>NC_064765.1:39802789-40167789 GCF_011397635.1 Epinephelus fuscoguttatus | reverse complement strand
TGGTTTGCCAGAGGGCGGGTTTATGTGCTCTATTTCAAAGTTGGAGATAGGTCGGCTGTGGATCGGCCCATTGCAATTCATCCAATTGGCGCCAACGGAACAAAGAGCCGGCGTTGAAGACGGAGGACACAGCCTCTCGTCGGTGTCAACTGGTCTTCAGGTAAGCCCACTTTAAGCTCACATAAAAATAGTTATTTTGTGAATATGACATTCAATAAAGTTGCTAGTTGCTAAGTCCCGACCGGGTGTGCTGGTGAAGGTAAAGAGGTCAGACACCGACTCCTAACAAGCTTGCTAGCTAGCTAGCGATTAGCAAACGCCATTGCTAGGTAGTTATAAGTCTTTCCAACACATGAACAATCCCCTTCTGGATAATAAATTAATGTTGAATTCGGGAAAGGGTCAGGTAACGTTAGTTAGCGTTAGCTGTTAGTATCCGGCTTCGGTGTTTGTACAGCTGCGGAGCTAGTGGTTAACCGGCAGCTGACGAAGGGAAGCGCTGGGTTTGTGCCTTTATTTAACATGGCCCGGTATCCCAGAAAGCAAAAATCCATTGAATCAACATTGAGATATGATCATGGCTTAAAATTGAATCAACATTGATGTCAGACATTGAAAATAACATTGAAAGCGCTCGTTATGATCAACATTGAAACAATGTAGAATTGTCAATTAATCTGAACATAGAATCAATATTGATTCATCTATAAATGCATTGAAATTACATTGATTCTACATTGCAACAATGTTATTATTAAAGGACCATTACAGCACTTTTCAACCTTCATCTGTAGGTTTTAAATATGCTTCATGCAAGGCCAAAATAATCACTTTACTCTTTTGGGTGTTATATAGTTCTGCAGGGGTTGCTCAAAACATGTGTACCAGTGACATGAATGCCGTTCAAACATATGGCAGTTATTAGAATTAGTGAGCTTGATTTCACTGGTAGACAAGTTTAGAGCAACCCCTACAGAACTAACAACAACCAAAAAAGTAAAGTGTTTTGGCATGAATGAGGTATATTAATAAAAACATACAGATGAAGGTTGAAATGTGCTGAAATGGGCCCTTAAGTATGATTTACTGCAGTGGTTCTCAACCTTTTTATATCAGGACATTTTTTGGGGTACCCCACACTTGCAACTGTCACCTCTCTGCGGCCACATTTGGCGTGCTGAACGTCAGGTTGAGAACCGCTGCTTTAATGCATTCTCCATGAACAAAAAGAAGAGACCATTCTATTTATTATTATTTATTTAGTACTAATTTGAACGTCATTTTGCTGCCTCAACAAACAGCTACAAATACTGGGCTCTCTGCCATTTCTCACAAATGTCTCACAATTTCAAACAAAACAGTTGAAAGCAATAGTCCAGTGGCAAAATAAAAATTGACATGGGCTAAATAAGCCAAATATTTTTCAAGGTAACAGTTTTTATAGTCCCTCTTTGTGTTACTATACCTTCACTGCAGCTCAACAGGTAATCCTGGAACTATAGGATCCAGTTCAACATGAACAAAACAGACAGGAAAACAACTAATTCTTTTCTTTCCTTGGTACTCCGCCACTCCTCTCTGGTGCATAACGTAGCCACTTCTTCACAGTCTCGCTGTATGGGAATTCCAGCAATTTGCGGTCAAATTGACGAACAGCCGCTACAAAAAAAAAGACTTGTTATAAAGGTGTGTATCTATCTATCTATCTATCTATCTGAGAGAGAGAGAGAGAGAGAGAGAGAGAGAGAGAGGCAGTATAGTTTTTACTGTACTAGACTTTCACTCAGCCTTAAGAATGGATGCATCTCCCTCACCATGGAATGACTCATTTAACTATGTAGATTATGTTTCATTTCATGGTGAAGAAAATGCATCCAATCTTGTTTAATTATGCTAATCAAATTAAAAATACATATAAATTAACTTCAGTATTTGCCAAATCCATTGCAAAGTAGTAAATCTAGTTTGTTGAGATGTAGGCTCACCAAACATGCAGTTCTGCAGTAGCGTGTCTTTGAAGGCCCTCTTCTGTCCTTTTCCCGCCCAGTTGAAGAGGCAGGCTAGACTGTTTGTCATGGTAGAGGATAGCATTCGCCGGATCATCATGTCTGAGTTGGTCCCTCCGACTAATGCCAGGCGGGAAATCTGAACAGATAATGGAGAAATGGTCGGTGTGCAAGTGTAAAGTGTACCATGTCAAATGGACAAGGTATCAGCTCATTTTTTAATTACAAATTTAATGAATTTTAAGCCCTTTTTATTTCATCTAAAGAAAAAATAAGACGATTACTGTGTCAAAACCAAACAACAAACAATGCCATCAAACAAATTGACAATCATTGGCTAAAAAAATAGACAATTATTAACTAACAAAGAAATATTATCCCGCATCGTTCTGAGCATTTAGATCGGCCATTTTCACAATATTTCTCTTCCAAACACACAACCAAGTGAGAAACAGATTTAATCCCTCAACTCCTACAGACATTATAAGCCCTTTGATTTCAAACAATAAATTTAAGGTCTTTTTAACTTTTTAAAGATCCACAGGATACCTATGCCTGCAGAAAAGATTGAAGCCTCGACAGATTATAGAGAAAAAGTTTAGTGTAAAAATTATTCACCATCTTTCGACGGACTGTTTCCTCCTTAAGTGCAGCTTCAGCCTCGTCAAACTGCTCTTCATTGGTGAGCGGCAGCACGATGGGGAACTTCTCTTCTCTCTGTGAGTCAGGTTCAGCCCCACGACTATTCAAGGTGGATCTAAGGTCCGTGATTTCAGTCTTTAAAAACTGGATGTCCCGTGACATTTGCTTCACCTCCATGAGTAGCTCTGTAAGCATCGTGGTGTTTTTATTGGCAGCAATGTCTGGAATAAAAACAATTGATTTTACATTAAATTTCAAGGGCAGATTCAACTTTCTATCATTTAGAATTACACTAAGCAACTCACTGAGTATTTGCACTCCTTACTTAGAGTAACCATTAAGTGCTTCAAATTTTAGGCCTAAACACCATGACAAATTACACAAAAAAACATGATAAACATGGGAAAGTCACAAGAGATGTGTTTCTCAATTCAGAGGGCATCAATAAGGTTTATTTTATTTTATTTTATTTATCCTCTATTTAAAGTCGTACAGAAATGGAAAAATGATTTTATTCCGCTATGGGTCTAAACGTTAGTGTAATCACTCACCTATCAGATGATGTAAAGCAAAGTTTTTACAAAATTCTACTTATGTGTAAATCCGCAGTTAAAGTCAGTTATTTTTTCCCCCCCCTCAGTTAGTGCAGGCACATGAGTTGTGCGTCAGCTAGTACAGGATTCATCAGCCAATCAAACTGCTACCAAGCGAGCCACGAGCTGGACAACATCCAATCAAATTCCTTCGAAACACTCAGTGTCCCGCCTCAAACATAACGTCCAATCAAATTTGTTTTCCTTACTCGTGTAAAGTCGCGCTCTCACTCAGGTAAAGTCGGCAGAGGAGACAGGGAAACGGCCATTTCTGTACGATTTTAATCAGGTGAGTCTTGTTGAGATTGGCATCTCTTTATAAGGGAGCTTTGGCCAAGAAGGCAGCAAACAAAAGTTACAATATAAAACATAAACACAACAGTACATTGATAAATAAAGGGTAAGAGGTTGATCAGAAAATGATACTTGCCTTTCAACACTTGGCTGGACTCCCCTCTGTGGAATCTTCGACGTGGTGTTTCTGGAGCTGAATACGAGACCACACCACAACAACATAGCATCAGCATTTACATTAGGTCATTGTGTATTTTATGAATGCTACATGTGTAATTGCATTGCAGTTGAACAGGGGTGAAAAAAGATAGCAATCATCCCATTATTTTATGTCCAGTCCTTTGAGACATACATTTTGTGATATTGGGAAATCGGGAACAGGAACACTTTGACTTGACTATTAGTAGCCGACTTGTGACAAGTGTACTCAGTTACAATGGGAATATAGGTATCTTTACCTAGGCCAGATGACCTGAACTCAGCTGATCTGGAGCCATGTGCATAGCTGACACTGAAATCTAAAAGAAAGGACACACATCATTATTTGTGGACATGAACATGAATTGCAGAATTTTGCACAAAAAACAAACAACTATTTAAGTTAAGTAATACATACCATTCCTTGCTTGCTGTGATGGCAAGCGAGTGTGGTAGGGGCTTGAGTTATACATTGGCATTCCTAGAGAAATACAGACAGAATCAACAAAATAAGGCTACAGGTTCTAGCAAAACAGTGAGACACTGAATAAGCTATATGCACTTGACACTCCCACCCATCTAATTAACATTTCCAGTCAGTGCATGGTCTCCAGTACGTCAGGACCAGTAATCTCCCATAGAGGCACCACTGCCTCCTAATGAACTGGAGAAAATATGAGTAGCTGAGAGAATCACATACATACAGCCTATTAGTCTACTTACCATTATTACAGATGTCCGTGGACTCTAACTCTGCCAAATAGCTTCCACAAAAGCCTAAAATGAAAGAACACAAAACAGGAACTATGAATGTTGTAACTTGGACAAAGCACATTTACATAGGAAACAAGCTTTAATGCCCATCCCAACGTAGTAGTGTGATGTGGTTCACTTACTATTATTAGCCTGGGGAAATGACAGATCCTCTGCGTAGCTTCCTGCAGAGGCTAAAAGAAGGGAATACAAGGCATGAATGGTGGATGCTGTAACTTTTGACCATGTATCACAAGACTGGAATGCTTGTATGCAGTGTTGGGAGTAACGCGTTACAGTAACTGCGTTACTTTTTGCTGTAACGAGTGCTGTAACTAATTACTTTGTCAAAAACCATAACGTGTTACTCATTACTGCGAAACAGGCTTGTTACTCGTTACTTCACAGTCATGCCGCGGTGGTATCCATCTGTCAACATGTAACTACATCATGTATGACCTAACAACCTAAGAACCTGTTTTCAGTGACGGATAGTAAATTCACTCCAGCGGTGATCTTGTTTTTGGGTCAATCAGTTGCGTCTGCCATTTGTGTCAGTTATGATTAAACCGATGAATTGGTCCTCTAACACATCGTAAAGTTTCACATGTCAGAGTTTTTCAGGAGAGGAGAAAGTCGGATTTACCTGTAAGTGTAGCGAGTCACTGCTCTCTGCACATAAACAATGAGGCTGTCTGTCAAGCAGCCGGTGCAGCAGGTTCAAGCACACAACGTAAACAATGTGAGGGAAGAGACCGGTGGATCACAGTGATCCAGTCACGGTGAGTAAAAGGACAACAGGCTGCAGCAGCAGCGATCTGTTCTGACCAGAGCTGGTCAACCCCGCCGCTGGAGTGAATTTACTATTGGTCACTGTAAACAGGTTCTTGCATGTAACTCGGTCAAAGTAAGGCGTATCCTCATGATTTTTGCAGCTCTGTTAGGTCAGACATCATGTGGTTACATGTTGACAGATTTAGACATGTCAGACTTACATGGATTCTGAGTCCATCGCATTGCATTTCTACCCGCTCCTCCCTACTGATTTAACTGTTAAATGTTTTTAATTCAACCAATCTATGTTGTGATACTGGGTACAATGATCAAATTTTACAGTTGTTTTGTTGAACACGATGCCACATCAACCCCAAAATAATGTGTTTGCATTTGTAGAGGGTTGTAAACAGTTGTAAACAATAAAAATATTTAATTCATTTGCACTTACACTACTACACTGCTATGGCAGGTTCAGGTCACTAGGTGGCGCATTGTGCTTGTAGAATACATGTAAGAAAGCCAGATTACTGGCAGCCTCCTTGGCCATCCAGTCAAGTTACTTTCCCAACTAACTAGTTACTTTGAAAGTTACGAGTAACTTAATGTAACTGAGTTACTTTTGAAAGAAGTAACTGTAACTAAGTTACTAATTTAAAGTAACTTGCCCAACACTGCTTGTATGTACTGACACAGGAACTAAATGCTTTTAAATTAAAGCTTACATGCAAAATTCTGTCTCTACCATTTTAATAAGTAATGACATACCACTGCTTGCATCTGAGGGGCACTTACTGGATTCTGGCACTGTATTAACAAATAAGTGGAATTAAACACGAGAAATGTGTACAGTAGGCGTAGCAGTTAGTGCCATAACTGACAGTGTCATCTCTGTACCTGGAAAACGAACAGCTGGTGGCTTTGCAAATTTTCTCTTCACTTTTATTGTTTCTGGCTCTCCATCCGACTCCAAATACACAGGATTTGGCCTTGAAAACAAAAATTAAACATTTAACATTCCCAGCAATTGAAACAATTTAAGCATAATTAAATTAAGTTGAGCAAGCCTTGAGAGACAAAGTTCACAGGCCATGAGCCTATTGCTTGTTTTTGCAGAATGAGTTAGCTTAATGTACAAGTACACACAGACATGACTAGTCTATCACAGGAGAAACATCTAACTCGCTGTGTAACTGTGTGTGTGTTTATCTCCCTCTCACTCTGTGTAACTGTGTGTGTATCTCCCTCTCACTCTGTGTAACTGTGTGTGTATCTCCCTCTCACTCTGTGTAACTGTCTCTGTGTAACTGTGTGTACCCCCCTCTCACTCTGTGTAACTGTGTGTGTATCTCCCTCTCACTCTGTGTAACTGTCTCTGTGTAACTGTGTGTGTATCTCCCTCTCACTCTGTGTAACTGTCTCTGTGTGACTGTGTGTGTACCCGCCTCTCACTCTGTGTAACTGTGTGTGTATCCCCCTCTCACTCTGTGTAACTGTGTGTGTATCCCCCTCTCACTCTGTGTAACTGTGTGTGTATCTCCCTCTCACTCTGTGTAACTGTCTCTGTGTAACTGTGTGCGTGTGTGCATCTCCCTCTCACTCTGTGTAACTGTGTGTGTATCTCCCTCTCACTCTGTGTAACTGTGTGTGTACCCCCCTCTCACTCTGTGTAACTGTCTCTGTGTAACTGTGTGTGTACCCCCCTCTCACTCTGTGTAACTGTGTGTGTATCCCCCTCTCACTCTGTGTAGCTGTGTGTGTATCTCCCTCTCACTCTGTGTAACTGTGTGTGTATCTCCCTCTCACTCTGTGTGACTGTCTCTGTGTAACTGTGTGCGTGTGTGCATCTCCCTCTCACTCTGTGTAACTGTGTGTGTATCTCCCTCTCACTCTGTGTAACTGTGTGTGTATCTCACTCTCACTCTGTGTAACTGTCTCTGTGTAACTGTGTGTACCCCCCTCTGACTCTGTGTAACTGTGTGTGTATCTCGCTCTGACTCTGTGTAACTGTGTGTGTATCTCCCTCTCACTCTGTGTAACTGTCTCTGTGTGACTGTGTGTGTACCCCCCTCTGACTCTGTGTAACTGTGTGTGTATCTCCCTCTCACTCTGTGTAACTGTCTCTGTGTAACTGTGTGTACCCCCCTCTCACTCTGTGTAACTGTGTGTGTATCTCCCTCTCACTCTGTGTAACTGTATGTGTATCTCCCTCTCACTCTGTGTAACTGTCTCTGTGTAACTGTGTGTGTACCCCCCTCTCACTCTGTGTAACTGTGTGTGTATCTCCCTCTCACTCTGTAACTGTCTGTGTAACTGTGTGTGTACCCCCCTCTCACTCTGTGTAACTGTATGTGTATCTCCCTCTCACTCTGTGTAACTGTCTCTGTGTAACTGTGTGTGTACCCCCCTCTCACTCTGTGTAACTGTGTGTGTATCTCCCTCTCACTCTGTGTAACTGTCTCTGTGTAACTGTGTGTGTACCCCCCTCTCACTCTGTGTAACTGTGTGTGTATCTCACTCTCACTCTGTGTAACTGTCTCTGTGTAACTGTGTGTGTATCTCCCTCTCACTCTGTGTAACTGTCTCTGTGTGACTGTGTGTGTACCCGCCTCTCACTCTGTGTAGCTGTGTGTGTATCCCCCTCTCACTCTGTGTAACTGTGTGTGTATCCCCCTCTCACTCTGTGTAACTGTGTGTATCCCCCTCTCACTCTGTGTAACTGTGTGTGTATCTCCCTCTCACTCTGTGTAACTGTCTCTGTGTAACTGTGTGCGTGTGTGCATCTCCCTCTCACTCTGTGTAACTGTGTATCTCCCTCTCACTCTGTGTAACTGTGTGTGTACCCCCTCTCACTCTGTGTAACTGTCTCTGTGTAACTGTGTGTGTACCCCCCTCTCACTCTGTGTAACTGAGTGTGTATCCCCCTCTCACTCTGTGTAACTGTGTGTGTATCTCCCTCTCACTCTGTGTAACTGTCTCTGTGTAACTGTGTGCGTGTGTGCATCCCCCTCTCACTCTGTGTAACTGTGTGTGTATCTCCCTCTCACTCTGTGTAACTGTGTGTGTATCTCCCTCTCACTCTGTGTAACTGTCTCTGTGTAACTGTGTGTACCCCCCTCTGACTCTGTGTAACTGTGTGTGTATCTCGCTCTCACTCTGTGTAACTGTGTGTGTATCTCCCTCTCACTCTGTGTAACTGTCTCTGTGTGACTGTGTGTGTACCCCCCTCTGACTCTGTGTAACTGTGTGTGTATCTCCCTCTCACTCTGTGTAACTGTCTCTCTGTGTAACTGTGTGTACCCCCCTCTCACTCTGTGTAACTGTGTGTGTATCTCCCTCTCACTCTGTGTAACTGTCTCTGTGTAACTGTGTGTACCCCCCTCTCACTCTGTGTAACTGTGTGTGTATCTCCCTCTCACTCTGTGTAACTGTATGTGTATCTCCCTCTCACTCTGTGTAACTGTCTCTGTGTAACTGTGTGTGTACCCCCCTCTCACTCTGTGTAACTGTGTGTGTATCTCCCTCTCACTCTGTGTAACTGTGTGTATCTCCCTCTCACTCTGTGTAACTGTCTCTGTGTAACTGTGTGTGTACCCCCCTCTCACTCTGTGTAACTGTGTGTGTATCTCCCTCTCACTCTGTGTAACTGTCTCTGTGTAACTGTGTGTGTATCTCCCTCTCACTCTGTGTAACTGTCTCTGTGTGACTGTGTGTGTACCCGCCTCTCACTCTGTGTAGCTGTGTGTGTATCCCCCTCTCACTCTGTGTAACTGTGTGTGTATCCCCCTCTCACTCTGTGTAACTGTGTGTATCCCCCTCTCACTCTGTGTAACTGTGTGTGTATCTCCCTCTCACTCTGTGTAACTGTCTCTGTGTAACTGTGTGTGTGTGCATCTCCCTCTCACTCTGTGTAACTGTGTATCTCCCTCTCACTCTGTGTAACTGTGTGTGTACCCCCTCTCACTCTGTGTAACTGTCTCTGTGTAACTGTGTGTGTACCCCCCTCTCACTCTGTGTAACTGTGTGTGTACCCCCCTCTCACTCTGTGTAACTGTGTGTGTATCTCCCTCTCACTCTGTGTAACTGTCTCTGTGTAACTGTGTGTACCCCCCTCTGACTCTGTGTAACTGTGTGTGTATCTCGCTCTCACTCTGTGTAACTGTGTGTGTATCTCCCTCTCACTCTGTGTAACTGTCTCTGTGTGACTGTGTGTGTACCCCCCTCTCACTCTGTGTAACTGTGTGTGTATCTCCCTCTCACTCTGTGTAACTGTCTCTGTGTAACTGTGTGTACCCCCCTCTCACTCTGTGTAACTGTGTGTGTATCTCCCTCTCACTCTGTGTAACTGTATGTGTATCTCCCTCTCACTCTGTGTAACTGTCTCTGTGTAACTGTGTGTGTACCCCCCTCTCACTCTGTGTAACTGTGTGTGTATCTCCCTCTCACTCTGTGTAACTGTGTGTGTATCTCCCTCTCACTCTGTGTAACTGTCTCTGTGTAACTGTGTGTGTACCCCCCTCTCACTCTGTGTAACTGTATGTGTATCTCCCTCTCACTCTGTGTAACTGTCTCTGTGTAACTGTGTGTGTACCCCCCTCTCACTCTGTGTAACTGTGTGTGTATCTCCCTCTCACTCTGTGTAACTGTCTCTGTGTAACTGTGTGTGTACCCCCCTCTCACTCTGTGTAACTGTGTGTGTATCTCCCTCTCACTCTGTGTAACTGTCTCTGTGTAACTGTGTGTGTATCCCCCTCTCACTCTGTGTAACTGTGTGTGTATCTCCCTCTCACTCTGTGTAACTGTCTCTCTGTGTGTAACTCTGTTGCGCTCTTCCTCTGTCGCTCTCACTCTCACTCTGTTGCGCTGTCTGTCGCTCTCTTTCTCTCTGTCAGGGTGGGCATTCACCACAAAGCCCCAGCATCTAGGTGTGAGCTAATAAGTAAACCAATGCACCAAACACATTTGGTTGAGGAATTCCACTGTACCTTGTTCTTCTTTTCCGACGTTCCTCTGCTTCCTCCTCCAATTCCAAATCAGTGGTTGGACATCCAGTATTCACATACTTTTCTTCATACTGTTTGGCCTTTTCTAATGAGTCTGCAAAAGAATAAGTAGAACATACAGTATGAAATTTTTAAGAAGTATGATTACTAATTAAGAAAAGGTTTTGAAAATGGCAATCAGATTTTAATTCAGATAAATTTCAATTCACATCAGATAATGGTGATGCAGTGACTACCTACCACAATTAATTAAGAGCCGGACATCCTCATATGTGGTCCATCCTTCATGGGGTGGCATGTTTTCTTTGAGGGCCTTCATATAATTTATGTTTTTTGGGGGCCATAACAATGTTCCTTCCTTAGGATTGAACCAGCTGGCAAGAACTGTTGCAGTTCCGCCGTTTGGAAATAGTACAACGGCCCACAGCACCACCTCACTTTCCATCCTGTGTACAATAAATGTATTCTAATATTCTGATTGTAATTACATTTACATATAAATAATAAAAATCATAAATGCCATTAACGTGCCTAGCAATATGAGTGGTATGCTACTGCATATGAGCAATTGGAATAGCGATGAGGCCATTTCCTCTGATTCTGGATACAGAACACATTTACGTTTAATACAACTCAGTTTCCCAACCCCAATATCATCACATAACTCCTTAACCTTGTATGTACCTATGCATGAGGACTCACAGGGATAAGTGTAATATGATTCTTGGTGTCTGAACCTTTTGTATATCACATAGACCTCATTTTCTTCCTGGACTACATTCTGGACTACTGCAATTCCATCTCCCAACTCAATACAATTATCCCCCTGCTTTGTGGACAAGGTAAAACGACTACAGGAGACCTTTGTGTACTGTAGAGAAACACTGAAATGTTGAGGAAGTGGACCATCAGTATGGATTTTCTGTAAGACTGGTTCATCTGATGGTAATGGAACCTCGACATGTGGCATTTCTGACAATCTTTTGACCACCTGTTGTAGAGGTTGGTGTGGCTTATGAAAAGATGCTTTATTTGTCCAAGATAATTCTCAAAGGGGAATCCCGAAACATTATCCAAAGGTCCAAATTGTTTGTATTCATCGGCTAAGTGAATAAGCTGGTGTACATTGTACACAATCTCATCCCTGCCATACAACTGTCCAAAGTGTTCCACAAAGGAAATCATCAATCTATGTGCAAATTCAACCATATCACCAGAAATTCCAGGAGACAACAACAAATACATGGCCACTGAAAACAACATGAAGTTGTCATAAAACTCACTGGGAAGGCAATCCTTCAGCACTACAGGACCCCAGTACAACATGAAGGACCAGAGCTCAGTGGCCTTCCAACGATCTAGCTCATTCAAACCTCTTGGCTTGCGATTGAATTCACAAGGGGTGTTGGAATGTAACCCTAGCAGTTTATTTGATATACTGTTAACAGTTTGTGAAGGAAGCCGAGTGGCTAGTTTGCCCTTTGACCAAATATTCAACAGTTTTCTCATCACCCCAAGACAACATAGGTGCATGTAATCAATTGGGAATGAAGAGACCATATTTACTATCCCTGTTAAAGGACTGAGTGTTTGTTTCAAGTGATGTTCCTCATCAATCATCTCACAATAACTTGCATCTGTCCTGAGCCTGACATTTGTGTCAGGATATGTCATTTTGTTCCTCCATACACCCTCTTGATGACACTTGTCACATCCTGAGTATCCATTATGTGACTTTATATTTTTGACGAAGGCTTTGGCTGGAGCATCACACACAAATGAGGAAACCAGTACATTAAATCGTTTACCATTATGAACAATGCCATTAGCCAGTACATTTTTAAGGTCACTAACAAATTGCTGTAGATACTCAACAATACACCTTGGCTTGCTTAAACCACAAAAGATACCAACAATAAATGGGGACTTAGTGTAATCACATCTTAGAATTGCAAGTATAGGCCAGAACTGAAGTCTTGAACTCTTAAAGAGGGGGAGACCATCTATGTTGAACTGTAAAGTAAGAGTTCTGAGGTTCACTGGTAAATTTAAACATTTCAGTCGTGAAAGTATTCCTTGCATCAATCCAAAATGATAGTACTCGCCACCTTGCATTTTAGTGGTTTCAACATGAGATTGTGTTCCAAGCAGGGTTCTTCCATCTTTTGGAAGCCTAGGGTGAAATAGTCTTAAGATGGACAGCAGAGCGGACAGAGCAACCACACTGATTGAGTAGGATGTTGCCCAATATCTTAAACTCCTTATGAGCAGATCCTGACTAGGCTGATGCTCATCATCACTGTCAGAATCAGAATCTGAGTTAACTTCATCATTGTCAGGTTCACTACCATCTGTATGATCATTTTCCATTTGTACGTGATCTGATTCAACTTCACTATTCCCAGCTACACTACTATCCACATGATCCCTTTCCATGTGTACATTGGAAGCTGGTGGTGCATCTAGTTGGGAAATGTGTGAGATTCTGAAGGGTGGTTCCCTATTCCCACATGGGTGTACATTCTCCCTTTGATTATCAAGAGTTTCCTCATATTCCTCAAGAATATCTTTCTCTATGCTCCTTACAATTTTGCTGACTCTACGTCTTTTAGCCCAATAAGAGGTCATCTTGAGAAAAGAGAGGTGGTGCTACTGTGATTGCAATTATTACTTGGCCTTCTGTATTGCAGTGAATCCTCTCGACTTGTAGTGTTATCACAACCCTGAAAATAGAGGAAATCAAAGCATAAGATGTTTCCAGATGAGCGTAGCAGAGCCGCTAGCTGCTCAGCCACTTCTATGGTGGCTGGTGTTTTTTGGTTTCCCTCATCAAACTCAGCAAATACACAATCCAACAACTCCCAAACGCTGAGTTGTGACCGGCACATTCACCACGCTATGAGATAACACAAACCCGCAGGGTTTCCCCCAGAAAACTTGTTAGGCCCGGTGGTAGGGTGACCCCAGTGTCCCAGCGGCCCAGTGGCAGCCCACCAGTGCCAAAGTGTGTTTTTTATATACATATATCATTATATATCCCCCCAAAATATATAAATCCCCATGGCAAGGCCCTACGTATCAGTAACAGATTCATTAATGGAGCAGTAGAATGGTTCCATAAAGCCTTGCCTAATGTTTAAAGTTAACTGAAAATTGTAAAATATTACCATAATCATGTATTATTATAAGACATTTTATGTAACATATTTTAACACCAGCTACTCTCTTGAAATGCTGTCAACCAACCACAAAATAAATAAATAAATTAATAATAATAATAATATGAACAGTTTGCACTAAAAACTAAAAGACAACTGTCTGAAGTAGGCGTTATTTAGGTTTTTTTCTCTCAGAGATTTGTCTGCGTCTGCTTCCGGTTAGTTGCCATGGGAACACATGACACCCACTGATCTACTGTTTGGACTGGAGTGAACATAGATACGTGTGTATATATCTATGCCGAGTAAAAAACAAATGTGTGTAAACGGGAACCTTAGGAGCTGAAAAATCAAACGCTGGATCATTTTCATATGTGGTGAAAGCATGTGGGCTCACAGAAGCTCTGAGCTCTGTGCTAACAGCTAACAGCCCTGCTACAGCAGCTGGCTGAGTCTCTCGGAGTCGCGGGTCGGTTCTCGTTAACGGCAACGCGGTCGACTCGGTGCGGAGCTCTCGGTCAGCTGGTGAAGCAGCGGTCTGATGAGCATGACGTCCGGGACATGTCCCGTTATGCGCGATTATGCTCAACCAGAGATGGTTAGTTGTGACGTTGTCAGGTGATGAAAAAAAGACACCTGATCATGTTTTGATGCAGTGCGAAGTAAATTAAAAAAATACTAAACAATGCTTAGCCTGGCAGGGGGCAAGTAAAGCCTGGTGGCCCGCCAGGCTTATAATACACTGGGGGAAACCCTGAACCCTCAACGTAGCGTCTGCACACGGAGCTAGCGTTATCTAGAATGCTGGCACTAGTGCTAGCTAATGCTAACGACGCTAATAAGCTACAACCTCACGGTAATAATTCACAAAGTTGACATGCTGGAATTTCCAGGTGAAAACACATTATGTTCTCATTAGGACTTACCAGTTTGTCTTCTTTTGTCACTCGAAGGTAATAAAAGCCGCTAAAAGCTGCCAACCGCTGCCAACTGTTAACTGGTTTGAACTGGTTTGGTCTCAGGAGAGAGCAAGTCTCGTGGGCGGGGGCACAGATGCACAGCATGCCATACATTGAAACCATGTCTATTTAATGTTGACATTTCAACATTGAAAACCCAGCATCTATACAATGCTGATTCGACAACATTTTTTCAAATGTTGAAATGGTAGCTGTAATTAAATATTGAATAAACATAGATTTATCAACTTCAACCAAAAATAACCAATTTCACCAAAATTCAACGTTGAATCACTGTATTTTGCTATCTGGGATGATAGTTTCTCATGGTTCGGTACTGGTTATGGGTTATTGTTGGTGTGTTCGTACTGGAAGTAAAGCTAATATCCGCCTCAGGGTGTGTTTTAGTGCATCGTCACTGGAAAGCGCAAGAGACTCCAGCTGTTTCTGTCATGACCCTCCATTTTACAGTCCCCCCTCCCTTCTCTGTACATCTGTGCGTTCATGAAGTCAAATCCGAACAGAATCGTGACTCGCGATGTTTATTTGCCTAAAAGCTCCACTCTGCCTCCGCCTCTCCTCCAGAGCGGTCTGGAGTTCGGCAGCTATGTGCGATCAAGCTCGGGCTGTGTGTGTGTGTGTTTTCTGGCTCCTATTTGCTACCAGCTGAGTACACCGGGTGCATTTATTAATTGGTTAACAATCACAAATCGCCATGAATTCAAGCATGTTATGAATTCACTTACAATAATACAATAACTTCTGTCTCTACCATCTGAATGAGACACATAACACGCTGTCTGCCACCAGCTTTGTGTGGAAATAGTTCAAAATATTAAACAATGAAGATGCAAACTGTGCGCTGCGCTGGATGGATAAAATCCGCTGGATTTATGTTTGCTGCAACTTTTAGAATCTCAGATAAAATCCCAGGTGAAGCTCGGATCTTAAAGATCACTGGATTTAATCCAAAACCTATCGGGATGAAATACTGCATGTGATGGATTTACCATGAGCTGGCTGTGGCACAAAGTGAACCTCACTGAAGAAAGACGCCAAATTCTCCAGGGAATGCATACAGTTTTATTTTATGTTCATAATAATGTTGATTAATATTGAAATGGTGATCTTCTTCCTCAATAATAATTATTAATATCAGCAGAAAGTACACTAAAGTGTTGAGGTTGGGAACATACATACATACATCGGGATAGAGCGCCTCTGTTTCCAGGATAGAAAATGTAATTTTCGGGAAAACATTAATCCACACACCTCCAAAAGGCTATTTATGGACTCTGTCAAACTACGAAGTACGAAATTGAGCAAAAATAACTACAGAAAATAACCATAAAACAGTACCGAACAAACAAACCAATGAACATGGTCGGGATCAGCACCTTGGACAGCGCATTAGCACCTTGGAAAGTACCGCGGCCGCAAGTCTAACTGTGCGTTCACACTGGACGCGAATTCGCAAATTCGCACGTCAAGATTACATACAAAGTCAATGCAAAGACGCGATTAGACGCGAATTCGCGCCGGGCGGCGCGATGGACGCGTTTAGCGCGACGCGATGGACGCGATAGACGCGATGGACGCGGCGCGATGGACGCGAAATTCGCGTCCAACGCCTCATCGCTCGAGTTGAAAATATTGAACTTTTGAGGCGAATTCGCGTGACTCTGTACCGCGAAAGCCAATCAGCATTGAGATTCTCCCGACGTCACTGGCGTGTGTCAACAACAATAAACTGCTACTCACCGGAGACAGATGGACAGGCGCTCCGCAGCTGAAATGGAGCGGCTGTAATTGGTGTCCTGCCCGGAGATCCTGGCGCCAACCCTCGCCAACAGGTCCTCAAACTGGGCCCCAGTCAGCCTGAAGTACCGGTGAAAGCGGCTATCATCCAGACGGAGTTCCTGAAGGAGGTGGTGAAACTCGCCGAGCTGGATGCGCTTCTGCAGGATAGGGTGAACCCAAAAACGACGGCGTTTGGCCCTCCGACGCTTCTGGGACTTCCAGAGGAGGTAAACATCAAAGCAGCGATGGTGGTTATCTTGCCATGGTCGTCAGTGACCGTTGTTGTTGATGCCGAGATGAAGGAGAAACTTATCATTGCGGTGTGCGGCTACCCGGAGCTATATGATACTACGTGTCTACTCTGCAGAGACCGCAACAAAAAGGAGCAGGCTTGGGTGAAAGTTGACGAGGAGACTGGTCGACTTGGTAAGTTCTGTAAATATGTGTGTTTAATTAGTTTGCAGAATGATTGTACTATGAACGTTAGCACTAGCTTAGCTCCGGTTAGCTTAGCTCCGTCATTCCTGCTACTTGCGCGAATGACGCGATGACGCGAATGAACAAAATGGTCAGGTGTCGAAACTCGGGCGTTACGGGCGGCGCGTTACTCGCGTCACGCGCGTGCAATTCGCTTCACTCGCGTCCGGTGTGAACGCACAGTAATAGATATGGTGGAAATCTAACTTTACAGACTAACTTTAAAAGATGTCACCATTATTATTCTAATGAGCTATGTGTCTGTGGATATTAACTGAATAAAATATTGAAATATTAATGAGAGTTTTTTTGATATTTATTTTAGGTAAATTAATTATTTTATTAGTCAAATGATTAAAAATAATCCTCCGATTAGTTGATCAAATAATTTAAAAAAAATCATAAGGTGCAGCCCTATTCATGTGGTTCTTTGATCTTCTGAGTGGCTCCCTGTGGCTTTGACAAAAAATTATATGGAAATGACAAACACTGTCCACTTCCACCATCCTCGGGCTGTCAAACTGCCGTCCTGTCCTGCCAGTGAGGTGTGTGGATTCCCGGGAAATGTAATCAAGACCATTTCCGAAAATGTTTTATTTATTTATCTTTTTAAACACAGAACACATTAAAATATATTCAGAAAAAAATGTAGGGCGACAGTTTACTGTCATAAAACATGCAGCAGATATGTGTGTGCGCCGGTAAAACACAACACAGACTATTAATTAACACAAAGCGCATATTCTAATTGACTGATCTTACTAGCCTACTATTTATTGCTTTGTTATTATGCGAGGCTCGCTCTGGCAGCCTCGGCTTGCACCAGCGGAGGAACCGCAGAATACAGGAGTGTGGATTAGTAAAGTGTCCTTTAAACATATTTTCTATCAGCAATTAAGTGTAAATATGTTAACGCAGCACGTGTGTGTCTCGACACAGCTGAGGCGCACACACATCACAATCGCAAAAACACCTTCATATATGTTGAACAGTCGTGTGCGCGCGTCTTTAAACTTAATCTCACTAATAAGGAAAAAATGAATTATTATTAGAATTGTAAAGCTCGATAAATCTCTAAGTGCGCGCAGGATGGAATCACAGCTGTCAGATCGTCTTACACAGATCAGCCAGCTGTAGTGGAACAGCTGTAGTGTTTGTGTCTGTGTGTTTATCGGGATCCAGAAAAAACAAGGATTAAACAATTATGATTTCTAACATACAAAGATGTTATATCCGACCCCACGAGACCGGCACGACCCGGGAGAAAAAGGTCTGTGTGCTTCTGTCAGAGCTGGTTGGATATACCAGAGCGTAATTTTGTGCACTTTCTCTGTTTCCTCCACCCACAATAGTGTTTGCGGGACAGAGGAGCGAGGATGGGGACTTGTTGTAAGGATGAGGAGCACGGACTGGACACGTAACTGCTCCTCAATCCACAATGAACAACCCGGGCTCCCCTGCAATCCAGACCCTGCTGCCTGTGTTCGTCTCCCGACCTGCCATATGTTTTCTGTTCTGTTTATCCTTTTTGTGCTGGGGCTCTTTTGGATATGCTGCTGGAAATAAATTTATGATCACGAACTTGAATCGTACCTGTCTCTTTATTTTATCCACACACAATATTACAAAGCTATTTAGTGGTCAAGCATATTGTTTTTTTGTTATGATATTGCCATATTCCTATCACATTTTAAGTAAATACATGTTAATTTCGACTATGGATATGGAGATATTTATACTAATTGAATGAGGGGCTGCGCTGAGCATCTTTGATTCATCGTCCAAACATCGTTTGGAGGGCATTTTTTACCAAATGCCGATGTCTCGGCGACGTCTTCCCAATGAGCAAACGCTCTCCATAATACGTCTTGCCGATGCAACTTTATTCATCTTGCCGATGTCGGCGAGACGTATGCGTGCTGTCTGTGTACATTTCTGTAATATATTTACTGAAATGGAGGCGAGGCTCAGTGACTAGAAGAGCTGAAGAGCACTCCATAGCTCCATAGCTGTAAGTTACTCCAATAGCCGGTGGCAGCCGACTCGGCTAGTGCTAACACCGGGAGCTAACGCTAACGTTGATCCTCTTCTCCGTGAGTGAGAGCGATGTTTTAGCCTAGCGGGCAGCTGGCTCACAGGCTGGCCACTGGGCTAAAACATCACTTCAGGTTAAAGTGGGAAGAAGCAGCGGGTTTATCGGGCAGCTGAGTGAAGCTGGGTGAAGTGGAGGCTGCGGAGGAAACACCGGGATGGGTTAATGTCCGGAGCTTGAGCAGCCCGCGAGTCAGGCGTGCAGCCTGGCGGGCTCTAGCCGACCCGGCTAGTGCTAACACTGGGAGCTAATGCTAACGTTCCTCCTCTTCTCTGTGAGTGAGAGCGATGTTTTAGCCTAGCAGGCAGCCCACGAGCCAGGCGGGCAGCCTGTGAGCCAGGCGGGCAGCCGGCGGGCTCTAGCCGACTTGGATCCCGGCTAGTGCTAACACCGGGAGCTAACTCTAATGTTCCTCCTCTTCTCCATGAGTGGGAGCGATGTTTTAGCCTAGCATCCCCACTCCTCCCTCTACTTCTGGTGGAGCAAAGGTAGAGGGAGGAGTGGCTCATGACACACTTTGTTTTGGTCTACAGGCAGTGCACAACAGCATACCTAGCAGTGAAACGATTTCGCTTTTTGACCCTTTAAATAAATGTTTATTTCTCTTTAAAACTGTGTACTTGCATCATTATGCCTTTATTATCCTTATGTAAGTTTAAAAAATGATCTACAATCAGCAAAATTTCAACAATAATAAAAATGGTCTTAAAAGCACAATATTACACAATATTGCCTATCACAATTTTTGATGCAATTAATCGGCCAGCAAAATCGGCCAGCAAAATTTGTTGTCATGACAGGCCTAATCATAATAACAATAGTCAAGTTTTTATAAAGTAGTTGAAACTAGCTCCACCTCCAGCAGCTATAAGTATATGCTGCTCTAACACTAACTAACTACATTTTTGTCTCTTAGGCAATAAACATCAAAACACAACATTAGATGTCATATTTGGGTTTATATTCAACTAAGGCAGGCAGTGTGTGATCCATGTACTGTACTTTTTTTAAAAAATTTTTTACTGTAACTGAAACACAACGCAGGAGCGGGATGGGACAGGAGTCATTCTTTTGGGATTGGATGAGACGGGATTTTTTTTTTTTTTTTTTTTCTTTTTCATGGGATTGGGACGGGATAGGATTATTTTTGTAGGAGTGGGATGGGACAGGACTGAAAATCCACTCCCGTGTCACCCTCTAGTTCACACTAAATGCATAGGCTACTTACACATTGTACAACCCACCATTTCCCATTTCTTTAGTGAAGAAAAAGAAAGAAAAGGTGGTTTCAAATTGACTGTATTGGTCATCAAAATGCAGTTGCACCACATACATAAGAGGGTTGAGACTATCCAAAGTGTCCCAAATTAAATTCAAGGGGTCAAGAGATGTAAGAGGATATAGATAAGATAAAGACCACCTCATTGTTGCACAATGTGTTTTCTTTTTTCAAATATTCTCAAATAAATATGAATATTAATCACTCACTTATCTCTTTGGTTCACCTGCTGACACTCACTAAAAAGGTCATAGTGTATGACAATGGATAAGCAAGCATGACTTTATTTAGAGTCATAATCCAAAAAGCTATAGTGTGTGTTTGAATGTGTACAGTTAGCTCGTTTGGTAGAAAGTCGTGTTCCATTTCACTTGTAAATGCTGACTTCTCATTCATCACATTTCCCAAATAGCAGAATTGAATTTGATCCTATAGGCACCTCAGTTAGGGAGGATGGGACTCTCCTCTCTGTTGTAGCTCCACTCTGTGATTCGGACTGATAACACGTCTAGATTTTAACATACAAACCTGGCACAGTGCTGCTTTAAAGGCACAAAATAAACACCTGAGAAAGAGAGAGATGTGTGGAGACCCTCGGGGGACAGTGGGCCGACATTAAACATGCAGGTCTGAACTGTAGTGAACTCGGCCATCATAATAGCAGTAGCTTGTGTTCGAAGTGTGTGACCTGAGTGTGTTTGCTTGATCTGGTTACTATTGTGCATTTGGATTGATGACAGCTGAATACCTAAGGGGGGTGTGTGAATATGTAAAATACACTGGTGAGTGTCACTGTCTCATTGGATATACTGCCTAGCAATAGGACTGTCTCTCACACACACACACACACACACACACGCACATGCACATGCTAAAACGTGGATTTGTTGCTGCTGCCTAGAGAGGTGAAGCAGTGAGGGGACTGCGCTGTCCATTCACCACAGTAGGGGCATGAGAAAAAGAGTGTGTGCGTGCGTGCGTGTGTGTGTGTGTCACACTGTGATTATTTAGTGCCATCCTGCCCCCCTCCCTTCATCTTAAATAATTCAGGGCCTCCCCTCATCACTCTCATTATAAATATTTCAGCCTTGGTGACAGGGAACGCTCGTCTCGTGCGACAACTGGGAGATATGTTCTAAAAGAGAAGCACAGGGTGTCTGTGTGTGTGTGTGTGTGTGTGTGTGTGTGTGTGTATGAGTGTGTCTGACACAGAGACTTACACACACACACACACACATGTATTTATGTATAGTGGTTGTCGGGGGGGTCAAGCCACCCACCCTGAAAGGCAGTGAAGGCCACTCCGCTATTCCTCTCTTCTCTAATCAGCCCTGCTACCAGGGGCTAAAAGCACCTGAGTGCTAATTCATGGCCCCACACACACACACACACACACACACACACACACACACACATAGCAACATCTATTTCCCCCACAAACAAACCTGGCACTTTACAAAGAGAGCAGGAATGGAGGGATGATGCTAATTCTCTACCCCCCTTGGCACAACATCAGTATCACATTTGGACGATGTCCATTGTTGATGTGTTGAGCCCTGTCAGTGATCCTGTTGTAAATAAAATGGGGCTAAACTGTAACCCCTCAGTCAATGATTATAAGGCCCACAACAACCATTATCAACAGAAATCATTTAGTGCTTCAGGATTGCACAGATCTATGTTTTTTTTTCCCAAAAATCCCAGACCTCCTCTGGCTTCTTGTTACCAGCTCGAGACAGAGTCCTCAGATGCAAGGTCACTTCCTGATTGAGAATTGCATATTGTGGCATATGAGTGTGTAACTGTGAATTAACTCAGTGTATTTGGTTGGGGGACAGTGGGGTGGGGGCAGGGCTGTGGAGTGAGGGGGTGCAGTGGAGTGAGGGGGGCCTGTGGGGTGAGGGAGGGCTGTCAGCTGAAACTGCCACTGAGCAGAGGGAGGGGGACAGGTCGCTGCTGGGGAGGGGACAGAGTCTACAGCAGAGGTGTGAATGGGTACAGTGATGGTGGGTGGGGACTCAGATCCACAGTCAAAACTCACAGGGGGGATTGTTGTATGGACGTGCTGACGTATTGCGGTAAGCGAGTTGTGTCATTTCCAGTGTTTCTGTGACAGCATCTCTGTACCGCTCTAGTGAATTCTACTAGCCTGCTTTCTGCTTTCTCACTTCAGTTGCCTTAACATCTACTTCAAGTCTTAACCCACACTAGTTCTGTTTAAGCACTTATAGCTCTCCTCCTTTTTATGACTTCCCTGCTAATATCTTAGCTGTTGTTTGCACATTACTAGCCTTGGTAGCTACATTAGCTTAACAGTTAGCAATGGCTTCTCCCTCAGCTCTTTCTTGCTCAGTGTGCCAAATGTTTAGCTATGCCTCTGCCTCCTTTAGTGACAGTGGTAATTGTAACAAGTGTAGCTTATTTGCTGCATTGGAGGTGAGGCTTAGTGAATTAGAAGCGCAGCTCTGCACCATGGAAAACCATTCAGTAGTTGCAGTAGTTACCCAGTCCCCTGTAGCCGGTACGGAGCCACATAACATAGCCTGCGCTAGCAGTCCTCCAGGAACACCTGTTCAGTCGGGAGGTTGGGTTACGGTTCGCCAGAAGCACAGCTCCAAGCCGAAGCCCACGGCTCACCACCAGCGACACACCCGCTGAGGATAAAACTCTGGTTACTGGCAGCTCTATTCTGAGAAACGTGAAGTTAGCAACACCAGCGGCCATAGTCAGATGTATCCCTGGGGCCAGAGCGGGCGACACTGAATCAAATTTAAAACTGCTGGCTAAAGCTAAACGTAGATTCAGTAAGATTGTTATTCACGACGGCGGCAATGACACCCGGTTACACCAATTTGAGGTCACTAAAATTAATATTGCCTCGGTGTGTGAATATGCAAAAATGATGTTGGACTCCGTAGTTTTCTCTGGACCCCTCCCAAATCTGACCAGTGATGACATGTTTAGCTGCATGTCATAATTTAATCGCTGGCTGTCCAGGTGGTGTCCAGCAAACGATGTGGGTTTCGTTAATAATTGGCAAACTTTCTGGGGAAAACCTGGTCTTATTAGGAGAGACAGCAATCATCCCACTTTGGATGGAGCTGCTCTCATTTCTAGGAACCTGGCAAATTTTATTAGTAATTCAAATCCCTGACAACCCAGAGTTGAGACCAGGACTCGGAGACGAAGTCCTATACGCCTCTCTGAGCTTCTAGTTCAGTTACTCAGCCATAGTTTTCATAGTTTATACAAACGGTGTCTGTCCCCTGACCACCTAAATTATTTAAATCTAAAATTAAACAAAGAGGAGTTGTGCATAACAACCTCATAAAAATTAAAACCTCCTCTGTAACAGAAAGACAAAACAGGAGAATTAAATGTGGACTGTTAAATATCAGGTCTCTATCGTCTAAAGCAGTGATTAATCATTAATCATCAGAAAATCATATTGATTTACTCAGTCTCACTGAAACCTGGCTGTGTCCAGATGAATATGTTAGTCTAAATGAATCCACGCCTCCCAGTCATAATAATACCCACATTCCTCGAGGCAGCGGCCGAGGAGGGGGAGTTGCAGCCATTTTTAACTCTAGTCTGTTAATCAGCCCTCAACCTAAACTAGACTATAATTCATTTGAAAGCCTCGTTCTTAGTCTTTTACATCTGACCTGGAAAACCTCGCAGCCACTTTTATTTGTTATAGTGTACCATGCTCCTGGCCCGTATTCTGAATTTGTATCTGAAAGAGATCAGATAAAGTTATTATTGTAGGCGATTTTAACATTCATGTCGACGTTGATAATGACTCCCTGGCTACCGTGTTTATCTCATTATTAGACTCCATTGGCTTCAGTCAGGGTGTACATGAACCCACTCACTGTTTTAACCATAACCTCGATCTCATACGTTCTGACGTATGAAATTGAAATTGATAACCGAACAGTCTTTCCACAGAATCCCTCGCAATCGGATCATTATTTGATTACTTTTGATGTCTTTTTAATCGATTACACGCCACTCAGCAACAGTTATTATACTAGATGTTGATCAGATATTGCTGTCGCAAAATTTAAGGAAATGATTACTCCGTCGTTAAATTCAATACAAAGTCCCTCAGTAACAGAGGCTTCCTGTACCGACTTTGATCATTTTGTGGATAGCGCCATAGGCTTGCTGCGAACAACACTTGACTCTGTAGCTCCTCTTAAGAAGATGTTAAAAAAGCAAAGAAAGTTCGCTCCTTGGTATAACTCTCAAACCCGTAAGTTAAAACAAATATCGTGAAAATTTGAAAGGAATTGGCGATTAACCAAACTGGAAGAATCTCGTTTAATCTGGACAGACAGTCTCAAAACTTATAAGAGGGGCCTCCGCAATGCCAGAGCAAACTATTACTCAGCATTAATAGAAGAAAATAAGAACAACCCCAGGTTTCTTTTCTTTTCTTTTGACTGAGAGTCAGAGCTCTATTGAGCCTTGTATTCCTTTAGTCCTTAGCAATAATGCTTTTATGAGCTTTTTTAATGACAAAATTCTAACTATTAGAGGCAAAATTCATGACCTCTTGTCCTCAGATAGTACCTATCTAACCTCAAACACAGCTGTGAAACCTAATATATATTTAGATTGCTTCTCCCCAATTTCTCTTCAAGAACTGACTGCAGTGATTTCTTCATCTAAATCGTCAACGTGTCTCTTAGACCCCATCCCAACTAGGCTACTTAAGGAGGTCTTTCCTTTAGTTAACACTCATATATTAGATATGATCAATATATCCTTATTAACAGGCTATGTACCACAGTCTTTTAAGGTAGCTGTAATTAAACCTCTACTAAAAAAGCCCACCCTGGATCCAGAGGTGTATAACTATAACAACAAGTGTATAACAACTATAGACCAGTATCTAATCTTACCTTTATGTCAAAGATCCTTGAGAAAGTAGTCGCAGACCAGCTGTGCGATTTTCTCCATGATAATAATTTATTTGAGGAATTTCAGTCAGGATTCAGAGTGCATCATAGCACTGAGACAGCACTAGTTAAAATTACAAATGACCTTCTGATTGCTTCAGACAAAGGACTTGTCTCTGTACTTGTTTTATTAGATCTTAGTGCGGCGTTTGACACAATTGACCATCAAATTCTACTGCAGAGACTGGAACACTTAATTGGCCTAAAAGGTTCTGCACTGAGCTGGTTTAAATCTTATTTATCTGATCGTTTTCAGTTTGTTGACGTTCATAATGAATCATCCTTACATACCAAAGTTTATTTTGGAGGTCCGCAAGGTTCTGTGCTCGGACCAATCCTATTTACTCTATATATGCTTCCTTTAGGTAACATCATTAGAAATCACTCTATAAATTTCCATTGTTATGCGGATGAACTCTCCGGCTAATTCAGAATGCAGCAGCATGTGTACTAACAGGAACTAAGAAACGAGATCATATTTCTCCTGTTTTAGCTTCGCTGCACTGGCTCCCTGTAAAATCCAGAATTGAATTTAAAATCCTACTGTTAACTTATAAAGCTCTAAATGGTCAGGCTCCGTCATATCTTAGAGAGCTCATAGTGCCATATTATCCCACCAGAACACTGCACTCTGAGAACGCAGGGTTCCTTGTGGTCCCTAAAGTCTCCAAAAGTAGATCAGGAGCCAGAGCCTTCAGCTATCAGGCTCCTCTCCTGTGGAATCATCTTCCTGTTACGGTCCGGGAGGCAGACACCGTCTCCACATTTAAGACTAGACTTAAGACTTTCCTCTTTGATGAAGCTTATAGTTAGGGCTGGCTCAGGCTTGCCCTGTACCAGCCCCTAGTTAGGCTGACTTAGGCCTAGTCTGCCGGAGGACCCCCCTATAATACACCGGGCACCTTCTCTCCTTCTCTCTCTCGTATTCTATTACTGCATCTTGCTAACTCGGCCATTCTGGATGTCACTAACTCGGCTTCTTCTCCGGAGCCTTTGTGCTCCACTGTCTCTCAGATTAACTCATATCGCAGCGGTGCCTGGACAGCGTGACGTGTGTGGTTGTGCTGCTGCCGTGGTCCTGCCAGATGCCTCCTGCTGCTGCCATCATTAGTCATTACTCATACTTCTACTGTTATTATACACATGACTATTGTCACACATGTATACTGCCAGATATTAATACATACTTTCAACATATTGTACCACAGTAGCCAGAACTATAACTATAATATTATTACTTTCAATAATGTTGTTGAAAGCTACTGTCATTACCTGCATCTCTCTCTCTCTCTCTCTCTCTCTCTCTCTTTGTGTCATACGGATTACTGTTAATTTATCATGCAGATCTGTTCTGTACGACATCTATTGTACGTCTGTCCGTCCTGGAAGAGGGATCCCTCCTCAGTTGCTCTTCCTGAGGTTTCTACCATTTTTTTTCCCCTGTTAAAGGGTTTTTTTGGGGGAATTTTTCCTTATCCGCTGTGAGGGTCATAAGGACAGAGGGATGTCATATGCTGTAAAGGCCTGTGAGGCAAATTGTGATTTGTGATATTGGGCTTTATAAATAAAATTGATTGATTGAATTGATTGACTTGAATTGTATTGCCATGCATATTGAAGCACCTCTCTCTACCACATACTTCATCCAAACTGCTTCAAAATTTCTGCACGATAAGAGCCCCGCCCTCAACGCCTCTATATGCTTGTAGGCAATCTTGCTCATGCCTCCCCCTTGTGGAAACAGGAAATGCCCTATTATACATTGACATTGTCCGATTTGCTCGAAACTTCACATGGGTAATGACGGTCCACCCCTGAATGCACCTGGTTATGCTCGTAGCACCACCTGGTGGATGAACGAAACATTGCATTTCTCGCTCCTGCCAAGGTTTTTCTCCCTTCCCGCTCTGCGCTACAGCCCCCGCATGCCTCAGGCCCCTGCTGTTGCATGGGGGAGCGAGGGCCCAATCACAGCTGCTTGCAGCTTTAATATTTTATTTGTTCTCTGTTTCACCATCGAGTTGAAAATCTGAAGAAAAGGAAACAACTTTCTTCTTTTATTAGAAAGATTGTTCTCTTCAAGATCTATTATTTCCCTCGTCAACTTTAATTATGGATCCAATCAGGGACGTGCACAGACATTTGGAGGGGATATTGCTCTAACCTGGAAAAAGGTGTAAGGAAATTGCTCAACGTCAGTAAGCACTGAAATGAAGAGACTCGGAGAACCACGGAGAAAGGTTACAGCCAACGGGATTACTTTAATTGCATCATACAACTTAGCACACAGGTTGTAGATCACAACAGAGAACAGTGGGATGCAGTAGAAACAGAAACAGCCCTGCTTATCCAACTTTCAAATGCCTTTATGCTGTTGAATGTGGGCGTCTGTTCGTTTGTGTGCGTGTGTGTGAGTGTGCAGACTGGTCTGGGATTATGATCTCATTGTCCCAATAGGTTTGATTTCTTGGGAAACCTCAGTGTTTTCTGCTCCGTTTGATTTCCGAGAATTGGAACTGCGCACAAACCTCAATTTATCAAAACAACTCCTTTATCTGAGTTTTCCTAGCTTTCCAAAAGTCACTTAACTCAAAAACAACTTCTTATAAGGATTCTTTCCTATTGCGAAACCTAGCCTATCTGTTCCAACGGTCAGGTCACTCTGACCCAAAAATGTTCTGCCCCATTTGATTTCCCAGGACTTGACTACGCAAGAACTACTCAATATACCAAAACACCTCTAAGGAGTCCTTTTTATTGCCAAATCACCACATTTGATCAACTGCTTCATAAACCTTATGCAACTGACATCATTTTCACCTTTGATATAGAATGATACATTATCTGCCTCTACATAGTCCCTCCTCTTGATGATTTTATCATAAATTACTGTATGGTAAATGAACGCCTATGTTTGTATAAGTATGACAGTGGCGATTGCTCTAAGACTGCAAGGGAAGCTCAGCTTCCCCTAAAATGTAAAAAAAATAAGTGGTCAAATATGTACTGTTGTGTTTACATTTCATTGACTAAATATGCGCTAGAAAGCGTTCAACTTTTGTTCAGAATCAGCTACTTATCACAGGTCACTGACGTGACTTTCTTCTCATTCATTCCCATAGCGTCACAGTGCATTAAACAGTGTTGAAG
The DNA here is from genome assembly GCF_011397635.1 of Epinephelus fuscoguttatus. Lineage (NCBI taxonomy): Eukaryota > Metazoa > Chordata > Actinopteri > Perciformes > Serranidae > Epinephelus > Epinephelus fuscoguttatus. The sequence continues at coordinate 40,139,641 of NC_064765.1, read as the reverse complement.
CTCAGCGTCCAAAGACTTCAATGGGGAAGCACAGAGTGGGTTGTTCCACTGCAGCGAAACTAGACAGTCATTGGATAAATGCTCGGTTTTGTCCCACCCATCGGACGCTCAGCATCCTTCTCTGGGAGTCTGTGGGGCAGTGGGCTGGCCTCGGCTGGCCTGGATGCTGGGCTTCTGCATGATGATTGGATGATCTGGCTGAATCCCTTTTTGATTGACAGCGAAATGAGTGAATCAGCGATCTTGAAATATAAACCACCACCGGAGCATTTTTCAAGTTTCATTCCGTTGTTCCAAGTTGATCTGGAGACTTTTCCAATCCTCTTAGTGACTTTTTCTTTGTTAAAAACGACTAGCGACAAATCTAGCATCTTTTTCTGGTGTTATTGGAGACTGTACTCGTGTTTGGAGACTCTGACTTCTGTCGCTCTGCAGTTACTGTCTCCAACGAGCAGCGGGTGCTGCTCTGAGCCCCTCCACCGTCCCAGAGCACTCACAGGCGGTCACACTAGCCTCGCGCAGCAGCCCCAGAGGGTAGAATTTACGTATAACTAAACGGACACATTTTATGATGTAGACCGAAAATGAGCTTCCCCTCCTTGAAAGACCAGCAGCCGCCACTGAAGTATGAGTAGGATATATGGCAATGTGAATATAACCAGTGTTCCTTACTAACATGAATATATGGTCTTGTATGAAACTCTTGAACTTGAATATGATGATGCATAAGAACACATACTATATGATGACATATGAACTTGGCATGAGTATATGATATTATATGATATTACATGAAATACTTAAAACATATTTTAGCATATGTCAACACTGATGGAGGCGATAAACCTGGCGGCTGTTTAATCCAGGAAAAGTCCTCCATCGGCCCCTTCCCGTTAGGCAGACTAACAGATGAATTTTCAGCAGTTGGATCAGGTACATCAAATACATCAGATAAAATGCAACTTACTTGTTAGATTAGAATGGAATCACAGAAATCATTTTGATTAATATGCATAACTTGCTAAGTCGAAATCAGAGTACATTTTCCTCTTGTAAAATCAAAACAGGAATGAATACAGGAAAAATAAAAAATGAATACAGAAAATGGCAACAGGAAATGGTGTCAGAGCAGTAAAGTATATTGTTTTTATGTGATATCTTATATGTGGTTGTGGTGTATATATTCCCCGTCTCTCACAGTTCCTCCTCGTCATTTGAATTGTCTATGTTATCAGGAATTGGGAATAAATCTGGTATTTCCTCCCCCCTCTGCACCAGAAGAATTCTGCACACCACTTGTTCAGGGGTCAGCATACTTAGCATTTGTGCTCCTGGTATGTCCGTCACAAGGTTCAGCTTTTTGTCCATCGCTCTCTCACACCATTTCTTCAGGAGAGGCATGATGCAACATGTCAATAAGAAAAACAGAATTAGTACTATCAGTACAATTATCCCTATTTTAGCCAAAACGGCTTCCCATTTTCCAAAAATTTCCTCTAACCCATCCCACTTGATGCTTCCACCCTTACCAGCATTTTCAGTCATTTCAGATTTTAAGGCTTCAAGCTTACACAAAGCAACAGAAAACATTCCATCAGGCAAAGTGTTATTCGATTAACCTGCTCCTGACTGAACGGCTTAAGCCTACTTTACACTACATGGTTCAAGTGACCCAATTCCGATTTTTTCCTGTCAAGTGGCACAGATCAGATCTGTAACATGAACGTGTAAACAGGAAAAAAACGCATGATATCGGATATTGTCAGATCAGATTCAGGCCTTCTTCATATGTGGAAATGTATCAGATTTGAATCAGATATCTGCCAATAGGTCTGTAATCTAAACAGACAGATCGGATATTTCCTGGCAATCCACATCGTATGTCATGAATAATACGACGACAGCGCATTTTGATGACATGTTCATGAGCGAGGGAAAGGAAGGAAAGCCAAATAAATCGCACGTTGATCAAAAACTATGAACCAAAAAAGCACAATCTATCCCAAGTGAGACAAACAGCCTACACAGCCTCTCTACCTGAGCAGCTGAAGCTGCGGCTCGCACCCTCGACACACAGACATACAGACTGTGCTTCCTCATGCCAGCCAAACGTGTGCGCAACTGTGAGAAATAAATATGTGAGGTGTACGCTGCTTTTCTATCTTTTTTTATTTTTCTTTCTTTTTTTTCGGTCAGCGACATACGCAGGACGGGCTGTTTTTATTGACTGAGTTGATTATTAAGACATAGTGATGTGCGGATCGGCTCTGATAGCACCCGAATCAGTATGTACCTATCAATCATCCAGCTGCACCCATCTGCAGCTGCACGGACATTTCCACCGCTCTGTGTAGGCTAAGTTACCTTTTAAATTATGTGGAACAGCGCCAGCTTTCCAGGTGATTTATTCTTTAACGATTAACTTCAAATATTTAAAGTTAGTCCTTAAAATTGCTTTCAATAATACAAACATTTCCATGCGTGCAGTAATGTCACTGTAGCAAATACCATGGGATATTTACACAGTGGTCAAGAGTGCTGGACCAGAAGTGTCGCACAAAAAAACGGAAGCTGGCTGCGTTCTGTTTTGCATCCGTGTCTCCGTGAAAACAAGGCGAATAGAACATGTAAACAGCAGTCAGGAAAAATCAGATATAGGCAACAAATCAGAATTGGGCATCAAGACATGGTAGTCTAAAGGCAGCCTTAGAGTCATAGTAAAGCTTATCTGAAAATGTTGGCATGGGTTTCAATACAGTGTGAACTGGGAATTTTGTGGTTGCATCATACTTATCTTGAACATGGTTGTGTGTTGCTTCCTGGAGTGGCTATGACTCCAGCGGATGTCCCATGCTCCTTGTCTGACTTGGACTGCTGTTGGATTCGCCCACACCACGGCCCTTCTCCTAAAGATCTTCACGTCTCTTGCCTCCATCTTTTCAAATGATTGTTTATGTATATCACAGGATTATCTGTCTCTGTGAGGGGTTTACCCCACAATGGTTTAGGGTCAACTCGTGTCGGGTACTCCCCCCTCAATGCTGCCCACAGTCTCCCACGATAGACATTAAATTCAGTTCCATCCGCCATGGGACTTATCATCCACTCACACCCATTGTGCTTCAGCATGTTCTCCATTGCCGAGGCTCCGAGAGTTTGAGCCCACACCTCCTTCACATCCCCCAATGCCAACAATTTGCCAACAGTAGCCTCCTCACCCCACCTGCAAATCCACCCACACCCCACTCCAAAACTAGACACCATATCACAAATCAAATTAAAAATTGTGAATTGTTTTACATTTTAAAGATTAATGATAATAATCATATCATAATATTGTTAGAAAAACTTCACTGTCAGTGCAAATCAATACATCATTGCAGATATAAACTCTGAACTCAGGAGACTGAGAGTTGATATTGCTATTGAATACAATACATCAAGTAGTGGAAATTCAAAACTATATTTTGCAAATTCAAGTCATTGTAAATTGTATATTTCAATCACCGTTTAGTGTATCATCCAAAACTAAGTAGGACCTATCTGATAAATATCTCATACCAGTGGCTTTCTTTTATATTCATTCCACCTGGTCATGCCAATCATGTGTGATTCACTGCAGCAGTGCTCCTTCATTCTGACTTTGGCCTGTCTCCACATCTTTACCCCTCCAGACTTCCATGATACTGACCTACTCTTGTACTTCTCGTCATTAAGAGAAATGCGGCAGCTGAAGCAGTACATGGCGTCATTCTCTGGAGAATACTCCAACCAGGGGTTTTCATCATACCAGTGGCCCTGAAAAGATCGTCCGTCTTGATTTTTTGGGAACTGGACAAGAGAACGACAGGGTCCCACTGAATTTGAGAATCTGACAAAGGCCTTGTTGTACTTTATATTGTTCTTCTGAACATGGGCTGGATCAGTGGGGTTTGGTAACTGTAGCAAAAAATAAAATTCTGTGGGTGCTTTTGCCCAAGTGGACTCTGATGTTGCTGCCTCGTTCTCCACTTCTTCCCTCTCAATCTCCATATCCTCCCTTGCTGTGTCTTTCTCTTCATTTCTTGTCTCTCTCTTCTCATTCCCTCTCTCCATATCCTCCCTTACTGTGTCTTTCTCCTCATTTCTTGTCTCTCTCTTCTCATTCCCTGTCTCTGTCTCCTCATTTTCTGTCTCTGGGCAGTCTCTGTTCTGGGCAGGCTCACAATCTATCAAATACAATTAATTAAATGTTAAATTAAGAATACTATTGTCCACAGCATCTATCTTTCTCCTTATCACAATCTTACTGATATGGCCCTTTTATAGTAACTCTAACACTCTGCTTACCACCCTAATTATGTACCTGTCTGATGTGTTCTGTGATGCTCTGCAGGCAGCTCTCCCTCACTCTCTGGTCTGGGGCCTTGTGGTTGGGCCTCATCTTAAAAAGAATTATTAGAATCAGAATTGAGTAACTTATACAGTACTTTTCACTGCTGAAATTGCACAAAGACAACTGAACACTCTAGTGCAGCCAGTTGGATTTCTATGGACTGATGATTCTGGTGATGCCCAGGAATTAGACGGGAGAAGGTTATATCTAGTCATTTATGTTAAAAAAAAAAAAAGAAAGAAAGAAAGAAAGAAAGAAAATGGCCTACTTGTATACAGAACAATTACAACATGTTGTAAAGCCTTTGTGAATCACTTATCTGGCCTTACCATCCCCTATTTCACTACAGCTATTAGAAATATTTTACTTGATCACCAGGGCCCAGTATTTCAAAACTTGTAATCTGGATCAAAATAATCCTGATAATGAAATCCTCCTTTTCTCAGTCAGGGATCAAGGTGATCCTGCTGACTTTATCTGGGTATTTCAAAACATTGGCAGGGTGGATCATTTTGATCCCAATCTGACTGGATATGGATTTCCAAATCTCACGACTCCGCCTCTGGATCTGAAACATGGTGGACTACTTCACGAAAGGAGCAGTTGGTAGCACAGCTTTCACATCAAAATGTAAATATACTGTTATCTAATGTGTAGCTTTTTTAAGACCATATGAAGGCCACGCACCATCTCATGTGAGCCAGCTATTTGAATTGTCACCTACTTAAAATGTGGGCATACAGATTTCTAATTGAGCTGAAGTCATGCTAACAGTAGCTAACGCGGCTCCATTGACTTGCATATTAAATAGCTAGCAGGCTAGCAAGGCAGCTGGCTTTGTTGATGTATTTTGCGGTCTATGGTTTAATTTAAGAGGGAATTAATCTGAAGTACATCATCCATGAACTCTTTAAACACCAACCTGTTCAGAGTTTAACGTTATGTTATTGCCAACACAGCGGACTTTTTTAAAAAAAAAAAAAAAAAAAAAAAAAAAAAGTTTTACATGTGTGTACGTAGGACGATGTGTACAGACTGCTGCAGTATAGGAAAAATAGACAGTACTAGTATGAATTATGCGGTTCATTCAGAAGTGTCAGAGGATTGAATTGTTGTCCATGTGCTTATTATGTTAATCCCTGTTTTGTTTCTTGCACTCTCTGTAAAGAAAAGAATGTGCCATACAAATAAATTTGCTTTGTATTGTATTTCCTTGCTTTTGTCTGACCACAAACATATGTTTGATGTTTTGGTACAAACAAGTTACAATGTTACGTGAAACTAGACGTTGAGAAATAGGTCTGTATTTGTTACTCTTACTTACAGCAGTTTCAGGAAGTATGGCCAAACAATATTTTTCTATGCTTGAAATTACTTAGTACTAAAACACTAATTTAGATTAAGTGTAATGAACATCTTGAGTAACAATATCTAGGAGAAATGGAGCTGAGGCTTTGTCAAATCCACCTGAGGTGGGATCCAAATAATCCTGAAATTTGGTATCAAATTGATCCAGATCTCTGCCTTAACTTTTGAAATACCCAAACGCAGCCTTTATCTGGATTAAAGGGAGGATTGGATTACCAGATATGAATCCTGATACCCAGTTTTCAGATCAGATCAGGATTGAATCCAATTCAGCCAGGATAATCTTATCAGATCACTTTGAAATACTGGGCCCAGGCTATCAAACACTCTCTGAACTGGAGCTTTTGGGGTTAGACCAGTGACAACTACAGAAAATATGAACTCATTCACTAGTGATGTGCAGAGACGTCATAATCTGTATCTGTATTCGTATCTGTTCAACCAGCAAAATTATCTGTATCTGTATTTGTATTCGGATCAAAACTGAAAGTGGGCGTGGCTTATACTGGAAGTTGTGTTACATTGTATTCATTAACAATGCAATTTCTGAGCATTCAAAGCATCAAATTGATTTAATATTGGCATATAATGAGTTCTGAAATATACTTCCATACCCTCATACTTCACTTTTCAATAATAACAATGATAATAATAACAATAATAAAAAAAAAATAATAATAATCTGTTTTGCATTGGGAATAGTTTATATAAGACATAGTTTATCTAGAAGTTTTATCTAAGAATACACACATAAGCCAGCCCAGCACACACACACAAACACACACACACACACACACACACACACACAGGGCATCGGATGAACTCAGCTAAATTTTAAAAATCTAATGCATGGTGAAGGGTCATGAATTTTCCACCAGTCACTTCGAAAAGCTCAAGGAAAAATATTTGTGGCTACAGGGGGAATCAAAATACAATAAATAAATAAAATAAAAATCAGCCAGCCACCCTCCTCCTCTGATAAGTTAAGAACAGTCCCTTCAGTACCAGCACCATAGTGCTCTGCCGTATTCCTGTCTGTGACCTCCGTTCAATCCACAACTGATATAAAGACCAGCTAACATTAGGCCTACACAGTATAAGGAACTTGCTGCTTTGATGAGCGTTCAACTTTAGGCTATCTGTCAGACAACGGATGAGTGAAAATGTGTCTTACCGTCTCACTGTAAGCAGGCATAGCCAGTGTTTGATTTGTTTGATTAGTGCAGCGTTTCTCAACCACATGACCACCCCATGCATGATGCGCATGTTTTTTCTCATTCAAATAATAACTGGTATATTTGTATAGAAAAAGTATCTGTTTCAAAGGCATTATTCATGCCTATACAAATAACGTATTCAGGCACACCCCCATCATTCACAATACTATTCACAGTACAGATATAATATACTGTGCATTTAGTTAGAAGCCTACCCTTAAAAGAAAATGCCACTGATAAAATAGGCCTACTTCACATTAATTTAATTGTGGAAGATGGTTGCTTGACATTATCATAATGCTTCACCTGTAGCTGGCCGCCTTATCCAGCTCTGCAAAGTTGCAGTCACTTTGCTGATTTCTTTAGATCTTTTTCTCTCTGCTTTAGTCTCCTCTCTTTTGCATATTTCAACAAAACCATCATGTCCCTGCACGTCTGATTATTACAGAACACACAGTAATGTAATGGAGTAAATGGACATAACGTGGCTAGGTTAGTTAGCAGTGTTGACTGCTGCTGCAGCCTGCAAGTTGTTGTCTTGCTTGGAGTAACGTTAGTTTCTCGAATTAAGTTAATGTTGCATGACGCGATGCAAATATTACAAGGGACCTACAGTACAATGCAAGCTGCACATTATTCGAACTGAGTACAAGTGCATTTATATTTTGATATTATCTTCATAACTTCAAAAACTCACCTGACGTCTGAAGGGATTTCCCTTGCTTTGACTGATGCGCGGGGATACGCCTGTCACATTAAACTGCCCTGTCAAGGTCCTGGGGGCAGAGAGGACACATACGTGACTCTTTGCCACATGATGTCAAAATCAAGTAACACAAGTTTGGATGATTTGGCGATTTAAAGTGGTCTAACAACTGTACTAATTATGGGCTTATTGTATTGATGCTGTGGGGAAAAAAACGAACAAGCAAACAAACAAAAAAAAAAAAAAAATGAGAAGGGCAACTCAGCTGATCAGGGCAAATGGGCTGTTGCCCAGGCAACAATAGCCCGTACCTGTGCACGTCCTTGGATACAATCAAAGGGTCTGTCTGTCAGAGAGTCTGTCTGTCAGCAAGAAACACTTTTACATCAGTGACCATCATTTCTATTCAGTCACGCTGAGGCTGATCATACCTGAGCATTGGGTTGGTGAGTTTCAGAATTTTATTTTTCCCTGAAACATTGGGCCTAATAAATTATTTCCAGTGTTCAAAGACATCGTGATCATATTCTGAGTTATTAAATAATGAACTCACAAATAATAATAATAATAATGAATAAATCATATAAACACATAGTGTGACTGGACAGGACACAGTACATTATGAATACAGAATACAGGTTGTCGTTCATGTGCAGGTGATTGTTAGAGAGAAAACACTGCTGCTCTGTTACTGATAGCTGTATCATATAGCATTGTGATAACTGTATCTGTATCTTTATATCATTATATATATATATATATATATATATATATGTATATATATATATATATATATACTTTTGGCCTGTACTGTATATATACATATATATGTATATATACAGTACAGGCCAAAAGTTTGGACACACCTTCTCATTCAATGCGTTTTCTTTATTTTCATGACTATTTACATTGTAGATTCTCACTGAAGGCATCAAAACTATGAATGAACACATGTGGAGTTATGTACTTAACAAAAAAAGGTGAAATAACTGAAAACATGTTTTATATTCTAGTTTCTTCAAAATAGCCACCCTTTGCTCTGATTACTGCTTTGCACACTCTTGGCATTCTCTCCATGAGCTTCAAGAGGTAGTCACCTGAAATGGTTTCCACTTCACAGGTGTGCCTTATCAGGGTTAATTAGTGGAATTTCTTGCTTTATCAATGGGGTTGGGACCATCAGTTGTGTTGTGCAGAAGTCAGGTTAATACACAGCCGACAGCCCTATTGGACAACTGTTAAAATTCATATTATGGCAAGAACCAATCAGCTAACTAAAGAAAAACGAGTGGCCATCATTACTTTAAGAAATGAAGGTCAGTCAGTCCGGAAAATTGCAAAAACTTTAAATGTGTCCCCAAGTGGAGTCGCAAAAACCATCAAGCGCTACAACGAAACTGGCACACATGAGGACCGACCCAGGAAAGGAAGACCAAGAGTCACCTCTGCTTCTGAGGATCAGTTCATCCGAGTCACCAGCCTCAGAAATGGCAAGTTAACAGCAGCTCAGATCAGAGACCAGATGAATGCCACACAGAGTTCTAGCAGCAGACCCATCTCTAGAACAACTGTTAAGAGGAGACTGTGCGAATCAGGCCTTCATGGTCAAATAGCTGCTAGGAAACCACTGCTAAGGAGAGGCAACAAGCAGAAGAGATTTGTTTGGGCCAAGAAACACAAGGAATGGACATTAGACCAGTGGAAATCTGTGCTTTGGTCTGATGAGTCCAAATTTGAGATCTTTGGTTCCAACCGCCGTGTCTTTGTGAGACGCAGAAAAGGTGAACGGATGGATTCCACATGCCTGGTTCCCACTGTGAAGCATGGAGGAGGAGGTGTGATGGTGTGGGGGTGTTTTGCTGGTGACACTGTTGGGGATTTATTCAAAATTGAAGGCACACTGAACCAGCATGGCTACCACAGCATCCTGCAGCGACATGCCATCCCATCCGGTTTGCTTTAGTTGGACGATCATTTATTTTTCAACAGGACAATGACCCCAAACACACCTCCAGGCTGTGTAAGGGCTATTTGACCAAGAAGGAGAGTGATGGAGTGCTGCGGCAGATGACCTGGCCTCCACAGTCACCGGACCTGAACCCAGTCAAGATGGCTTGGGGTGAGCTGGACCGCAGAGTGAAGGCAAAGGGGCCAACAAGTGCTAAACACCTCTGGGAACTCCTTCAAGACTGTTGGAAAACCATTTCAGGTGACTACCTCTTGAAGCTCATCGAGAGAATGCCAAGAGTGTGCAAAGCAGTAATCAGAGCAAAGGGTGGCTATTTTGAAGAAACTAGAATATAAAACATGTTTTCAGTTATTTCACCTTTTTTGTTAAGTACATAACTCCACATGTGTTCATTCATAGTTTTGATGCCTTCAGTGAGAATCTACAATGTAAATAGTCATGAAAATAAAGAAAACGCATTGAATGAGAAGGTGTGTCCAAACTTTTGGCCTGTACTGTGTATATATATATATATATATATATATATGGGGCATTCTACTGAATGTGTGCAAAGTTAGGCTGGAAATATATTGAAGTTTTGTCCCTATATTGTACCATATGTAAAGGTCACATATCTAGTAAAAGGACTGTGAATTTTTATATTGTATTTTCAGAATGTTTTGGAATGTTTTTCCTCTCCCAAAATTTGTCACTACTGAAACATATAGTATTATACAAAAAAATATATATCAACCTGTTATGCTTGTTCCTTCCCTTGTCTAAAGATTTAATTTTTTACAAATTTTTACTGTGGAATTTTATGTGGAATCCTCACTTTTTCATCTAAATCAGATCATTACTCGCTGTGGCTCTCTGTCAGGACATAAAGTAAATTGGGAAACGTGAATTGATGCCATTAAACAAAACTTGTGATGTTTCATGTGTAAACAATACCAAAATAAAATGGAAACAAATGGAAATAACATATTTAGCATTAAAAATTACATCAAGCATCTATCAGACGAGGGATACAAATCTCACTCGAACTTTTAGCAAAATAAATGCAAATATTGATCGTTGGTCAAGCCTTCCCATATCTCTTTGGGGTTGAGTGAATATTGTAAAAATGAATATTCTTCCTACTATGAACTACATCTCGAGAATGTTGCCTGTTACAATACGAAAAGCCTGGTTTGATTATTTACACAAAGCAATCTCAGCATTTATATGCCATGGTAAAAAGGCTTGATGTTCATACTTGAGAATGTCTAATGCAAACAAAAAAGGTGGTCTGCAGCTTCCTTATTTTTTCCACTATTATTCATCATTTGGTTGTTAACAAGAAATTTTTTTTTATTTGATCCCAGTGTGATTAAAGACTGGAAAACAGTTGAGGAGAGTATGTTACAACCTAAACATTGGGGAAAAAAAGGTCTATACTTCATGAAAATACTTCCTAAGGAATTGATTGGAAACCCCATTGAAGTGTCTTTCAGTATTTTAAAGTCATGTACAAAGATCCCCAGAATTAACACAGATACTTCAGTAAACCAGCCAATATGGCAGAACTCAAATATAACATTCAACAAAAAGGTCATTAACTGGAAGAAATGGAAAGACAATTGAGTAACTGAGCTTTGTCACATTCTCTCAAATAACTGTTTTAAAACTTTTGATGAACTAATGACTGAATATAACATTCCAAAAAGCGAATACTTGAATTACAGTACTTTACAGCACTCAATTAAAAAATCCGTTTCGATAGATGTTTTGAGCAATTACACACACAAATTTGAAAATGTTCTCTTCAGTCGTGACCTGTTGAATAAAAATATAGTTAAATTATGGTATACAAATCTAAATGATAGCTATGATGATCAATTTAACAGTTGTGAAAAAAAAATGGGCTAGGGATCTGCATAAACGAGAGGATCAACTGTCCTGGAATGACATGGAAAAATGCAAGGCAACCTTTTCGTTGTATAAAAAACAAAATAAGACAATATAAAATACTTAATAGGCTATACTACACACTGTCAAAACTGTTTAAAATGGGCTTAAAAGAAGACAGTAAATGTCTAAAATGTGGCAATTCTGATGGAACTTTGTTTCACTTACTTTGGGATTGCCATAAAATAAAAGAGATTTGGTTTGGTATAACAAAACAGGCAATGAGCCATATTAACATAACTATTCCACTAACACCAGAGTCCCTGTATATTAGGCGATTTACACGATTTTAACAAAGTTTCATTTAAGGATAAAAAGGTCTTCCTCTCTTTATGTATGATCACAAAGAAAATTAAAGCTGCAAGCAGCTGTGATCGGGCCCTCGCTCCCCCATGCAACCATGGGGGTCTGTGGCATGCGGGGGCTGTGGCGCAAAGAGAGAGCTGCTTGAATATGCATGGCGATGGATCAAAAATGGCAGCACCATAGCAGCCACGCCTTTTGACCTACAGACATGCAGAGCACGACTTTTGATCAGCATGGTCTCTGGATGATCTGTAAAAAATTTGGAGTCGATTGGATGAAATCCCTAGGACTAGTTCGTTAAAATACAACATGTGGAAATCACACCAAAATTACAAGTCAAAATCAAAATGGCCGACTTCCTGTTTGGAGTAGACCATTGGTGCCAGAGACTTTTATGTGCGTCTGGACAACATACACGTGTACCAGTTTTTATGCTCCAACTACAAAAAAAATCCTATGGGGAGGGGTTTTTGAAAATTTCAAGGGGGTGCTATAGAGGCATTTTATCCACCCCATGAGTGACGCCCCTATCAGATGTAAGAGTTCGCTATTCTTGACCTGTGTATCACTTTTCATGAGGAGATGAGATCGCTGAAGCCATCATAAAGCCAAACGTATTTGGTCGCGAGGGATCGATAGTCGCCACGCTGCCACATGGACACCATTAGATGTAGGTTCACAGTGTTCGTAAGGTAGCTTCACCAACTTGTTCTGCATGCATTAGAAGTGGAATGAAGTTGATACGGTAAAGTTTGTGGCATCAGTACATGTTAAAGTAAAAACTGGTCACTTCTTTTTACCAGTAGGGGGCACTATGAGTAAGGTGGGATATTAACATTTCGGGGCGGAGCCATCATCATCAATCAATCAATCAATTTTATTTATAAAGCCCAATATCACAAATCACAATTTGCCTCACAGGGCTTTACAGCATACGACATCCCTCTGTCCTTATGACCCTCACAGCGGATAAGGAAAAACTCCCCAAAAAAAACCCTTTTTTTGGGGAGGACGGACAGACGTGCAATAGATGTCGTACAGAACAGATCTGCATGATAAATTAACAGTAATCCACATGACACAATGAGACAGAGAGAGAGAGAGAGATAGAGAGAGAGATGCAGGTAATGACAGTAGCTTACAACAACATTATTGAAAGTAATAATATTATAGTTATAGTTCTGGCTACTGCGGTACAATATGTTGAAAGTATGTATTAATATCTGGCAGTATACATGTGTGACAATAGTCATATGTGTATAATAACAGTAGAAGTATGACTAATGACTAATGATGGCAGCAGCAGCAGGAGGCATCTGGCAGGACTACAGCAGCAGCACAACCACACACGTCACGCTGTCCAGGCACCGCTGTGATATGAGTTAATCTGAGAGACAGTGGAGCACAAAGGCTCCGGAGAAGAAGCCGAGTTAGTGACATCCAGAGTGGCTGAGTTAGCAAGATGCAGTAATAGAATACGAGAGAGAGAGAGAGAGAGAGAGAGAGAGCGCGAGAGAGAGGGAGAGAGAGAGAGAGAGAGAAGGAGAGAAGGTGCCCGGTGTATTATAGGGGGGTCCTCCGGCAGACTAGGCCTAAGTCAGCCTAACTAGGGGCTGGTACAGGGCAAGCCTGAGCCGGCCCTAACTATAAGCTTTATCAAAGAGGAAAGTCTTAAGTCTAGTCTTAAATGTGAAGACGGTGTCTGCCTCCCGGACCGTAACAGGAAGATGACTCCACAGGAGAGGAGCCTGATAGCTAAAGGCTCTGGCTCCTGATCTACTTTTGGAGACTTTAGGGACCACAAGTAACCCTGCGTTCTCAGAGCGCAGTGTTCCGGTGGGATAATATGGCACTATGAGCTCTCTAAGACATGACAGAGCTTGACCATTTAGAGCTTTATAAGTTAACAGTAGGATTTTAAATTCAATTCTGGATTTTACAGGGAGCCAGTGCAGCGAAGCTAAAACAGGGGAAATAAAATGTCGCCATTTGGCCCCGTCCACATAGAACACTGCCGAAATATCAAATTTTTCGCCCGACCAAATGCGTGTGCCAAATTTGGTGAGTTTTTGCATTTGGGAAAGGGGCAAATTGGGGATTAACGTTCGGAATAATAATCATAATAATAATAATAATAATAATTAAAGCTGCAAGCAGCGATGAACGGGCCCTCACACCTTCACGCCATTCGGGGGGGCTGGCAGGACGCCTTCTGACGCGTCAGTTCATTTCTGTCAAAGTCAGACATCGCATGCAGGAGTGACTTTGCATATCTTTGATACAGTGCTGGAATGACATATTTCACATTTTGTATCACTTCCTCTTTCCACTAGAGGGAGTTGGAGAGCGCAGTAATTATACATCATGTTTGTGTACATCAAATATACACCCCGCCCCTTCCCCACACCGCCCCTTCCGGTTCGCCCCCCCGCCATATGAAATCCAGCTCTCATTGGTTAAACATAGCGCCTCCTTCTGCGGGGGGTGGTTTCCAATGAAACCGTAGCTATTGGCTAATCAAAAGCCCCTCCTTGTGGGCGGATGTAGGTGGTGTATATATACAAGGGATTTTCTTAGCAGGACATCCTCAACTTCTCGGACGGCGAAGCTACGGCGGGACGAACTCTGATTTTTTTTTTCTTCAACGATCGCCTGTATTCTGCAAGACGTTTCTGCAACCATGTCTTCCTGCACCAGCAACAGCGGCATCGGGTCAAGCGACCGCCCAGGTATGTCTGATGACCCGGCGACGGTTGTGGATGCTCGGTCCCCTTACAAGAAAAGGAGACGTGTAGGAAGTGGGCTCGTTACGTCGGAGAATCGTGAATTTGAGCTAGAGCTGGAGGGTGTTAATGGGTATGTTTACAATGTTAAATATCAGGACTCTGTTGTCACACTCAGTGCGGCCACCGGTCGCAGTGTGGTTCCAGGCGTTGAAACATGGTCGGTCAGTTTGAGGCATAGAGATTGGAAATTGTTTTGGTCTGAGGTCTGCCCTGACCTAGACCAACCTGGTTTCCCACAGAGTATTTATGTCTCGCAGTGGGTCAGCAAAACAGGCCCCGAGATGTACCGTATTGAGACGGATCGTTTTAACAAACGGCGGGAGGACTTTATTTTTCTCAGTGTGTGCAAAGAACGAGAATCTGTGATTGCGAGCAGAGGCCGCGACGCGTGGGGACAACAACCCTACCCTCTTACGCTTCAAGAGCGTGACGAGTGGTTTAAAACTGTTTTCTTTATTCAGTGGTGTGACTGGAGATCTCTGCAGAAATTGTTTGACGAAGCTGACAAGGGCATCAGAAGAGACAGGATCCTCTCTTCTTACCAGAGTGTTAGAAAACGCGTCTTCTTTCGATGATGCGCAGGCTAATGCGCGGGGTAGTCACCTTCCTTCCCTGTGCCGCCCGAAAATCATCAGACACGTCGACTACTGATAAAGCCTAGGTTAGCATAACTTTTGTATTTTTGTCTTTTTTAAATTATGATAAACGGTGTATATGATTTTAATGTTGTTTTTTCTGTTGTTTTTTTTTACAGGCAGTGTCTTGATCAGCACCCATGACGACGATGATACTAGAGGGTGTTGGGAAAATGATTGCGGTGGTGTGGAACCCTGGACACCTCATATGAAGCCGCTTGAGGCGCTGCATGTGAAGAAGAAGAAGGAGAAGAAGAAGGAGGAGGAGGAGAAGGGACACGTCTCGACACGGTCCCTGACAAAAGACGACGTGGACACGATCAAAGACTTTCTATCACGCTGCCAGTATCACGCAGGGCTGGAAAAAACAAGAGCTCTCTGCAACGGGTGTAAAATCAGCCACCCGAGTCAGCGTCGACACTCTTGCTTGTTTGATTTTGATCAGATCAGATGTATGTATTTTGACCAGATTCTGGACTCTGTATTCAACCCGTCTCTAGGAAAAGCTCTGCATTACCTGTTTGCGCAGATATCACCCGGGGCTTTCTCACTGGACAGGCTTTTAGGAGCGGCCGAGACTCAGACACTATCTCAGACCCGGATGTGATGGACCATCTGCCAAAGAGGAAATGGAGACGGAGGAGGACCACAAGCACGAGACCGCTTTACGCAACGCCTTCACCGTGTGGACCAAGTGCTGCTGCTGCATATCGACAAATTTGTAATATTTACCGCAGAAAAAAAAAAAAAAAATGATGTTGTTCTTTGGGATCACATTAGCCACGTATCTTTTCACGTGGAAAAGACGCCATGCCATGAACAGACTGACATCACTTCTGTACGGGGTAATTACCTGTGACGGTGTCCCACGCGATTGTGTTACATTCAACAACCATTTAAACGTTATAAGGACAAGTGTTAAAAATTGGAATGATACAGTGTGTGCGGCAGCACACAGTTCATCAGCGGTTAAAGATGTGGTAACGGCATATTTCACAAACTGTAATGAGTCTGAGGCGTTTGCAACACGCCATGTTATTTGTCTTTGTGCATTTCTTTGTGATGCGTGTGTTTTGATGATTAAAAATGGTGTACCATTAGATGTTTGTGATGCAGTTCAGCACCTAGTGCGACACATGATAGACAGAGATGTGACGGGGTGTGTAAAATACCGAAACCTGTTGACAAAACCATAAATAAATAAAAGACGGTGTGTCGACCTCATCTTGGCCACTTGAGTTGTTGACTGAATATGGAGCGCACGCTAGACAAGATTTACCACGACCCCGCACACCCAGGGGGTCTTGGAGGTGTACAAAAACTTTGCGACGCTGTTAGAAAATGCACTGGGGAGGCTCCGGGGATGCCTGAAGTAAAGCGTTCCTTACAGGGGCAAGATGTGTATACCCTCCACGCTAAAGCAGCTGTACACTTCCCTAGAAATAGGGTGTTGGTTAGCGGTATTGACAGTTCCAGGCCGATCTGGTGGACATGAGTGAATATTCAGCAGAAAATGACAATGTGTGCTACCTGCTGACATGTATCGATGTATTTTCTAAATATGCATGGGTTAGGTGTCTTAAAAACAAGACCGGTACATCTGTTGCAAAGGCGTTTGAAGACATTTTGAACGAAGGCCGCATACCTGTAAAACTCCAAACCGATCAGGGACAGAGTTTTATAACAAACAGTTTCAACATCTAATGGAGGTGTATAAAATTAAACATTTCTCTACCTCAAACGAGACTAAGGCTAGCACGGTTGAACGTTTCAACAGAACATTTAAGACCCGCATGTGGAGATATCTAACGCCTGTTAATTCGCGTAGATATGTTGATGTCGTCCAGGACCTCGCCAACGCTTACAACAAGTCTCACCACAGATCGATAAAGATGGCCCCATCCGATGTAAACAAAGACAACGAAGCTCGTCTTTAACACGCTGTACAAGGAGAAGAAGAAGAAACCGCAGAGGATCGATGCTCAAATATAATGTAGGGGACACTGTGAGAATATCAAAACTCGCGGGTGTTTAGAAAAGGTTATGAACAAACATATACAGGACGAGTTTTTTACAATAACTAGGCGCATAGCCCGTGACCAGCCTGTGTATAGAATATCAGATTGCTTGGGTGAAGAGGTAAAAGGCACATTTTACGAGCCTGAGCTACAGCCGGTAATCATTGACAAAAACAAGGTGTTTAAAATAGAGAAAATAATATCCAGAAAAACTATAGGCCGGAAAAAGATGGCGCTTGTGAAATGGTTGGGGTGGCCTGAGAAATTTAACTCGTGGGTCTCTGAAAAGGACATTGTTGACGTGTGATATATATATATATATATATATCACGGGGCGTTACCTGTTTACACACCCACTTTGGAATTGTCGCACGTCCCAACAACATCAAGAAGATGGAGAACAAGAACGGATTTTATGTCATGTTACCGAGTAATGCATCGCTAGACGTGTATCCTAATAACAAGATATGGCGCTACCGAACAAAATTAGCAAAACCGATCGTTCTGAGCGAACCGTACGAGGTGGGGGTTATTGAACTTCAGTACCCTAGGGTGTGGTCAACATTCCCTGCTTCTGACGCGGACGTGTTAATACGATAGTAAAACCAACCAGACAGCCACTATAACACTGTTTGCCGGGTTTTACGACTCCATTCCCAGAATACTAAAAGAATTTAATGCTAAATGCATCGGTAACCCGATAACATCGCGCTTAGGTCTTCAATATAACATTACAAATCACGTTCATTTTTCGGGAGGAGAAGGATATAAGGTGACGTTCCGCGGGAAACTGGCCGAAATATTGGGTTTTAAGCCCGGCGAGCCATTTGAGATACCGGCAACCCCTATTTTTAAGAAAATCTATGCCTCTCCTCACCCTGCAGATATTTTTGGGGGAGTTTATAATATATACGTTTACAGCGATATTGTTGATTATCAGCTAGTGGGAGACAGCCACGTGCCGCTCCTCCGATGTATAAATATAACGCCGGTGGTAGGTCGTATGCCCACTCTGACATATGACAAGCCACACTATACATCGCTCTCCAAATCTGTCATTGACGATATCGAGATATCGTTAAAAAAGATCAAAACCAGTATATACCGTTCACGTACGGAAAAGTGATTGTTAAACTACACTTTAGACCTGTGAAGCAGTATTTCTAGACCTGAGAAAATGGCCTACGCACCATATGTGCGTGACGATGCCCGATATATGACATATTACGTGAACCAAGCGGGTGGCGAATTACCCGGATTTATAGGTTCAAGTACACAATACGGTAACGGTTTAGGCGGCATATTTCAAGGCTTGCTTAGAATGGCTGGCATCGCCAAGCCACATTTAAAAAACGCAGCAGGAAACATTGTAGGGGATATGGCGTCCAACATTGCCAGAAGCGCTGTATCGAGACGACAGGAAGGAAACGGGTTGATGGTGATCAGAAAAAGACCGTCCAAAAGACCCCCCTCGTAGAGGGGTCGCAGCTCCGGCAGGTCCAAAAAGCGTAAAATGACTGTCAAAGTGACACGACGCATCAGAAAGAAGTCGGCCACCAAGAGAAGCACAACTTCCAAAAGACGCGTGGTGATTCTGCGTAAAGACATATTCTAGTCTGAGAAGAGAAAACAACATCAACAGCCATGGCTCTCATACACAACCAGTCGGAAGAATGTGTGAAGACGGAGCTGGATCTGTTCACAGTGCCGTACACACAGACATCCATTGAAAAATCTACATGTGTCGAAAGACCCCCGGTTTCGGCATTACTGGATGCCGGGCCTCTGGAATTTTTTATATCAGCCTGCGGCGAGGATTACATTGATCTAAACGATACCTACCTGTACATGCGCGCGAGAATCACGAACCCCGATGGTACCGATTTGGCCCAAGCCGCAGATGTGGGTTTTGTAAATTACCCCGGGTGTACGTTATTCTCGCAGGTGGATATCATGTTAGGAGACAGGCTTATAACCCAATCTTCCAACACATCCCCGTTCCGTTGGATAATCGAGTGTTTATTCTACTACGGAAAGGACACCTTGGATACGCAGTTTAGCAGCGGCCTGTTTTGTAAAGACACAGCAGACCACATGAATGCTGCCTCCATAACCGGAGATAACGAAGGCCTAGCCGAAAGAGGGCGACACACCGTCAACAGTCGCACTGTGGAATTAATAGCACCGATACACTCCAATTTGTTTTTTCAGGAAAAGTTATTGCTAAACGGTATAGACATTTCCCTAAAATTTATTCGATCAAAGGACGAGTTTGCCTTAATGACTGCGCAAAATAATCAATACGCCGTGAAGATCGTATCGGCTAGCTTATTTGTGAAAAAGGTGGCCGTGGCACCTGCCGTTAGATTGGCGCATAGCAGGGCACTGCAGCACACTAACGCTAAATACGCTATTGACAGAGTGGCTCTGAAAACATTTTCCATACCTGTAGGAACAAGAGTGTGCAACCAGGAAAATCTTTACATGGGACAAATCCCCAAATTCGTCATCATAGGCTTTGTTGACCATGAGGCATATTCGGGGAGCTATAACCGGAACCCCTTCTGTTTTCAGCATTACGATACAGAGTTTATTAGCTTGTACGCAGACGGGCAGTCTCACCCTGCAAAGCCCTTTCAGCCACTATTTCAGAGAGGCCAGTATGTGAGAGAGTATTTCCAGCTGGTACAAACTACAGGACGTCATTTAAAAGACAGGTCTCTGGCCATATCACGTAATGATTTCGGGAATGGTTACACGTTATTCAGCTTCAATCTGGAACCAGACGACGGTCGTGCAGGGAATGTATCACTGATTAAAAGTGGTAATGTGAGGTTGGAAGTCCGTTTCAGAGTACCTCTACAGCGCACCGTTAACCTCGTGTGTTATGCTGTTTACGATTCTGTTATCGAAATATCAAACAAGAGACAAGTACTTTTGGATTATTACTAAAAGAAGAAGCGGTATCAGCCATGAACACTATAGAGCTGACCGGCATCCTCAATAAAAGAATCATTAACGGGACAAATTTTTTAGGAGTCCTGGCATGCGACCAACTGTCAAACCATAAAGGCACGGCGTTCCCCGCCATGCTGGTTGTGAATACACATCCCTCAAACATGCCCGGTGAACACTGGCTCGCTATTTATATTACAAAACAGAAGCATGGATATTTTTTCGACAGTTTTGGAAACCCTCCCGACAGCGACAAATTTCCATCGGAGATATACAGATACCTCGTTGAAAACTGTGCAGACGTGTATTATTCCCAGAGGCAGGTTCAGAACAACTACTCTACAGCCTGTGGACAGCATTGTGTCTTTTTTCTGTGTCATATACAAAGAGGAATTCCTTTTACAAGAATGTTAAACATGTATAGTGCTAATCTGGCACGCAATGATGCTATGGTGTGCAAGTTTGTAAACAAAATACAGCCCTCTGTATGCCGTGGATATAATTTCACATGTGTACAGTGCAGCAACATGCTGTGTGACTGTGAATAATTCTAATAAATAAAGAGAGAGAGAGAAAGCATGATCCGCAGTTCAGACATTCCATTTATTTAACACATTTGTAGAATACATTCATTTGGTCAAGAATTTAATAATAGTAATAATGAAAAATAAAAAATACATTCAATTGATCAAGAGTTATAAACAAAAATACATTCAATAGGTCAAGAATTTAATAATAGTAATGATGAAAACGATGGTACATTCAATAGGTCAAGGGTTAAAACAAAATACATTCATATGGTCAAGAGATAAAACAAAAATACATTCAATTGGTCAAGAGTTAAAAACGAAAATACATTAAATTGGTCAAAAGTTTAAAATGAAAATACATTCAAGAGTTAAAAAACAAAAATACATTCAAGTGGTCAAGAGTTAAAAAAAAACAAAAATACATTAAAACGACATTCAAAAGTAAATATTAAAAATATAAAGAAATCAGAACAAATGTAACAAAATTACACACACCCTTTTATTATTAAAAATCCTCCCACTGTGAAGTGTTTAGTCTGTGAGGTAGTGAACGTGTTGAAGCAGGTGTCCTTAGTGGGGCGCTAAAGCACCCCGGTGAGCCTATTACCGACCGTTTATTCCCCTTGCTTTTATGGGATTCAAAACTAGGGGCGTCGCCGATTCTTTTATACTCAGCTATATCCCCACGCACCTGTTTGTTAGGGATGGCCATTAAAGGTATGTTTAAACGGGCTAGGGTTTTAGGAACACGCCCCACCCCAGTGGTCTAGAAATGTCTGAAATATTGTGTGATGCAGTGACACTTTTCACCAGGTCATACAAATGAGTACCGTGGAGGGGACGGCCGTTAACAACAATTTCAGCGTTGTCTGTCCAGGATAAAACATGCTTTGAGCGGGTAATTGCATCTAGAATGTATTCAGCATTTCTCTGACTTCTTTTAGGAATGTGTTTTAACACACCCTCTAAAACCGTGTCCTTTTTTATGCCCATCATCATAATAATCGTCAGGTCTGCGGTCCTCTGGTCTAATTTCGGTATCAGGCATTGACAGGGTCAGTACAGTTTTTTCACGCTCACCCTGTCTCACCGATGCCAAATAACGCTGCAGTACTTGAGAGTATTTTTTGGCCTTTTCATATACGTCTGTGTCCGGTAGTTTCAATATGTCAGACATGGCTCGGTCAAGGTCGTTTTGTACTACCTGTCTTATGCTTGCAGTGTTTTGGTCCTGATACTGCTGCTGCTGCTGTTGTTGCTGTTTTAACATGTCAAGCTGATGCTGAGGAACCAAAAACATCTTCTGCGCATGCTCCATATTCTTCTTCTTTCTTAACCTCTGCTTATCAGGCTTGTAATAAATGGTATAGCTGCTCCAAGTAGTGGTAGTAAAAACCCGCCGCTCTGGTTAATCCTCTTTTTCTTCTTTAAATGTTTAACATTTTTGTCCGCAACCAGTCTGATGATGCCTCTCTTCTTTTTTAACTGAGCGTACTGTTTTTCTGTCAAAGGGATGTTACCTCTCAACACATTTAAAGCTATTTCACAGAGTGCATCGATAAAGTCTGCGCTAGCGCCACACACAATGACCCTTCTCATACCCGGCGTTGCTTTATATAACAACTCCAACATGGCTAGATTCCTCTGCACGCGTGACGACATTATGTAGCCCTTTGTTTTTTAGGCATATAAACAACCTGCTGATTTGACAACAAAGCGGTTCTGAGCCTCAAGTGGTCTGGAGTGACAGCTTTATAATCTATGAGGAGATACCCGTATGCGGAACTAGTGGCGTCAGTAAACGCCTCTAAAAAATATTTAGTGTTTCCAGGAAACATCTGTTTGCCCAGGAGTGTAACCTGATATTTATCCCTAGGGTTTTTGAACAAGACAAGGTAGTTTGTGTTTAAACTAATGGTTCTGTTAGCCTTGCCTTGTATTAACAAATTTTGAACCAGATATATACAGCTGAGATTTCTATGGTGGACATATTTGGTGAATACATTCTGAACTTCTATATTGTCACTTGCGTCATTCATTAAATCGTCTATGACGAGTAGATTAGTCTTGTCTGGGGGTAATAACTCGTCGTCACACAGGGAATCGGGTAACCCTTCAACAAAGTTGATGTCTCTTAATTTAAGGAGTTGGTCATATAAAGGTTGCCAGCATGAGTATACGTAGACCAAATTATCAATGTTATGTGAAATAACTGTAGATGCATTTTCAATAAGACCCTTGACAAAATATGTCTTCCCACAATTTGAGGGACCACTCACCACCAAACTAAACGGATGCTGCAGTCTTGAGTCAAAAGAGATGTTAGTAGCCATAAGGCAGCGTGCTGTAGTCTGACAGGACTCTGCGCTTGTTATACACTACCTTGACTTTTTTGTGTACTACGTCATTTTTAAGATGAAACTTCTTTTTATCACGTCTGATGGTTTCCGCCTCTGTGATCACATGCATCTGAGTGTTCTGATTGGTCACAAAGGACTGGACCAACCCCTTAAGCGACTCGTGGGTGAGCACTGCTGCATTTTTGGCATTAAGTGTGACACCCTTGCACTTGACCTGCGTTTTACCAAGTTTTGTGCAGTAGGCGTAACACTTTGGACCCCCAGACACAAACTCTGTGATATAATCTTCCTCTGGGAGCCCGCACACTTCACCGTCATTGATCTCGGTTAAGTCACCCAAGTATGAGCCTAGAGGGGGAACCCAATCACCTGGACGTGAAAATGACGCTGTCCGTGTCACAGTACAGCACACGCTCCTGTAGCCTGTCCAACAAGTCATACAGCATCAGCCTAGCATAGGCGGTGGTCATAGCCCCTATGAACACATTCACATCATTCACTCTGGACGCCTTACCATCTGCGCGTGACACCACTGGACAATGGCCACGCCATCGGATATAAACCCAAACTGACGACGCCATAATGGTCGCTGAACATGAGCTGCATGAATCTCTCCGGTTCTGTAATTAACTCGCAGGAGGGCATGTTACTCCGCATGCTGAATCTGCCCCACAATGAGTTCAGGAGAAGCTTGTTACAATTCCTGACCGCCTTGTTGACACAGATTTTGTCAGCATCGAGTAAAATCCCCTCCTTTTCATGGTAGTCATGTATGTACTGGGCTTTCTCTGCAGGAGTAATGACATGCCCGGGGTAGCCTGACGCCTCCTGCTTACACTTCAAAAACGTCTTGACATATTCCTTGAACAAGGTGTCTGTCTTGTTTGGGAAATGCCACACTTCATCAATGTAGACAATCTGGTACCCCTTCTCGACAGCTTTCTGAAGTTCAAACGAGACCCACACACCTGACAGCTGTCGCTCGGCCAGTATGCGCGCAGACACTGGTCTGGTTTAACTCCTCAGCACACCTGCCACACAACGGAAACATGAGCCTTTTGTGACACCTGTAGGGCAGTATGGGGTGGTACAGACCTCTGGGAGGAAGCACGGTACACTTTACAAACCCGAAATAATTTTCTACCAGACCAAAATCTCGGTGGATAATTTGAGGGTGTCCAACCGGGTATTGTTTTTTTGACTGTACAGTAGGATACAGGCTTGTGAAATCGTAGTATCTGATTTTCTCATCTGCGTTATCAGCTTTGGTGTACATCTTGATGGCGTTTGTACGCCCTCCAAAAAGGGCTTGTCGTGGGTCGAGGCGTTCTTTGAGCCTGTAAGTGTTGAGGTGCGCCTGAACAGATGGGTCTGAACGTTTTAGCGCCTCCCACTCACATTCCCACATCACCACCACACGCAGACCATGCACACTTTTCAACGCTGATATTTTTTCACAGAATGAGTGGTACAGACTGCCATAGGGTTTTTTGGTGACAGGATTCACTTCGGTCTGGATGCAACACTTGACACAGCCGTGAAAAAAGCATCCCGCAAACTCGTAACATGTGTTTGTGGCCCTGTTATACCCATCCACAAAAAACTGCCCAAATTGTTGCTCACCGTGGTTCAAAGCGTGTCTAATCTCAGAGCCTTCTACCCTGGCCACGTATTCCAGCCACTGCATAGACACCTCAGAATAGGTTTTATTCTGCCGTGTGTATGCGCCTTCATACGTGAGGGCAAGGGTGTCTTTGGGTAGAAAACGCGTTTTGAAAACGCCCATGCAACTCGACGCCAGTGTCGTGAACGCGAACGGGTCGAGGTCTGTGCACCTGATAAATGTCTCACGATAAATTAGACAGGCCTTGCGAAGCACTTCTACATCATTAACACAGTAGTGGCGAATTTCTGTCTGGAAATCAAAGGTTTTCACGGACGGTGTCATACCAGATCATGAACCTATGCTTGTCGCTGTCAGACATGGTGTTGTACCCGTAATAAGAGGGGTCGGGTATTTCCCCACATAGTACTCGTCGCCTCTGGTGTTGAACTTGCGGAAAATACCCTTCTCCATGTCCTCAAAACCCATGGCAGCCGGTGTCCTGGATAAACGCATGGGTAGAAAGCTGAAAGAATCGATCCAGCGTTGCTTGAACGCCTTGTCATACATCAGGATGACCCTACTGCCACGCATGGTTACTGTGGGAGGGATCCTGTTGCACAAAATATTCCAGCAGTATGTAATTATCAAACCCTGAGGCGTTGTGTGCAATAAATGTGTACCCTTATATTTTGGCTGCCGGTACCGTTTAACAAACGTGTCAACGCATTTCAGGTGTTGAAACAAAATTTGTTTCCCTCTGTGTCCATAGCACACACAAAGTTTGCTTCGTGCTTGCCCTCGTGATAACGTGTCTCAAATCAAAAATATGTATTTTGTGTGTGGTTTTGTTTTTCAGCGGCTGGATAAAACATTGGTGTACAGCATCGCTCTCATTTAGGGCCTCGCCGCAGTGTGTACACTTTGGTGGCTTGCATTTATGCTGCGTTCTTGCCGCATTGTAGGTTTTACCGCACTCTTCACAATATTTCACTTTGTCACACAGCGCTGCGTCGTGTTTAGAGTGAGGGTGTTTATGCTGATTATAGCAGTGTCTGGACTTGCAGATTCGTTTACACTCTGTACATTTTACAGTGGCCCCTGTGTGCATGTGACACTGTGTATAACAAACATTGCAGAGGTATTTACAAACGTGCTTAAACGGTTCTGTGTATGAACCGTAACAGTAGTCACACACATAGGTACCGCCAAAGAAACCGGTTTTATTTACAATCAGGTAATAATGGTCATTGTGCAGGTACATCCACACAGTGCTGGCGTGTACAGCGTCATGGGTTTTGTAACACTGTAGGTGTTTACGCCCTGAACCATGGTGGAATACTACGATTTTTAGGTTTAAGTGATGTTCAAATTTTGTGATATCAGAGAGCGACACCTTGTGGGTTTCATCAAATCCTACAGCGCTATGCAGTTGTTTAGCATACTGCATTTTATCAGTGGCAGACAAGCTTTCATTAACAAAATGGGCGAGACAAAGAGAGAAACAAAGACTGTTCTGAGACCCGTCTGCTTTCAGGGTTATACAGGTGCCTTCCTTCTTAGATAAAATTTCATCATAAGGACGCTTCCTAGCCTCAGTCTAGAACCACCACCACTACTACCACGTGCCACGGTCACAACAAACTCCAGATCATCATCTGTCAGCGACGTGTCATTACTCTGCACAACTTGAGAGACCACCTCCAAAAACTCGTCAGCGTTATATGCGTTGTCAGAGCTTAAAACAGCTTGCACATCGCTGGCTAGAGATGGTCCTCTCAAAACCACATTTAATACACTACCTGCAGGAGAGTCCTCTAAGGCTGCACCAATCACGCCTGACAACCTCTCTCTAACACTGTCAATTGCCTGGGTGATGTTATCAAGACTAACGTCTCTGAAATCGACCCTCTGGCGAAATTCGGCAGCGTTGAATCTAGGTATGTCACGGACACGCAACTGTGCACCGCCTGTACTGGTAGATGGAACAGCAGGTGTTCCTTCTACCGGATTTCCTGCGCTGTGTTGACAGACCATAGAGTTACTCACAGAACCGACAGCAGCATGTTCAGCAGAGACCCCGCGATCACACACATTCACACCAGAGACACTCACGGCCCCAGAACTGATAGCAGCATGCTCAGCAGAGACCCCGCGATCACACACATTCACACCAGAGACACTCACGGCCCCAGAACTGACAGCAGCATGCTCAGCAGAGGCTCCATTATCACGCACACATTCACACCAGAGACACTCACAGTCCCAGAACTGACAGCAGCAGCATGGTGATGCTATATTATCGTTGTCACTGTTGTTATTATTAACACCGATTTCTACAATAACATCAGCATTAGATGTAGCGGGAGTAGCAGCAACACCAGAACCTGAAACACAAGCGTGTGATGGTGATGACGCTGATGATGATGGGCATAAAATTCTGTCTCTTAAAAACAGTGCTGTTCTCTTCTCTATCCCCCGCATTCTTTTTATAATGTATCTGGACCAGCGCATAACATTGCTGTGGCTAGCAATACATCCAGAGGTCCAGAGGGTGTGTTAAAACGTTCCCTAACTGTACCTGTCAAAGCACGCCGCCCCTCTGTAGTGCACTGGGACGAATGGACATTATCATTAAAATGTGTGCTTTCGTCATCGGTGTCATAACGAGCATCCCGACCTGGGTGCTCATTCGTTTTTAACATTTTCCTTGGTGGTGCCATTATCTACGTTTACTTAACAATGTGTTCCTGTTTTTCTATACAGTGCGTCTACTAGGTTATTTATTGATGTTGTGATTGTGTGCTGTAATTCAGTTAAGGTGCCGTCGCTCTGTTTAAGCAAATGTATCTGTGTATTAAGGGCTCTGTAGCGTCGCTCGTTAGTTTTTGTGTTCCTAATCAGGTTTCGCCGCTCGCTT
Organism: Epinephelus fuscoguttatus; assembly: GCF_011397635.1. Taxonomy (NCBI): domain Eukaryota; kingdom Metazoa; phylum Chordata; class Actinopteri; order Perciformes; family Serranidae; genus Epinephelus; species Epinephelus fuscoguttatus. Next base: position 40,111,964 of record NC_064765.1, on the reverse strand, counting down.
GCCAGGAGGAGGTATCGCGTCTCGGCAAATCTTTTCTGACGCTGTTCGCGCTTGATTAACCTAGCCTGATGCCTGCACCTGATTTTGAGCAAAGCGTTCTCTCTTGCTAGAACAGCCACTGGGGTGGGAGAATCAGAGGGTGAGACAGGGTCGGTAATAGGCTGCGGGGTGGAGGGCGGGGACGTATGGTTCAATACACTCTCAACACCAGCATCAACAACTACACCTACACCTACTGGATGAGGCAGGGGGTGAGGGATAGGCCGAGGAGGGATATGCCGAGGAGGGCTGGAGGGATGGCTTGGATATGCATCAACAAACACTACACTCTCATCAACATCAACAACAACACCTACTGGAGAAGGCAGGGGAAAAGGGATAGGCTGAGGCGGGCTGGAGGGGTGGCCTGGATGTGCATCAGTAAATGCTATGCTCTCCTCCTCACCGTTTTCAACAACAACGTCAGCAAAAACACTGGGAGGGGGAGGATATGAAGCGGGTATAGGTGATAATGTCAGTAAATTGGGTAAGTTACTGTGTCTGTAATCACCAGTACTGTCTAACAGATCATCAAAATCTGGAATATAGTCATCACCTCTTAATAATGTGGGGATTGTGGGGAGATTCCCCACACACACACACCTCTCCCCGCTGCGGGAGCAGAAGCAGCACCAGTATCAGCAACGCCAGCCTTCACAGGTGTACTCGTAGAAAATAGATCTTTGCTTACTTCATGCTGATGCTGTAGGCTGGTGTCCTGTGGTGGGTAGAGCGACTCCTGCTGACTCCACAAAGCCTCTGTAGATATTCCCTCGTGAAATAGCCGCCGGTGCGGAGGAGGAGGAGGAGATGGCCCGTGTTCCTCACTGATCGATGCCCTCTCACGCTGCTGGGCGCCCGCTGTTCCGCCGACTTCCTCTCGACCGTTAGGAAACGAGTTCACAGACTCCCCGACCTCCTCGAATGTGTCGTTGAAGCACTCCTCAACAGCCGTTGGAGCCGGTTCTACACCGCCTGATCCTTGTGCGCTCCCCGCTTCACCCGCAGATAATCCCTGGGCGACCAGTAACGCAGCTACCGCAGCGCTTGTTTCTTGCGTGGCCATCAGCTCAGGCGGTTGAGCACTGTTTATTAAAAAAAATACAACATTAATGTTATCATTATTATTAATATTATTATCATTATTAGGCTGCTATTATCATTATTATTATTATTATTATTATTATTATTATTATTATTATTAAATAACGACGTGTCTTACGTGAGAAATCCTTGTCCTGACGGTGTAACCCTCTGGAAATTTTCAGCTGGGTAGTCCTGGTGAATCGCCCAGGCACTGTTATGGAAAAAAAAAAAAAAAAACAAACAAAACGATATGTTAGCAGTATTCTGTATCCGACACATATTCATATAAAGTAGCGTTAAAACATTGTGTCTTACGTGTTAAACCCGCTAGAAAACTGATGGAGGGGTCTCAGTGGCCTGCGCTGTGCACTGTGGAGAAAGAGGAGGTAAAACAGATGTTTGCAATGATGCCGCAAGCATTCCCCCATTAATGATAAATAAAATATAAAACAGTCTTACGGTATAAAATCTCTAGCAGCAGAGGCTGGAGGGTCTGTTCTGCGCCTTTTCAACGAAAGTGAGCGTCTTTGTGCTGCAGCTGGAAAGTAATACCATTTATTTAGCTTAGTAACACACTCTTTAAAATAATAATAATAAAATACATTCATTAGGTCAAGATTTAAAACGAAAATACATTCATTAGGTTTAGAATTTAATAACAGTAATAATGAAAATAAGTAAACACACACTATCACACACACACACACACACGCACACACACACACACACACACACACACTACGAAATGATATGTTAACTTACGGCTGCTGCGGTGGGGTGCAGGGGCACGGTTTTCAACTCCGGAATCGTCAGCAGCTGGACCTAATGAGAAACACTTTTTTTTTTGTAGTTGTTGTTTTTTAGAATGTTTTTTTCTGAGAAAAATAAGTATCTAGAGAGCAATGTTATCCAATATAGTTTAGGCACGCTTACCGTTAATTGAAGCCATTGTCCGCAGTAAAGCTGTAGAAAAGGGTCTGCTGTGTTTCACGCAACCTAGACTTTTTTTTTTAAAAAGGTCCTCTGCTTGTTTCACTGGGATTTTTATACATTTGGGTAAAACAATAAACAAACACGACACACATCATAAAACCCTGATTGGTTGTTGGTCTAGCCTTGCTGTATGATTGGCTACTGTACTTTCTTCACGTGTTTTGCCCGGACATGTCTGGACATTTATTACACCGAACAGATGCTGCACAGCAGGGGGGTCGTTGTAAAAACATCCGTGCATTCTTAATTCCTCTGATCTCGGACATCCCGGCGCCACGCGCAGTGGTCTGGGCTAGGTGAGGTGTTGAATCAACACTTGTCGCTACTTTCCGGTGAGGTGATGAATCAACACCTGTTGACATTTTTCCGGTGCAGGAGTGCAAGGAGGGGCTTTTGATTAGCCAATAGCTAGGGTTTCATTGGAAACCAGCCCCCCCAGAAGGAGGCACTATGTTTAACCAATGAGAGCAGGATTTCATATGACGGGAGGGGCTTTTGATTAGCCAATAGTTAGGGTTTCATTGGAAACCACCCCCCAGAAGGAGGCACTATGTTTAACCAATGAGAGCTGGATTTCATATGACGGTGTGGGGGAGGGGCGTAGTGGGGGGGGGGGGCCTTCACGCACGTCTCACGTGCACGTGCATTTCACATGCACGCGCAAAGCTGGTCCCCTTATACTACTTTAAACCCTCTGCAGCACACATAGACACTAATGATATGTCATGTTTGTGAACATCAAATATAGACCACAGCACTGAAATTTCAGGTTAATCCAAAGATAAGTGTCTGATTAGAAGTACTTCCTTTCGACACTAGGTGGTGCTATGATTATCAGGCAATATAGTAATGAAAATGTGTTCAGGGCAGGACTAATATGAATCATGTGAAGTCTGGTGTAGACTGGACCATTTATGCCAGAGCTACAGCAATTTCGTTTTTCATGGCGAGACCTCAAGATTCAACGCTCGGCAGCGGGCGCGCCATTCAACATTGGGCAAATTCTGTGATAACTTTTGGTCACAACATAGTCACGCTTACATACACCAAGTTTGGAGCCAATCTGATTAAATCTGTAGGACAAGTTTGTTAATTTACAAGCCCTGGAAATGGGCAAAAATGCACAAAAGTGGCACAAGTAAATTCAAAATGGCGGACTTCCTGTTGGGTTTGGAGCATGGCTCCAAGAGACTTTTTTGTACGTAATAGAGTGTTACAGGTGCCTACCAAGTTTCATACATGCAGGTCAAACCAGCTTTGGGGGCTGCTTATTTGAAATATTCTAGGGGGTGCTGTTGAGCCATCTTGGTGCATCAAAGCACAAAAATCACATCAGACAACAGGACTTGTGACCTGTGATGTGTATGCCATGTTTGGTGAGTTTTCAAGCATCCCTTGTCCTTTCAAAACAACATCATGTTTGATGGCAAACAAGGCGGCGCCACGGTGACAGCGTTTGATGAAAACTCAAAAGCTTCATTTTTAAGCATCATCAAGTTCTAAGGACTTAGACCAGCAAGTTTGAGGTGGGTCTGATTAACCTGCTAGAAGAGGGACATCAGAATGTATAAAGTAGCTTTCTGTTCCCAGAAGGTGGCGCTATGGCAGTGATTCAAAATTCCTCTGTAGATGTGTTCAGGGCTGGACTGTCATCCTATGTGTGAAGTTTTGGCAAGATATTCCCATGTGGAGTCAAGTTACAGCAACGTTTATCATCACATTGAAACATCAAAGTTGGCCGCCAGGCCGTGGCTACGCCCTTCGATGAAAACTGACAGTTTCCACAATAAAGCATCATCAACGTCTTATGACTTTTTTCACCAAGTTTGAGGTGGATCTGGTCAATTCTGTAGTAGATGTACATTAAAGTCTAAAACATGACATTTCCCATTGCCAGTAGGGGGCGCTATGTTTATCTCTAATTATTGACATGTAGATGTGTTCAGGGTGGGACTGTCATCAATCCCGTGAAGTCTGGGCAAGATTACTACTTCCTGTTTAGTGGCGAGACCCCTAACTTTGACGCCATCCCACGGTCACACGCATTGATGAAAACTCAAGCTTTTGATAACTTTTCATCTTCAAGGTCTTGGGGTGGGACAGACCATGGTTTGAAGTCGATCGGATGAAATCTCTAGGAGTAGTTCATTCATTTATGACCCCTGGAAATGGCCAAAAATGCACCAAAATTGCACAGTAAATTCAAAATGGCCGACTTCCTGTTGGGTTTAGAGCATGCCTCCAAGAGGCTTTTTTGTACATCTCTGAGCGTTACATAGAGTTTCATACATGTAGGTTAAACTAGCTTCAGGGGCTGTTTCCTCAAACTTTTGTAGGGGGCCCGACTGAGCCATTTTTTGGAACCCGCGCACGAGACCCTTAAAATATCAAATTTTTCACCAGTTCTGAGATGTGTAAAGTTTCATGAGTTTTCGGGTATGTTAAGCCTCCCAAAAAGACAATTCATTTGGAGGAATAATAATAATAATAATAGTAATAATAATAATAATAATAAATCCTTGCATTTCAATAGGGTCCTCGCACCGCTAGGTGCTCGGGCCCTAATAATAATAATAATGATAAACAGCACGATTACAATAGGGTCCTCACGGACGACTTCGTCGTCGCTCGGGCCCTAATAATTATGAACAACGGGATCTGCTCAAAAGCTCCATCTTAGAAGGAATGGATCACTGAGGCAATGGAAACGATCAATTTAGAAAAAGTGGCCTTTAAGTTGGAGAGTGATGAGGGGGACTATGCTGAGATTTGGGCTCCAGTAGAAAATTACTTAATGTCAATGTGACTTACATGTGCTGTTCTACATTTCATAAAGTTGCTCATTGTGATGAAAAGCAAAGAGCAGAGAAGTAGTATGTTAATGTATGAGACCATGAGGAGTACATTCATTAAAGGAGTGTGAGGGTGGGGTTTTAGGATGGGGAGGATGGAGTGGAAGGGGTTACAGATGCTGGTATACTTTTTATTTATTGTTATTTTTTGGTTTTGTTTGGCTTTGTTTGGTTGTTTTTTGTTTTATTTTTGTTGTTGTTTTTAATTGTGTAATGTGTGTCTCTGTTGTTTGCTTTGTTTGTATCTTGTCAATAAAAAAAAACATAAAGACAAAAAAAAAATACCGAAGGTTTTCACAATTAAATCTATAAAAATCAATATTTTAATAAATTTCGAAGTTCAAATTATAGAATTCTTCAAAATCTAAATGCAATCTTTCAAATATAAATGTAACTGATTAGCATCTTAATACTTTAATTGTTAACTCAATATACTTTGTTTTTTACAAAACACCCAGGGCCGAATTCACAAAGAATGAACTGCGGCCGCTGATAGCACCTTGAATTGCACTTCACTTGCACCCGCAGTTTGCTCCCTCTTAACGTCCTATTCACAAAGGATATTGCGCTAATGATATACCAGCGCAAACACGCCCACAAAGTTTAGCAGCTGAGTGCAGTTTGCCCCTGATTTGCCCCTGATTGCAATTAGCCACATGGCATGGCATGGTAAGTGTTTGGCAGAGTACTGAATACTGTATACCCTCATGTAGTGATGTCTGCTTTTGAGTCAGTCTCACAGTGTCAGATGGGTTGAGGCTGTGGATTTGACCAAGTTTGACCACTTTATCACTATTCCCTCTCACTTGTAGCTGTTTTTTTCATTATCTTTTGAATTTAATGTGAATTATGGAACCGTTTTTGTTCACGTTTGTTTCCCCCGTTTCGTAAAATAAATTATTGAAGGCGAGAGGCTTCCACAGAGGAGCGCCCAGTTTGCACCAGCTTTCTAAAGACGTTATTTACTTCACTCAAACTGCATGTGGCTATTAGCGCTGGTGTTAGTGAATTAGACGTTGTTTATCAGTGTGGCTCATTTGCATAGAAAGGGGCAATTTTTGCGCCAAATATATGCATATTACCTCATTTAAATACGTGCAAATAACACCGGAGCACCGAGACACAATCTGCTTGGCAGCGCAGTTAGTGGAGCATTTCAGCCTCTGTGTGTGCTTTGTAAATCAGACGGTATCTGTTTGCTCCATTTTTACCGGTTTAGCGGCCGCAAAAGCCACGCAATCCTTTTGTGAATTCAGCCCCCAGTGTTTCGGTGGTGACTGCACTGTGTCGGTAGTGACTGTCCTGTTTCGGTAGTGACCATTATTCTGTGTTTAAGGTTGCATCATATTCCCTCAAATGTATGCGTTATGGTGGGAATAGTACAAAGACAAATGTTTTGTCGTCAATAAAACAATTTAATTTTTGAGGGAGCAGAGCAGAGTAGAGTAGACTAGAGTATAGTAAAGCAGAGCATAGTAGAGTAGAGCAGAGTATAGTAGAGTAGAGCAAAGTAGAGCAGAGTAGAGCAGAGTAGAGTAGAGAAGAGTAGAGTATAGAGTAGAGCAGAGTAGAGAAGAGTAGATTATAGAATATACCAGAGTAGAGTAGAATAGAGTAGACCAGAGTAGAGTAGAGTAGAGCAGAGTACAGAATAGAGCAGAACATAGCAGAGTAGAGCGGAATAGAGTAGAGCAGAGATGAGTATAGTAGAGTTGAGCAAAGTAGAGCAGAGTATAGTAGAGTAGAACAAAGTAGAGCAGAGTAGAGAAGAGCAGAACAGAGTAGAGTAGATCAGAGTAGAGCAGATTATAGAGTAGAGCAGAGTATAGTAGAGTAGAGCAAAGTAGAGCAGAGCAGAGTAGAGCAGAACAGAACAGAGTAGAGCAGAGTATAGTAGAGTAGAGCAGAGTAGAGTAGAGCAGAATGATCATGTCACTACCGAAACTTTACCATAGGTTTCAGCAGTGACTGTTCCTGTAGTGACAATCCTAGCTATTTTTCACGATAACTAAAGAATGCTAGCGACTGGCTAACAAGCACATGTTTGAAGAGTTGTTCACACAGAAAAACATAATATTTTGCATAAACCCCCCAAAATTTTACATAATTGAAGAGAACATGTGTTGATGTGTTGAAAATGATGGGAGTCAGCCACTTACCATGCAGCCATGTGGGACGGGGGTGCAGTACTACCCCCCTTCTCAGAAATTCAGGGGTGTGGCTAAAATCCAGACTCAACCAGTGCATTTAAACTCTTGTGTTTCGGTAGTGACATGAAAACAAGGGACAATATTTTTTTTTAGCATATTTTCTTTATTTGAAAATTAATCCCACTGGGGAGTTTTTCCTTATCAGCTGTGATGGTCATAAGGACAGAGGGATGTCGTACGCTGTAAAGCCCTGTGAGGCAAATTGTGATTTGTGATATTGGGCTTTATAAATAAAATTGATTGATTGATTGATTGAATACATCTAAATCTTTCAACTTCTGTTTAAACTTAATCACAAAGATGTTGTTGTGTTGTTGTGAAAGTGTTATTTACATGAACTGAATTTTAGAGGTCAGCTTATCACTTTTTCATTTTATGTCCTGGGTTTAAATAGGTCATAACATAATCTTTGTAAATATCCATGTCTGAATACTCCATTTTATTATTTCTGTTGTTTTTTTGTTAAGGGACAGCACTTTGCACACAAAGTATATATAACATTGTATAACATTACGTGTGTGCAGTAACAAACTACATTAAAAGTTTCTATAGCTGTTACTAAAGCCTCCTAACAGCTAAGCCAGCTGTAATCAGCTGCCACCATCATCACAAACAGACGTCGCTTCACGTGAGAAAAGCTTCAGAGGAAAAGATGTCTAATTTCTCGAAAGATATATCTCCTCGTTTCTTCTCTCCTCGCGTCTCATCTGCGCATCTCTCCCTGTGTCCTACGAGGGCGGAGCTAAGACACGAGGAAGAGACGCAAGTGAGGGAAACATGGATGCGAGATTTGGTATTGGGATGAACCCTGTGACATTAAAACACTCCTACAGTGCCTCCTCTGTGTCATTAGACCAGACCTTTACAGTCCTTGTGCTGGCCGCCTGCTGTTCCACCATCGGCCTGTAGGTGGTGTCAAGGTGTATCAGGTTGTGGTCTGAGTCACCAAGGGGAGGGAGAGAAAAATTATATCCTTTCTTCACTTTGGCATACAGAAGATCCAGGATTTTATTCCCTCTCGTCACACAGTCCACATATTGTGTGAAGTTGGTCAGGACAGGAGAGAGAGACATGATTTAAGTGATCAGGATGAGATGTGGGGTGCTGCATCTGTAGTCCTGCGATCATTGAGTGGATGACGTCACTCGCGCCGGCTGCAACAGCTGATGGGGGAATGTAAACAACCACCATGATGGCGTGTGAAAACTCACGCGGTAGATAGTAAGGCTGTAGTCCCACCACCAGGAGCTCCACATCAGGAGTATACACACAGTCCTTTACAGTTACATGTCTGGGGTTAAACCACTTAGTGTTGACAAAGATAGCAAGCCCCCCTCCTCTCTTCTTGCCGCTCTGCTTCCCATGGTCCACGCAGATCAGCATGAAGCTGGGTAGATCAATAACACTGTCCAGTATATTCCCATGTAGCCATGTCTCCGTGAGGCAGAGCATGCTGCACTCCCTGTATACACACTGGTTGTTTACGAGGGCTGCCAGTTCGTCCGTTTTGTTTGCGAGTTATCTCACATTTCCCATGATGATCGATGGCAAGAAGGGCTTGAATTTCCTGTCTCTCTCAGTCCTCCCTCTGACCTTAGCACCGGCTTTCTTCCCATGGCCGGGAAGTTTGTTTGATAGGGAGTAGTTCCTCACAAGTGTATGTTAACATTATTAACAGTAAAAAAAGAAAAACTTTGAAAAGAAAAAACTAATTACTCCCCCGTGGTACTACAACTAGAAGGCTGCAGCAATACAACATAAGTGAGCAAAGTTGAAGATATGAAAAAGAAGCAAAAAGAGTGAAAAGCGCTGCTGCAAATGGCTGCTGTTCCCCAGCGCTATCTTGGACTCCACCTGGGGCCCTGGGCAATCAACCCAACTTCTATCTCACTACAACACAGGCAAATATTGTTGCATAGTTGAAGGAGGTGCTGCTTTTCCTCTGTAAATTTAACATTTCCATGTTTTCTTTTCCAAATATGCTCGACAGTTTCTAACATGGAAACTCAGCTGTCTCCTGGGTCATTCAACAACACTATAGCTCTGTATTACCACTATAACTTGTGATTATTTAAATGTAATTTCTGAGAAATGTTTTTTTAATATTTTGTTATGGCAATTGGCCAGCTGCAATACCCATTAGCCTCAGCTGCCAATGTCAGATGCTAAAACTAGTTGTGGCAAATTCAGAATACTTCCTCTCAAAACAAAACCCCAGTGCTGGTCTGTAGCATAGGCAGTATAGACAAATGCTAAGGGCGCCATCATCCATAGGGGGCACCACAAATGGGGGAAAACATAAATCAAAATGTTTATCTTTTACTAGTTTTTACTAATATTATTACTACTATTATTTTTTAAATATTACATAAGTCTACAACAACATAACTAGCAAGACCTTTTTTTCTGGGTCTCTGCAGCCCCCCCCCATCCCCCTCCCCAGCTCATTACACTATACCTGCTTTATGGGCAAGTTATCCAACAGCATGTGAACCCTGAAACACACTATATCGTTATCATGTCAAAACTACAAAAGCTCTCTGGTGTCCACTTAACTACCACTACACTACTGAGAGGAGTGGATGTGGAGAGAAAAAACATGCATTGATTTACATGGTGAAGCGTTCAAGCTCTATTCAATAATTACAGCTGCAAGCAATGTTGGGCGTGACCTCGGACTCCTGCCGTTTCGGCCTCCAGCTCACGTAGACAGTTAAAGACAAAAGTTTTAGAAGATTTTAGACCCCTCTCCACTCTTGCTCACAGCTGACAATTTCTCCACATTTGCTCATGTTAATTTCAGAGGCACTCGCTCACTTCCTGTTGGATTAAGGTCAGGGGTGTCAGCACATGATTTGTAGGTCTTGATGAGACGAACAAGCCAGTTTTGGTTTTGACTTTCTACGACATTCCTATGGGCCGCAGTAGCCATTTTAGTGTGTGTAGGTGGTGCAAAGATCGGCAGGACGTTTTGTGGCACGTCACCTGTAAGAGCCTATAAAATCCAAACCATTCGAGTAATGACAAAGTTATACAGAAGGTCTGTTCAGCAGGAGTTGGCCTGTTAGTGTGTGTGTTTGAAGCCGATACCATAAATGGTGTAGGAGAAGATATTATTTGGAAAAGTTTTAAAAAGAGCATTTTTGAGGCGAAATCTTACTTTCTCTTGATTTGCAGACCTGCCAACCTGTACGCATTTTGCGTACCAGGCACGCATTTTGACATCAAAGTACGCTGGTACGATTTGATGCTCTAAAAGTACACATATCACTCGATCGCGCATTTCGCCGGTTTCAGTGTATTTGTCTATGCAAGATGTCACTCAAGTTGATACCCGGTGAATATAGGCGCGTAGGCAGAACGAAAACATTTCAGCCAATCAGATTGCTGCATATTGACCCCCCCCGTCCTCCCATTGACGGCTGACTAAGAAAGATGCGCTTGATTCAGTTCCATCCAGTTAGAGACAGTGCACTGTCGCCCTCACCATCAAGATAGATAAACCCTCTTCGCCCACACCTCTCGGTAGTCCTCAGTGATGACTCTATCAATTCAAACAACACTGACAGGTAAAATGACGTAAGAAATGGAAAACTTGAGAGCTTTGAGAGCTTCTGTCTGTAAACAGTTCGCTTCTGTCTGTAAACAGTTAACTTTAGCTTGTGTCTATTAGAGCTAGCTTCTATCTTAGCAGTTAGCTTCTGTCTGTAAACAGTTAACTACAGTCTCATAGCAGTTAGCTTCTGTCTGTTAGCAGTTAGCTCTTATTAGCTCCTCACCGTCAGCTCAGACCAGAGTTACCATGTGTTTAGTCCGGTAGACAGTATCACCTTCTTACGCCCGTTTAAGAAATCTTGTGTGTGTGTGTGTGTGTGTGTGTGTGTGTGTGTGTGTGTGCGGGCACGTGTGTGTGCGCGCCCAACGGGGCCAAACTCCACCGTGCGCAATACAGAGAGCAGGGGAGGATTGTAAACGTGCAACCATGTAGAGACAGAAATGACACACGGTCTGTAAATAAGATAAATAACATAAGGCTATTTAGTTTGTTTAATAAAAGGACAAGGTATAGACCTGTTCTATAGGAAAGGTTACCTTAAGTGACTTCTTTGTGATCTGGCACTACATAGAAAATAAAATTAAATAAAATTAACTTGACCTTCAAGGGGGGGGGGGGGTGTCAAAGTCGCCTGTCGTCGATACATTGCTGGTGAGAATTGTACCAAGGTAAGCAAATTGCAGACAAATTTACATTCAACTGTGTTCTGAAACCATGTGCCCTGCCTGAATAACTACAACACACTTATGATAAAACGACTTTTTGTTTGATGAGTCTGCTGAATTTCTATAAGAAAAAAACAAGGCAATAAGAAGAGTTCTAATAGGTGTCGTACTACACAAGAACATGATGAGAAATGCTAATGTAAAGCACTTGTCTATGATCTATTATCTATTTCTGTATGAAATTGCATGAAAATAGGATTTTGCTATGTGATGTTTCAAAATTTTCTCGGGGGAGAACCCAAGCAGGAAGTGCAGACGGCTACAGTAAAGGGCTGGCAGAGCATCACCAGGGAAGAAACCCAGCATCTGGTGATGTCTATGTGTCCAACACTTCAAGCAGTCATTGACTGTAAAGGATTTGCAACCAAGTATTAAAACTGACTGTTTAACTGACGATTATGTTAGTTTGTCCAAATACATGAGCCCTTAAGGTCGGGGGACTGTGTGAAGAAATGGTTGTAATTCCTACACGGTTCATACTACATTTTTGAAAAAAGCCTTAAATGAAAGCTGAGTCTGCACTTTAAGCAGGTATTCATTGTTTCATTTAAAACCCATTGTGGTGGTGGTGTACAGAGCCAAAATGACGACAACTGTATCATTGTCCAAATAATTATGAACCTGACTGTATGTGTCTATGTGTACCTGACTGTATGTGTGTATTATATTACAGTACGTTACAATATATATTTATCATCTACTACTACTTTTGTGATTATTGTCATAATCACAAAAGTAGCAACAGCATCATCAGTAATAAAGGCTGTAGTAGTATGTGAGAGATGGAAAACACTGATGTATAATGTGTAGATGCTGCTTCAAATGGAGATTGTGCTTCTGTAATCTGTCCTTTAAAGACTGTAACCACGCACACACACAGGCTTGTGTCTGTCAGAGTGAAGCTGTTGTTATGCTGATTTATGAGCTGCATGCAATTAAGAGTGAGACAAGGTGACAGCCCAAGCACTTTAAGGTGGGTTTAAAATTTGCATTATTATTATTATTATTATTATTATTATTATTATTATTAGGGACCCCTGCCTTCAGCCGAGGTCCCTAATAATTAGTACTGGGCGTAGGTAAATTATAGCATTCTCATGTGTTCAACGTAATCTTGTAAAATGTTGCTTTTGGTGAGAGATTTCAAATCAAATCAACTTTATTTATATGGCACTTTTCATACAACAGTAACACAAAGTGCTTCGCAGAGGTTTCACATATACAATAGATTTGAATAAATACAGCTGTTTGAGGAAGAAATATGTTGATGTTTTCACAGCACGATAAAATAGATAGTAAAAATCTTTTTCTGCTATTTTTTTTTTAAAGACGAAGGTTATGTTAAAGGTTGTTGCATAAATGTGTATTATTGAATTTGTGCTAATTCAAAGGTAATGTAATGAAGAACTGAATGACTTTAAAACTGTTTATTAATTTTTTATAGTGTAGATTTCTGTGTTTCCCTGGCACAGGTCACCAGGGGGAGGCTCGCCTAGGGCACCAAATGTGCCTGAACTGCCACTGCAAAACTCTACACCATAGCTGCTGAATTTATTCAAAATTGATCCAAAGTCTTAAAGTTAACTTATGTCAACAACTAAATGAATTTCTGATTCCTGCTGAAGTTCTCACTCCCTGTTAGTTTCCTGTTCACTGATTGGATGGTTCTCATGGAAATTCACAGTAGTTGAGTACAAGTAGTGCTTGTAACTTTGATTTTTTACAATGTGGACCTACTTTAACTGGTTAATCCTCTACCTTACATTTGACTTTGATTTCTGTTTGAAAAGGTGGAAAAATGATGCAGTCATACGTGTGTCAGTGAAAGGATGGCACACTCTACCGTCCAGTATCAAAGAAGGTTGTCCTAGCTTAGGTAAACAGGAAATAGAAGCCTGTGTCTTCCTTTTAAATTGTTATAAAACTTCCAACTGAGGCTGGGGTAGGCATGAATGACAACACATGAGTAAGTCTGTGTGTTTTTTGTGTATTGGTCTGAACCTCGCTCCCTGTCCCCTTTCTATCTTTTTTTATTTCCATCATCAGTCTTTATACTGCCTATTTAAATGACACTGCCAGTGGTAAGAGAAGATTTTGCACATGCAAGCACACATCCATGTGTAACTGTGTGTATGTGAAAGTTCCGTTGCTGTAAAGAACAGGACGAGACAACCATCTTCAGACATGAAGCAGAGAGGCAGTGTTCTACCCAGCTGATAAAGCTGTTGTGGTGTAAAAGACAGTCCCTGATCAAGTAGAATGGCTATACTGCATAGGTGATTAAGAAAACAAGATTGTGTGATTATCATATAACCATGTTTAATGTATAAGTTCGTATAATACTGAGTGTGGAGTATCTATATGTGTTGAAATGTTGATGTACACGACAAAGTATTCATGATACACGCTCACATTGTATCTATTTACTAAAGCACATATGCACTCAAGTGTAACCTATTATGCTTTGTGAAATAATAATACACACATACATTCAAATGTTTGTATTGTCTAGTGCACATTAAAGGTTCATATTGCATAAGAGCACATAAGGGCACAAGGGACTGTATAAAGAAAGTCCCTAAAATTCACATGTTTTTTAAAAATAAAGTGAAAGTGAATCCGGAGCTAAGGGTGGGAAATTTGGGGAATTCCAGGCTCAAAACGAAAGTACTACACCATTAAAAATGGGCCTGCTCAAGATTGGACAAAAGAAAAAGGTATCCACCAATAGGATTGGGTTAAAGTGGGAAGGATTAGCAAAAAGAGGTGGAGACACTGCCCAGTCTCCACCAGCATAAAAGCAGGTGCATTGAGAAGCGGTTTTCAGTCCAGTCCCGGGGCTTGACTCGATGAGTTGTATTTGTTGAGCTTGTGAACACATTAAACTCGATTGCATCGGACTCTGCCTGTCTCCAGTGTTTTCTTGAGTGCTGATTAGTTGATTCCAAGGTTCCAGACTGACATCTGAGAACAATTGAGAAGCATCGTTGAGGACAAGGTCGGGAGCCTACAGGCCCACTTCCAGGCACCGATTTTTGCCTCTTCAGTTGGTGAGCCAGCCAGGAGGGAAGGAGGGTCGGAGCCGGAGACCGGGAGCACTGGGCTGTGCGCCAGACACACAGGTGGCCACCAAATAAGGTAAGCAGAGCTTTTTTCTGTCTAAACCGGGTGTGTCTGGGGTGCAGTGCTGGGAGCCGCCCAGGTCAAAGGTATTTGACAAACTCCTCTCCTAAAGAACCTAATTATGATGAATTGATTAAATTTAATTATGATGCATTGATTAATGTAATCATGACAAATTGATTGAATTAGAAAAAATGAAAAAGTAGTTAAAGATATCATAAAAAGGCAACTAACATCACTGGAGACGGTTGGGTCTGCTGCAACAGGTGTGATCGTGGCGCGGAAAGAGAGAATGTGTGTGTGCTGAATGTATGGAACACAAGTAATAAGATAGTTAAGGTAACTAAAGTATTTAAAGTAAAGAAGTACAAGACAAAAGACCTGTAAGAGTTGAACAGGAAAAGAGAAACAGAAACCGGTAGATAAGAGTTAAGAAACAAAAAGCAGAGTAAAAGAGAAAAAGAGATAAGAGTTAAGAAACAAAAAGCAGAGTGAAAAAGAAAAAGAGATATATAAAGCCATATCCGTGGATACCGCTGCCTATCCTTTCAGCGTACCTTTAAGCCTGTAGGGGCAGGTGCGCTGTGTTGGACGGCAGGTCAGCACAGACGGATACAGGGATACAGAGACAGCTTCTGTGGATACCGCCGTTTAAGGGGCGATCTCTCAAGCCAAGAGGGCGGGGGAGTCGCCATAGATAAACGGGACTGTACGGACAGAACGCTAAATAGAGTTGAAAAAGGCCTAAGAGACAAAGGAAAAAGAGAAAACAATAAAAAAAGAGAGAATACAGATAACAGATCGATAAAAAGTGTACAAAATGTGTAAAAATCTTTAACTGTAAATTATAAAGTTGTGGTGCATGTATTGTAACATAGAAGTGTCGAGTAAACAGTAGTGAATGTGATATAATCTGCTTAAAAAGTTATGCATGAAGCGTTGTATAGAGTAGTGTAAATATAATAGTGTTAAGCGAAATATAACTGAAAAAAGACTGACAAATCATTGAGAGACTGACTCAACAGAGAGTACGAGGGGAGGGGGTGAGGAACGCAGCCAGCAGTGAGGAGTACAGTCAGTAGTGAGGAATGTAGCCAGAACAGAGGAATTAACTAACACATCAAACTGTAGTAGAAGGCTTAGAGGTGAGCTCAGAGAGAAACACAGAGCATCTAAAAATAGATGGAAGACGGACAGCTTGTTGAAGACGAGACTTAGGAAGAAGAATATTGCCTGACTGACGGCCCTATAGAATTTAAAGGAATACATACACATTTTTGGTTAGAGCGACATTACATAGATGATGAAGGAGTAGAGCATTGGCAGAGCGACCAAGAGATCAAACAAAAACTTTGGCAGATCACTAAGTTTGTTAACCTGAAAAAAGTAAAAGAACAGTTTCCAGGTGCCCCATGGGAAGACATTTTGCATAAACTGTGGATTCCCTATTCACTAAACTTTCTCTTACAGACTTTGTGTGACAAATATAAGGAGGGGCCAGTAGCTTCACTTCCACTGTATCAGATAAGCATACAAGGCCAAAACGGGGTAACATACCCTCTGCGGCTGCAGATTGCTGTTGTGCCCAGAAAAGTTGAGTGGGAAACAGGTAAATTTGGATGCCTAACCCCTGTTCCACTAGGGGACGGGTCACACTCATTAGAGTACAATCCATTCAGAGAAAAGAAATATAAAACTGCCATAACAGTAGGGAAAATCATAGTGGTAATACGCACAAAAGAGACAGACCAAATACCAGAGATTCCAAGAGCCAGTGAGGTAAAACAGGGATACATGGGGGCTAACCAGGGAAAGATGGAAAAGAGGGTCTTAACCCCAGTGGAATTGGTAATGAGACAACACCCAAGTAGGGCTAAACGCATCCAACGTTGCGTAGCAAAGTGGCATAAAAGAACATCGGGAAAGAATCGCTGGCCCCCAGAGGGTACTTTCAAATTGGCATGCTGTGATGAAGTGGAAAAAGAATTGAGGCATAAAGAAGCTCATGACACAAAAGCAAGCTACAAATTAAAAAACAAAAGAGCAAAAGAGAGGGAGGTGCTGGGATGGTTTAAACAGGCTGGAGCAAAGATAATGGTACAGCGGGAAGAGAAGGAAAAAGAGAAGCAGGATCAAGAAGAGCCGACCCCCGCAGTCCCTGTGACACCTACAGCACCCCCTCTACCCACACCACCACCACCCCCATACCCACAAGATGTAACACAGCCAGCAATGGGACAATATCCACTTTGGGAGTCAAAGGACATGGAAATGGAGGGTCAGGTACAAGGGAAATTTACAGTGACTTTGACCAAAAATACCAAACAGAAACCTAACAGAAAGAGACTACAGGAGCCTCGACGAAAGCTAAAAATGGAAATGGAACCACCCTCAGAAACTGAGAGCACTGACGGCTTGACAGATGATGAGGAAGATGACTGATTTGATGACTATAAGGCACCCCACAACTGGATGACTAATACCTGCTATCAGACCACAGACATGGAACTGATAGAACGGCTCACTGATAAGGAGACCTCTTTCACTAAGGAGCGAGCTCCGCCCCAAGGACAGAGTGAGAATGGGTGTCAGAGGCGACTGAAGAAGGGAAGACTTGAAAAACACTGACCCTACCACTCCAGCTGTTTAAGCCTACCAACTGAGAAAAATCAATCTCCTGCAGAAGAAACACAGGAACAGAAAAAAGAAAGACAGGCGCGACGACCCAGGCGCCACAGTGATCTGGACGAACAAGAGCTGGAAAGGCTGCTCGAGGCAGAATACCAGCAGTCAAAGAAACACCATCATAGACACTCAACTACTGTCGACCCGCCACCAGGTCCAGGTGATGCGGTAAGGCCCATGAAGACCGACAGACATGGATACAGTCAAGAAAATGGTGCAGTAGCAGGACTGGCACAACATAACAACGTTCCTGGGGACCTGATCCAAACTTGGCAGGAAATGATAAAACAAACCGATCAGAGGATAGACCAAATGACCCAGAGTATAAAAACCCTAGAAGAAGACCTTAAACTACCTCAGCACCCTCAACGAGGAGAGAAGGAACAGCAAGACAGCCCTAACACTGAGCACATTACCCTGACACTCAAAGGCATGATGGAATCCAGTAAAACACCACCTCAGGAGGTGCAGGCTGTTAGACTGGCAGCTGATAACAAAGGGCGGAGCCACAAAGGAATGGAACTGAGGGGTGGGAAGGTGCTGGACAGACCCCCAAGTCCATCTGACTCTGATTATGAGGAGACAGATGGCACGTCTATGTGCCCTATCGTGACTAAGTCTAGTGGGAGAAGACAGTATGAGCCCTGGCCTTTCATGGACATACAGCTGGCAGTGGGAGATATCAAAGCCTTACTTACCTACGTGGCAGGAAAACAAGTCACCAAGGAGATTTTCACAGATGCACAGTTGCATGCAGCCATTGGCATGATTGGCTGGACTTTGGAGGTTACAGGGCTAGCATATGGAGGCAATTAAGGGTTCACTACCCAGCAAAAAGGGACCCTTCAAAACTGGAAGGAGAGACCATGGGGGAAGATGAATGTCCCTTGAAGTTTCTACACAGCTTCCAGAAAAGATGGAAAGAATAGACAGGGGAGGCCTGGAATGCTAACAAAACAACTCAGAGTCTCTTCAAAATGATGGTGAAAAAGGCTATGCCAGAAGATGTACAGCGCCACTTGGATGTCATTGTAGGATTGGTGAAAATGGACTGGCCATTGTTTTCAGAACACATTGTCCATCATGTGGAGCTCTACAGGAAAGACAAAAAGAAAACAGAAGAGGACAATAAACAACTGGCCAACAGGCTGACACAACTACAGCTGGGAGAATTGAGCAAGCTGGTAAAAAAAGAGAAAGAAAAAGAAAAAACTAAGGTACAAGCGCCTCTGGTTACAGCAACCCAGAACCCTCCCCAGGCGACACAGCCACAAGTGCCCCTGCAGTCAAGTCCCTCAGACCCCAACGCAGCGGGGGCAGCCACCCAAGCCAACGCTACACATCACCATTATTATTATCAGCAAGCACCAAGAGGTGGCGGTGGCCAGCGACCCCCCAAAGGACGGGGCCGAGGCGCAGGACGAGGAGATCCAGCATTCACAACATTTCGGGGAGGCTGGAAAGGAGGCAGAAATTACATACCAGGCAACCAGCATGTCTATCAGGACCTAACCAATCAGCAACCACATGGGTGCAAGCTATCCAGGAGCCAATCAGGCTCCACCTGATAACTGTTGTTGGGGGTGTGGTCAACCGGGTCACATACGGGCCCAATGCCCCAGCAATCCATGGGAAGGTCCAGCACAGAATTGGCCCAGTGGCGAACAAGGACGCCCCTGGTAGGGGTGCCCAGGGCAGCCTAAGGGGGAACTAATGACACCAGCTATATCACTACAGTCACATGATGAACCCATCATACCTGTTGTCATCCATGAGTGTGAATACCCATTTATGGTAGACACAGGAGCCACATACTCATGCTTCCCCCTCTCTAAGTCATCAATAAAGACAATAGGCTTCTCTGGGAAATCACAGGTCATACCACTAACAGAGCCCGCTCCAATGCTCATTGCAGGAAGAGTCATATGTGCACCTTTGCTATATTCAGCCCACACTCCTGTAAACCTCCTAGGAAGAGACGTTTTGTGCCCATTAAAAGCAAAAATCATGTGCACTCAAGATGGACTATATCTGGACTTCCCAGATGAACCCCCACAAAACATGATGGCACAACTGCCACAAGATGCAATGGGAAGTCAGCAAGCCCTTGTTTATTGGCTACAAATGACACCACAACAGTCACATCTCAGACAAAAATGGGCCGAATGGGAGGTGTGGATTCGTATGCATTATGACACAGTGCACACCCCCACTCTGCCACTGCATTGCACGCTCATGTATGACAGAGATCAGACTCATGTAGATTATCAGGAATGTTGGGATGCAATGATCAATAAAAAATCATATCTAATTACAGCTGAAGACATGTTTTTGGGGCCGGAGGGTGTGGCGGCGGCTGCTCGCCTTCCGGAAGAGTTATCTGGGTGGTTTCAAGTGCCAAAGTCTGTGCTGCACATCACATTGTTGGTGGCCAAAGGTTATGAGTCTCATCATCTCGGTCCGATGGTCAGACGTGCCCTGCAGGTGCAAGAGTGGGAACCTACAAACAACAAGTACATTCACATTTCAAAAGACAAACAGTTTATTAGAATATCCATAAAAGTAGGTGATGAAGCACTGGCGGACAAGGTGGTGGTGGACGAAGGCACACCCACGCAGATGGCAGTTACCGCCGAGCATGAGGAGATGCTAAATCAAGTTCCATCTCAGTTATGGACAGCTCACAAGACTGATGTAGGATTGATAAAATCAGCCCAACCAGTTCACATTAAGTTAAAACCACATGTCAACCTACCATATCAGAAACAATACCCTCTTAAACAGCATGCCATTGACGGTGTCAGGCCTACGATTCAGGGTTTGCTTGAAGCAGGAGTGTTGGTTAAAACTCGGAGTCCTTGCAACACACCTATTTTTCCAATAAAGAAACCAAATTCATCAGACTACCACTTAGTCCATGATCTGCGAGCGGTTAACGCGGTGGTGGACTGTGAGGTACCACTTGTACCAGACCCCCACACGTTGCTATCTAACGTACCACCAGACTCTCAGTGGTATACAGTGATTGATTTGTGTTCAGCCTTTTTTAGTGTACCACTTCATCCAGATTCTCAGTATCTTTTTGCTTTTACATATGAGAATCAACAATACACTTATTCCAGGTTGGCTCAAGGATATTCTGAAAGTCCATCGATCTTTAACCGCGTACTAACCCAAGACCTCGCCAGTTTGAACGTGCAAAGTACCGTACTACAGTATGTAGATGACTTGCTTATTTGCAGCCCTACAAAAGAACAATGTGAAAAAGACTCTATTGCTGTGCTTACAGCCTTAGCAGAGGGAGGACATAAAGTCAATAAAAAAAAATTACAATTCTGTCAACAGTCAGTGGAATACTTGGGAAGACAACTATATGGGGACAAAAGGTGTATTGCACCATCACAGTTAGAAGCAGTAATCAAGGCCCCTCAACCACAAACAGTGGGCCAGATGTTGTCTTTTCTGGGTATGACAGGGTATAGCAGACCATGGATTTGTGACTATGCTATAAAAACTGCCCCCCTTCGAGCTTTGATAAAAGCAGTAGGACAAACAAATAATGCAGCACAGTTGACATGGACAGAGGAAGCAGAGGGCGCATTCCAAGCATTGAAAGCAGACATGCAATCCGCCCCTGCCTTAGGAACTCCTAACTATGCTAAACCCTTTCATCTTTATGTTGCAGAAAGATCGGGCTTTGCATGTGCTGTTCTGATGCAGGACACACCCACAGGTAAACAGCCATTAGCATATTACAGTACTGAACTTGATAACATAGAGACTGGCCTGCCACCTTGCTACCAGGGCTTGGCAGCAGCTGTTTTTGCCTTTCAGAAAGCATCATCTCTGACCATGGGACATCCTGTGATGCTGTATACCTCCCACCAACTCCATGCATTGCTGACTAGTCCACGATTTGTCCTGACACAAGCCAGACGCACGGGCTATGAGGTAATCCTGTCAGCCCCTGAACTTAATATTCAGCGTTGCACCACAATCAATCCTGCTACAAAACTGGTGCTACCCACTGAAGGCACTCCACATGATTGTCTTCATGACACTGACAAATTTATGCGTGCCAGGGAGGATTTGCATAATCGGCCAATCCCTGCAGACCTCACTTTGTTTGTAGATGGATCATGTTTCCGCGATGCCACTGGTAGCCATGCGGGTTATGTTATTGTTCAACTTAACAATAACGACCACAGTTTCATGACAGTTGAATCACAAAAACTTGCTCAGCCCTGCTCGGCCCAACTCGCAGAGATAAAAGCTTTAACAGCAGCATGTAAGCTAGCAGCAGGTAAATCACTAAATGTATACACAGATTCAGCATACGCTTATGGTGTATGCCATGTGCATGCTAACATATGGAAACAGAGAGGGTTTCGTCGAGCTGACAGCACTCCTGTAACCCATGGAGCTGCCATTCTTGAACTATTACAGGCCATGCTTCTTCCCAAAGCTCTAGCAGTTGTCAAATGTCCAGCTCACCAAAAAACTGATACTTTAGTGGCTAAGGGGAACAATTTGGCTGATGAGGCAGCTAAACAAGCCGCGATAGGGGCAGTAATGGCCCCTATATTGACCATACAGGACTGTGAGTCCCTCACCTCCTTACCATCGCTCAAAACTGCTCAAGATAGAGTAGATGACGCTGAAAAGCGTCTATGGACAAAACGTGGGGCTATAAAGAACACGCGACCAGGCCCATTGCAGGGTGTATGGTTAGATGCTCATGGACATTTTGTACTACCAACTTTGCTCTTAAGACATGCCATAATTTGGGCGCATGGCAGTGACCACTGTGCAAGGGGGGAGACCCTAAGGAAACTACAAGCATGGTGGTCACCATTTATGGCGGCCACAGTAGATAGAGTACTAAATGAATGTGACATCTGTGCACAACACAACATCAGGAAAGTTTTTACAGCCCCATTGGCACATATACCGCCCCCAGATGGTCCATTCAGACACCTCATGCTAGACTACATAAACATGGGACCGCAGTCGAGAGTAAAGGGAATGAGGTATGTTTTGGTGGTCATATGCAGATTCAGCAGATGGGTGGAGGCAAAAGCTACAGCAAAATCAGACCACAGGACAGTTGCAAAATTTTTGTGCCAAGAAGTCTTCCCAAGATTTGGCATGCCAGATACCATATCATCAGATAACGGCAGCCATTTTGTGTCCAATGTCATACAAGAGACTCTGAAGCAATTGGGCATCAAACAAAAGTTTGGCTGTGTCTATCATCCTCAGTCACAGGGAGCGGTAGAGAGGGCAAATGGTATCTTGAAAGCCAAAATAGCTAAAATAGTAGCAGACAGCAGAAACAAGCCTAATTGGGTGGATGCTTTACCACTTGCACTAATGTCTATGCGCTCACAAGCTAGCAGAGTCACGCATCTAACACCGCATGAAATGCTTACGGGCCGGCCCATGCCGCTACCATACTTAAGAGGTCCCTATGAGGGACCGTCCCTGGAACAGTTGCAAGGTGAGATGTTTGATTACTTACGAAGTTTGACTCGCATCCACAGGGCAGTGTTCCAGCAGGTGAAAGGGGCCACAGCAGACAGAGGGGTCGACATTCCAGCAGACCTCCAGAGAATACATCCTGGAGATTTGGTGTACGTCAAGGTGTTCAAAAGAAAGTGGGACCAGCCACGCAGGGAAGGCCCATACAAGGTTGTACTAGCCACACCAACTGCCTTGAAAGTTGAAGGTAAGGACGTTTGGTTCCATTTTAACCACTGCTGCAGAGCTAACCCACAAGTCCCAGACAGGCCACCTATACCCCGGCCCAGAGCTAGACGAAGAGCAGCTCCCCCAGGTCCAGAAGGGGAAGGCGAGGCCGCCCCAAGAGCAATAGGAGACCAACCAGAAGGGGAAGGCGATGCCTCCCCGCAGGAACAGGGGACCAGGAGGTCAGCACGTGTGGCACAGAGGCGGAGAACAGAGAGGGCCCAGAGTGACAGCAGCGGGTCGTTACCAGGGAGGGTATCAACAGAGATGGAGAGCTCCACAGAGGGACGCTCCTCATCCTCCGGGACTAGCAGCGAATCTCAGCCTGATGAGTCACCACCTACTGGTCATAGGGCAGATCATGAGAGGACAAGTGCAGAGAGAGAGAGGTGGCAGCAGAGGCAGAAGGACAGGAAGGAGAGGGAACAGAGACAGAAGGAGAAGAAAGAGAAGAGAGCCCTAGACCAGAGCAAGAGGCAGTTAGAGACCCGGGAAGGCCAGACTCAGACTCAGACTCAGACACAGGCTCAGGCACAAGTACAAGCTCAGAAGACGACCCAGACTCAAACCCAAGGCACACAGACACAGGAGAAGCAGATGCAGAAGAAGGGGCAGCCCCCTGGCAAAGCTAAGGGTCCAACTAACAGGAGAGGAGGAACTAATGTAGGAGTCATGGCTGCAGTGTTACTAACCCTGTTACTCATCTTAACGGGAGTAAAGCAGAGTGAGGGAGCAAGGCAGGACCAACAGAAGCAGATACAGGCAGGAGAATGCTTGCTAGCATTGGGAATCATGGCTGCAAAACAGGGAAAGATACCATACAGGGAAATGCTACAACTAACCTACTATAAGTCACATGCTTACGATGATGTGTTGGTGGAGGGCCCAGGTGATATCAAATTGCATGGACGATCCATAGGACCACGCTGTGATGCAGAAGGAAAGGTGACAGCAAGAGTCATATGTAACCTGAGAGGCTGTACTGACATATACACAGGGCACAGCGTGTCTACAAAAGTGGCTCGTCAGTGGTTCCAACTGAACCCTATGTCCCAGAGAAAACCAAGAGATGTATTGATGCAGAGAGTAGAGCTAATCAGAACTACCACTTGGAAGTTCAATATGTTCTATCAATGGTTAGAATACTCTGCTAAACAGATAACTAATATTACGTGTGTAGCATGTCATAGACAGAGGGGCCTGCCTAAGATTAGGCCTCTCCCGAGCATAGATAATTGTTGGAAGCATGCGACATGCTTTGCTGCTTGTGTCATGTGGATGGCATCGGGACGAGAGAGGTGGACCAACACAACTGCAATTTGTCCAGGAGAGTTTAAAAATATCTCTGACCAGTTTCAGCAGGAATTTCATATGCCTCCAGTGGTACATCTGGCATCGGACCTTGTATTCCCCTTTTGTGTAGCACGGGGAAATAATATAGAACATTGGTTGAAAAATGCCACTTCACTGACACTGACACTAACTCCTCTCAAGAAGCAGAAAGGTTGATTCAGTGTAGGTATGAAAAGATTATAGGGAATGCATCCTCGTCAGCGGGTACAACGCAGCTTACAGGGGTACAGAAGGTATGCAATACGACTCAAGAAGCTAAAATCCAGTGTCATCAGGTGGTAAATGGTGGGAATGACTCAAGGGTGATGGGACGCAACTATAATGACACCACTTGGATTTTGACATTCAATCTAACCAATGGTACAGTTCCCCTGGCAGACATATTTTGGATGTGTGAAAATGATCTTCAGGTGCAGATTACACTGCCAGCCAATTGGACAGGAATTTGTGTCCCAATAATGTTAACAGGACAACTTATGATAATGACTTTCACTAATAAGACAAGTAATGATATGCACTCACGAACGCGTAGATCAACTGATACCCAAACATACTCCTGGAAGGAGGACGCTAGTGTATACATTACATGGGACCAGGTGCCAGAAGGGATTCCTGTGGATCAACAAGCCATATCAGATGCATGGATAGACTCGGGTAGAGCGCTAGGCTCCTGGCCACTTTGGGGAGCCGTGGCTAATGCCCAGTATACGGCCCGTAACAGCCGTTGGGTGAACTATTTATGGTATAATCAGCAAAGATTTGTGAATTGGACTATAGAAGCTTTACAAGGGGTAAGCGAGCAGTTGCATGCCACATCCTTAATGACGGTGCAGAATAGGCTTATTATCGAGACCATGCTTGCTCAAGACCAAGGGGTCTGTGACATGATAGGAGAACACTGCTGCACTGTTATCCCTATGCACACAGGGGAGGATGGCAACCTAACCCGAGCCCTACAGAACATACGCACATTGCGAGACCAACAATTGCAACATTCTAATTGGAATACTAAAACTCCCTCCATTTGGGACTGGTTGGGGGGGCTATCCCCTGGAAAGCTATTACGAATGATAGGAATATGGGTAGGGCTTGTTGTGTTGGCCCTCCTCCTGATAGCCTGCTGCATTCTTCCTCTAGTACAACTTGTCATTAAAAAGACAATGGTTAGTGTCACAGGACAATTTGTAATTGTGGACCAAGGTCTACGCACCATAGCAAAGGTAGAGCCTTATGAAGACACAACCAGCCCCCAGGGAGAGCTCGCTAGGAACCGGTGTCAGACTGCAGGACAGACCTGTGAAAATCAGTATGAAACACCATCACAGGGTATGTATATGGAAGAAGTCCAATATGAGCAGATGACTAAACCTGAGGCAGAATATGTGGAAATTATGTAAAAATAGAATACTATAAACCAAATAACTCTTATATATTCTTGCTGTCACCAGATATGTATTAACCTCTAATACTAACAAACTAATCTTGCTTGCATGGCTTATGTATGAAATGGAATATTAAAAGGGAGGAAACTAAACATTGCAGCGAAAGTGCACTAAAAATGTCCTTTTATAACCTTAAGATAGATACAGAATTATGGCTGAGCCTTGGAGAGTCCCACACCCATACCTGGAGAGCCAGGGAGATCCGCCAATGCTCCTGCACCAGCAGCACGGCCCATTCATGCCGGATCAGCCATACCCGCCTTATCCTCCACCACCCTATCCAGTGGCCGGCGTTCCTACACCAACCTGCACCCCCGGTGAAGGCGTTCCAGTGGAGAGACGTGGATGCTCCTACCAGGTGATGCTTGGTCCACCTCCTGCTGACGATCTGATTCGCTCCATGCTGACAGGACCTGACGTCCATCGCCACACAGGAACCCCCCAAGAGTCAACAAATCCAGAAGCTAGCACCTCCACAGTAGGTGATCAAAGTGCCGCCCAGTATCTCAAAAACTTTCAGATTGATACCAGTGCTGAAGCGCGGCCAACACGCCCCCTTGCTTCATCTTCGTCCTCAGAGAGCAATGATCCCATGCTCTGTGGACACTGTAGTTATTCACCCACTACACCAGAACCTGTGGAACCACCACCTGCCAAACCTAGTCCTACAGAGAGTCGACACCCTACCAGCACGTCCTCTGCCTGAAGATGTACGCCTCAGCCTACAAAAAAGACCTATGGGATATATCCTGACATTCTTGAAGGATATCTCTGGGAGTTGCCTGATGGGAAACTAAAGCGCACTGTGCACCTGGACGTAGCCAGAAATCTACGAACACAGCGCCATCATGTCCCCCAGGGACCCTACCGTTTGCTTGTGCGCAGCCTCCCAATAGTTCTGCGCAAACGACTCCGCCGGATTCGCCGTGACTCCTATACCATCAGGAAGGGTGAAAATAAGAAGCTGGCTCGAGAGCATGAGGAGCTCACTGATCATCAATTCTACGAACTACGCATGCAAATCAGGAAGCTGACTCAGACTAACGACTCTCTCCAACAGGAGGTTGTCAGGTTGAGGGATCAAGTGGCGTCTTATCGACGCCTGCGTGGGGGAGGGGGCCCACCCTCTCATGTGTCTGATGGACAGCAACCGTGCTGTAGCACTGGCTGAAGGACTAGAAATGATTAACCAGTTGTAACCCCTGCATAAATGTTATTTGGAATAATGAGTGATTATGCATGTAAATGGCTGATAATCTATAAAGGTCATCAGGCTAGCTTTATATTCTGATGCGGGTCATCAAGCTAGCGTAAATTACGTCATGTGTTTAAAATCAGTGTAATTACTGAGTGACAGAATCATGAAAGGCAATCTATACATATATTCAGTAATATACAAGATGATAATGATTTATGTGTGAAATCTGCTGATGACCACCCATGATTATGTGACTATGTTACCTTATTAATTACATATGAATCCCAAAGGGGGGAATATATATTTTTCTCTGCCCCTGTGTTTTTAGTGTTGTATGGGACTATGGAGCCCCAAAGGGGGGAATGTGGTGTAAAAGACAGTCCCTGATCAAGTAGAATGGTTATACTGCATAGGTGATTAAGAAAACAAGATTGTGTGATTATCATATAACCATGTTTAATGTATAAGTTCGTATAATACTGAGTGTGGAGTATCTATATGTGTTGAAATGTTGATATACATGACAAAGTATTCATGATACACGCTCACATTGTATCCATTTACTAAAGCACATATGCACTCAAGTGTAACCTATTATGCTTTGTGAAATAATAATACACACACACATTCAAATGTTTGTATTGTCTAGTGCACATTAAAGGTTCATATTGCATGAGAGCACATAAGGGCACAAGGAACTGTATAAAGAAAGTCCCTAAAATTCACATGATTTTTAAAAAATAAAGTGAAAGTGAATCCGGAGCTAAGGGTGGGAAATTTGGGGAACTCCAGGCTCAAAATTAAAGTATTACACCATTAAAAATGGGCCTGCTCAAGATTGGACAAAAGAAAAAGGTATCCACCAATAGGATTGGGTTAAAGTGGGAAGGATTAGCAAAAAGAGGTGGAGACACTGCCCAGTCTCCACCAGCATAAAAGCAGGTGCATTGAGAAGCGGTTTTCAGTCCAGTCCCGGGGCTTGACTCGATGAGTTGTATTTGTTGAGCTTGTGAACACATTAAACTCGATTGCATCGGACTCTGCCTGTCTCCAGTGTTTTCTTGAGTGCTGATTAGTTGATTCCAAGGTACCAGACTGACATCTGAGGACAATTGAGAAGCATCATTGAGGACAAGGTCGGGAGCCTACAGGCCCACTTCCAGGCACCGATTTTTGCCTCTTCACTGTTGAAGATGAAAAATGGGCCTCATTCAAGAAACAATACATTGACAAATTTTCTCTCTCTCTCTCTCTCTCTCTCTCTCTCTCTCTCTCTTCCATGATTTGTTTTTATGTTGTTAGTACCCACTGATTTCTGGGATTCACCAGTGTTTTCTTATTTTTGCTCTTAGGTAAGAGAAAATTTTACAAGTGGTCAAGAACTGTTTTCAGATTCTTCAAATTGTTGCCCAGTGCAAGTGAAAATCAAATTTTATGTTTGAAGAACATGGGCCTTCTTGGAATTATGTTTTACAGTAATTATGATGACTGGAATATTACACTTCAGGGCTAAAGAAATACTGCTGTACTTTGTACTTTGTGCTGGAATGTACCTAAGTACATTTACTCAAGTACTGTACTAAAGTACAAATTTGAGGTACTTCTGAATCGCATGGCACTTTGTAGCTCTACTCCACTACACTTAAGAGCGAAGTGTTGTACTTTTTAATTCAATTCAATTCAATTTTATTTATACAGCCCAATATCACAAATCACAATTTGCCTCACAGGGCTTTACAGCATACGACATCCCTCTGTCCTTATGACCCTCGCAGCGGATAAGGAAAAACTCCCCAAAAAAACCCCTTTAACGGGGAAAAAAAAAACGGTAGAAACCTCAGGAAGAGCAACTGAGGAGGGATCCCTCTTCCAGGACGGACAGATGTGCAATAGATGTCGTACAGAACATATCAGCATAACAAATTAACAGTAATCCACATGACACAATGAGACAGAGAGAGAGAGAGAGAGAGAGCGAGAGAGAGAGATGCAGGTAATGACAGTAGCTTACAACAACATTATTGAAAGTAATAATATTATAGTTATTACTCTACTATAGCTATCTGATAAGTTTAGTTACTTTACAAATGAAGATTTCTGCACATAATCCATATGAAAATGTTCAAATGCAGCTGAAATTATAAGTCAATTAATTGAAAAATGAATTGGCAGTTTTTTTAATAATCGTTTTAGGCATGGCTCCAGCTTTTGACCTATGAAGACTTGCTCTTTTTTCCTTTTAATTATTTTGATCTATTCAATTCATTTTCTGCATGAGAGCTTTTACAGCTTTTTTTCAAGTACAATTTTTAATGCAAAGCTTTTCCTAGTATTTTTACAGTGTGGTATTAAGAATTATACTTAAGTAAATGATCTGAATACTTCCTCCATCACAGCAGATGTTTTGCCATTGCTGGGTTTTTGGTTTTCCTGGAACACCAGCACTGACAATCTGGAAAATCACATTTACTTTGTTTAAAGTTCATTTAACAGTATGTCAGTATCACCACTGCTGAAGTTGTTGTTCTTCTTACTGTCTTTTTTGGTGGCATCTCTCCAATTCCTGAGCATGTGTCAGAGTCTTTGCACACAACACACCTGCCCTCATATAGTGTTAAGGGGGCATTACCCATGCTACTAGGTAGTAGGGTTGGGAATCTCTCTGTGATAGACGATTAGATACGTATCTAGATACACGGGTTACGATACGATTCAAAAACGATATATCTTTAATACAGAACGATTCGATACAGTGTAGGAATGCTACGATTTGATACGTTTCTATGGTAACATTTGTTGATGTAGACATTAATCATACATTATAAAATAAAGAAACAAATTCTTTAAAAGTGACATTCTTACAGTATTTTCAGATTTGTAAAAGACCACAACCCCAAGCATTGTTGCTGTATTGCACTGGCAAAAATAAAATAAAAAGTCAAACAACAAAATCACATGTCAAATGTATTTATTTTTAGACATGGACCAAAAAAAGTCTTGCTGAATGAACATCATTTTGTTGGATGGGATCAGTATAAAAATGAGAAGAAGTTTTAAACTTTAAGTGAAGTGAACTTTATGTAAAATTTAAGTGTTTTTAACCTACTTGTGTTGTTTTTATGGTATTGTCTGTGTTTTTGTATGTATCTTATATGGACTTGAGTCTGGAATAAAGTTTATTATAACGCTGTACAATATAAACATAAAGCAGAACAGCAACAACGTATGGATTGAAAGTTCAGGTGTTTACATACGTTTGGTCACAATCAGTTAAGTCATTATGAGAGAATTCAGACACGGCAAGAACATGGATAAATGCCACTTTGCACCAAAGAAAGGGTCATATTTTACCATGGTGAAAATTTGCAAAGCCCCTCTCATCTGAAATGCTCCTGTGGTGTTGTCTCACATTATGGGGAAATATTTTATGTTCTTTTTTTTTTTTTTTTTTTTTTTTACAGAATGTTATCGCTTTGGCAATTGTGTGAGCCATTGAAGTGAGTGATTGTTGAGTATGGCTCCTGACTTTGTTGTTGGGGGAAACAAAGGATTTGATTTGATTTGATTTTTCTCCTTCACAGAGATGCACTGAGGATTTTCCTCAGACCACAACTGCCCTCTATCACACTCAAAGAGGATATGTCCCCATGAAATAAACAAACAGATAGATCACTGCAAATGATCTGTGTGCGTGTGTGTGTGAGTGTGTGTGTGTGTGTGTGAGAAAGAAAGAGAGAGAGACACATGGGTGCACGTTAGTCTGTATGTGAGTGCCTTTTTAACATTGTGCGTGTGTGTGTGTGTGTGTGTGTGTGTGTGTGTGTGTGTGTGTGTGTGTGGCTGGGGACAGATCAGTCCTCTAGCTGGCAGATGCCCAGTACTGCACAGCTGGGCCCCAGCCACAGGAGGGGTCATGAGGGCCCAAGATTTTCCCTTGGCCCCTCAAGGCTTTTTTTAGTCCTCGCTTTGAGCAGTGCTGCTTGTAACACATACAAGTATTCATAAACACACACACACACACACACACACACACACACACACACACACACATATATTGATGAACACAAACATTTTCCTCACACAAGGCTTCTTCAGGCCAGCTCTCATACAGTGTTTGGAGCTGATGCCTGTGTCTCTGTCTCCAGCTCCTGCACCATGATGGCTGCCCAGTGCCTTATAATTGATGACTGCCACCATATTTTGATCTTTTCTGCTTGAACACACAGAGGTCAAGTGGATAGTTACCACTGATAGCCAAACATCTCTGCCAGCTGTTTGAACTCTGCTCACCAAGCCCAGTGCTGGCAAGGCCGCTTTGCTTTGGTGGAAAAAAGAAGTGAAGAGTTGGTTCTACCTGGCCTGATGGGGCTGGAACTGACTACCACCAACTCAGTACCCCCTTTTACACTCCCTCTTGCATTATTGTGCCTCTCTGTGCTGTGTAAAAGGTACAATTGCAGAATGGGGGGACAGAGTTGTCTTGCCTTTAAGCTGGCATCAGAGGTAGTAACATGACAGTGTTCAAGCTCAGATGCACCAAACCGATGTCGAAAAACTAGAGGCAAGGGGAGCCCCCTGCTGTGGCACCTCACGCCACCATGTCTAGCCAAAAAGTTTCACATGAAAGCACTAAACCAATGGCCAACAAGTGCGTATGTCCTGCGCCTGCATGAGAGGACATACCCATTCATACCAACTGTCATTCAAAAAAGGGAAACTGGAAGACCATCTTAATGCTAGTTAGCCAGTTAGCATATTAACAACACAATAATGTTGAAAGAACAGAGCATTTTTACAGTGCGCCAGTGAACAGTAAGACAAACCATCAGAATACATTTCTGCTAAAGAGCTCAATGGATAAAGAACAATCTGACCTTATATAGCACGTTTGTTTCGACCTCACTCCCTCTCCTCTTTAGCGTTTTGTTTACATTCCTCACTTCCAGGTCTCTTCTTTTGCACTGAACTGAACTGCCAATCAGAGTGCTTTCATTCACCAACAGTCTCCACTGGTGGCTTTGACAAGAGCATAGATGGGGAACTGAAAATGCTGATGACTTCCCCTTCAGAATGGGCTGTCTGAAGGGGGTGGATTAAAATGCTTAAAGTACTGGTTGATGCCGACGCCAATTCCACATGCCTTGAAAAAAGGCCAACTAGCGGCAATGAGGGCCAACAGTATGGGACACACCCCACCGACAAGGATGGCAGATGTTCACCAGTGGCCCAACTTTGACTGATGGCCAACCGTCAGCTTCATGTGTCAGGGCCTTTATGCGTGCCATCCATCGCGGGAGCTGATAACAGTTAGCAGCTACATTGAAGAAGAACAGTGGCCAAAAAAAGCCTCAAATAGTGAAAACAATGAGGTCTGGGAGCTCCTTACCCTCTGAGCAGAGGATGAGATCAGCTGCCATATAACAGGTATGGTAAATGATTGTTATTGCCATGTTAATGCCATTGTTATTGTTTACAAAGAGCTGCAAGCGGGTATAGTAAGTCACACTGGAGGCTGATGCTTTTGTGTTACATGTCATGCCTCTTTTGCTGCCATGATGCTAATGTCAAAGTGAGACATAATTACAGCATTCACTACTTGATCTTGATCTTGTATTTTGATTTTTGCATGTCCTGTTTTATTGTGTTTTTATTATATGCATTTTTATTTGGTTTTGTGGTGCATGTTTTTATATATGGTTTTATACGATTTTATTATATGGTGTTTGACTTTGGGACTGAGCGAACTGAACTCTGATCAAGTAATGAACTAATTCAAAACAGCTGTAGTGACAGCGGGACACACCCCCCTCGACTCGGGATTGGCAAACTGGACTGAGTGCTTTGTTTTAAGCTGAGCAGTAGCAGGTGAAGAGGGGGAAGAAGGAAACCAGAGGAGACACGAAGGGCAATGGACGTGAGAGGTGGACTCCACAGGACACAGGCTGCAGCTGGACGTGGAGACCATACGATGGAGATCACTCGTGGGTTAGCGAGGAGGTACCAGCCGGGAGGAGCAGCTGAGGCGAGGAAGCAGACGGGCCGCAGCAGGACGAGCCAGGCGTTGAGGACGGAGACTTGGTTCAACGCGCACTATTGAGATAAGTAAAGGGATGTGAACCAAGTTACTACTCTGTGGGCATGTGTGTGTACTGCGAGTTGTGAGACCTCTGATCGAGGGCATTTATCTCCTTCTTCCTACAGCGGTTGCGTCTGGAGGAGCCTGGGAAGAGCGGCGTGAGTGGAGCCACGAGGAGCCTTCAGCTGCAGGAATACCCCCCGCCCCCCTTCTTCCCCGTCTCATTGAGCCTTGAGTACCCCCCTTCTCTTAAGTATTTATTGGACCCCTGTCGTCAAAATAGACATTTTTAAGAACTTTTAGGCAAATTTGAAATACCTTTTGCACATTAACTTCCTTTTAAATAATGTTTTTTATCATCTTGTTTTAAAACTGTGTAAATAAATTGCCTGAACTGTTACTGGTGCGTTTGTCATATTTTTTTAGCAGTGGAAATTTAAGCTGGTATTTTAAAAGAACTACACACTTGTGTGACACTAACATGCTGTCTGTAATCACACACTGGAGCAGAATGATCAACACATTCTCACTCAGACCTTGCCACATACCAACGTTTGGTCATGGACTTTCCACGTCGAGATATAACATGTAAGGTACCCTAGGTGCGTTGGTTGTTGGTGTTCTGGGACGCTGTGTCAAATTCAGCCTGTTACATGCATTGTCTGTTTTCAAAATATACTTCTGTTTTCACAGTAAATGTACAGTTTGCATACAGTCTCTTTCAAAACTAGAAAAGCACTCAGAGAGTGCAGACCTCCACCAAGTAAGTGATATTCCCTCCCACTCTGCATCACATTTTGCAGCCTGCATCACAATTAGGTTATTTGCATCACTGTCATTATTAGGTTATATATGCCTTCACTATGGAGACACTGTGGTGTATTTATTTCATTTTTATTTTGTACCAACATAGAATGTATATTTTTTGTATTTTTCACTTTCTTTTCTCCAACACAGAACATTAATTTCAACTTTAGAATTACAACAATATTTAGCAAGTAGAACAAGACGTGCTTTCCAGCCACCAGATGGCACAATTTTCACTGTCTTTGGAAATTGGAATTGCTGCTGAGGCTGTCAGACCATAGACTTTATTTATTATTTTATCCACTTTGCTTCAACCGATCACCAAAATTTTATTATCTATTCCTTGTCCCATTATCCACCTTTCCTGAAAATTTCATCAAAATCAAAATCGTTCATAACTTTTTGAGTTATTTTGCAGACAAACAAACAAACAAACAAACAGACAAACAGACCAACGCCGGCGAAAATATAACCTCCTTGGTGGAGGTAACAAATGCACTATGAGGGTACAACACTGTAAATTGATGGGGTTTTTTTTTCCTTCAACAAACGCACATGGTTACGTTTAGCAAACACATCCAAGTGGTTGGGTTTAGGAAAAAAGAACAGGGTGTGGTTTTACAATCTTATGGGAAGCAAACATCAGCCTCTCAGGTGAAAGCCGGTGGTTTGGTGATTTAACAATTTTTCCTGCACCTCTGTTTGCATCTCAGGTGACCTCAATTGGAAAAGGTACTTTACTTTTTAATAACACCACACGTACAAAGTAATAAAGTTCTTTACACTCCCTGGGAAGTTAAAGTGGTCCAAAATATAGCTTTAAACTATCAAAGAACCACACCCTTACAGTATGGCTGTCAAAAAGTTTGCAGTTTGTTCCATCACAAAGAACAGCAGCTGTGGTCAGCTTGCATTTTTCCTCAGCCTTGAGGAAAGTATTTTGAAACTCCTGAGCACCTACCTTTTCTCCAAGACCTGTGGATTTTCTGTTCACATGCTATTTGTTTGTTTGTCTGACTCCATATATGTAGAGAGGCCTTGGATCAACCAAAGGTGCTACAAAAATGCAAGATATTATTAGTGTTAGGATTCACTGGACCACAGATGATTTGTCATTTGTTAAACTCCAAACTGTACATGTGAAGGTTTCTCCCCTTGCCATCTGAACTGGTAAGGACAGTTATTTGACACCCATCTCTACAGGATGCCAAACCTCACACCTCAGTAAGACACAAGTCTTAAAGCTTGATTAGAGAGTACTTTTACGGTGTCATGTGACTCTGTGATGTCACCAGGCAACTGTAGAAGTTCTCGGAGCGTCGGTGGCTTAGTGGATAGAGCAGGTGCCCCATGTACAAGGCTGTTGCCGCTGCGGCCCGGGTTCGACTCCAGCCTGTGGCCCTTTGCTGCATGTCACTCCCTCTCTGTCCTATCAATTAAAGGCTAAAATCCCCACAAAAACATCTTAAAAAGAAAAGAAAAGTTCTGCTCCCTCCACACAGTCTTTCTCTTCGTCCTGAGGACAAAGAGAGAGACTGCTGGACCTAGACAGGCCTCTCGTCCAGCTCAGATCCTTGCTGCTTGCCCCCAAACCACTGAAGGGGGGGCAGTTGCTCACAGGCTCTCTTGCTCCTGGACCTGCTTGTCCACAACAAGGCAAAAACCTGAACCAGAGAAGTTAGTGGTGTAAGCACAAGGTTTGCAATTAACTTTCCAGCAACTAGGAGAATCAAGTTGAGTTAGCACCCCAGTGTCTAACTCTACAAGGACCCCAAGCGACCGGCTTCCTCGGATCTGCACCTGCGGAACAAGAACACAACAAAGACTGCCTCTCGCATCACAGCTCTTTCCAGCCTTCATCTGCAGGCTAACAAAAGCAGCACACCACAAAGCATCTCTTTCTTTCATCCATTCAAGGATCAGTAATGTAACAACTGGGCATAGTTTTATCACAGCTGTACAGGCTAAGCAAGACTGTTTAACTTGTTCTATGTGATTTAATGCTGTTTACTGAGCCATTGTTGTGATTGTCTGCAGTCAAGTCATTAGTTAGTTGGCTTCGCCAAAGCTAAGTGATGTTAGATTGCTAATGCTTAATCCTGCTTCCCGGGGGCCAACAGCTGCAGATGCCCCCCAGGAAGGGGGGAGGGGGACAGAAAAAAGGGAATCATGGTTACATTGAATTTTTTTATTTTTTTTTCTTGATCTTGCTCATCTATATTTCTTTCATTCTTTCTTTGGTTAATACTGACTACCCCTTCATTTGTTTATTAACCCTTTATGACCTGCCATAGAACAAGTCCACCAGAGCATATCTTTACAATTTTACCTGCTGTAGGGCCATTTTTTGGAGTATTTTAATATGCTATACATCAATACAACTCTTAAATCCCAAATTTTAATAATATGTGTGGACATATGTCCATACTAATGAAAGAAATTGCTAAAAAGTGCAATAAACCACTAAAAAAAAAGAAAATCGTTTTTACACATATTTTTCTAAATACAGAATATCATGGCTGTATCCCTCAAAATTGTAAATGTAAAAAAGTTGCACAAAATCCTTTCAAACCACAGAAAACTTATTTTGAGTTTTTTCATAACTTAATTTTTAAGATACACTCATTTTTATAAAATGTGACAAAAACGAAAGTTAAATGCACATTGTGCACAATTAGCAAAAATACAACATGTACATCAAAATAAACTATTTACAACAGAACAACCAAAGTTCCAAGTTCAAAGTCAAACATTACTTTTCAATAGCACCAGGGGAGCTGTGATAGGTCTTGTGACAATTCCTGTCCACGATGAGCAATATTTTTATTGCATTTTTATTGGTGTTGGCACACAGTGTTTTGATGGCAGCCCGGTGAAAGTAAATCCTGAACAGCTCAGATGGAGAGAGAGAGATTGTCCACATACTGTGATAGAGGTGGCTGCACACCTGGCCTCCTTTTGGGCAGAAAATGTGGTAGAGGATGTGGCAAGATGTCAGGCTCCTTTTCGGTTCTCCAGCCAGCTGCATCACCAGGGAGTGTCTCTGACCTGGAGCCTCTGTTTGCTGGAGACCGACTCCTTCCTCCCCCTCTACCTCCCTCTGGGGTGCAGGGCGAGGACACCCCTACTTCCTCCTACTCATCATCGTCAACTCTGCATACAGATGTTACACGGTGTGTTAGATGTGTTCAACATGAGAGTAATACAATAATGGTGTGTATTTAGTGCAAAATGCTTTCAGTTGTGTTACATATATATTTTCTTTACTTTATTCTAACGCAAAAACAAACAATATTTCATGAATATATGCATACATGTCACAGGAGAGATCTCTCCCTTGGATGAGGTCGGCGTCATCTCCTCTGTCGGCTGTGAGTGCTGTGAACACCCGCGATCAGGATTATAATGTTTTTGTTCTTAGCGCTTTTTCTCTTTTTCTACAAACCTGTCAGTGCAAAGAAACAGTACTCTGGGACATGATGAATGCATGGTAAGTTAGAGTAACTCCTCCGGTTTTAAATGCAAAAAGAATTATTGCTCTGTCTTATTTGGTTGCAATTCTACCGGCATTTAAAAATCAATATGCAAATGGGATCGTGGGCGCTCCTGCCGGTTTTAAAGGGTTAATTGGTTATTTATTTACTTACTTTATTTATTTTTGCCTCGCGCATACATATACACACAAACAGGAAGAAATCTAAGTCCAAAACTATTTTGTTTTTGGTTTGGTTTGTTTGCTTCTTTTTCTTTTCTTTTCTCTGGTTATAGTTATATAGTTATAGTTACTGCTTCTGTCTTTTGACATATTGGAATCTAGCTTCCCCTCTTGTCTCGTGCTGTGTTGCGTGTTTTTTTGTTTTATGTTGTTCACCTGTGTTGTATTGTATGTTGTTGTATTGCACTATATATAAAAAAAAAAAAAAAAAAAAAAAAAGATTGCTAATGTTGTTCACAGACAATGTCTTGCATGCAACTAAACATCCTCTGCACTAATCCAGACCCTTTGCAATACATATCACATTCACATAAACTCATTTACAAATTTGCTTTCAACAGAGCTACACCCAAACAGGCAGCTCAAAGTTCCCGCTTCTCTTCCTTTGTCTTTGTCCTGACCACACGGTCAGACAAACACCTCACACACCACACCAGCTGTGATTTGGCCATCTTGTAGTTTCCTGTTGTCAGCCATTTTGTTTTGTAGGCCAAACAGCCCTTTGAGTACCACTCTCTCTCGCAGACACACACACACACCGAGCTTGTATAGTTAGCTAGTTAGAATTAGTGAGTTTTGGTTTTGCTTTGCTTACAATATGAATAAATATTAAATATTTTTAAATTCATAAATATAAAAATTTTTTGGAATTATACCTGCTGTCTGTTTAATATTGTACAAGAGTGAGTGAACAGTCAACCTCTGCTACATCAAGAACTCTGAAATCCTTCAGGTTTTACTATTCATTTTGGTTATGGTTATTAATTTAATTACGAATTAAAAATTCCAGTTTGATAGTTTAGTGAACTTTATGAGACTGATATCCTTAACTGGTTATCATTGTTCCCCTTTTCGGGAATGGTGCCCCACGAGGTGATTTAATGTTAATTAAGTCACATTATTTAAAACAATTAATAATTATTAATAATTTCCAGTAGCCAATTCGAAACTCTAATTGGAGTTCTACCAGCTCAGTGGCCTAGTGGTAGAGTGTCCGCCCTGAGACTTGGAGGTTGTGGGTTCAGTCCCTGGCCGGGTCATACCAAAGACTATAAAAATGGGACCCATTGCCTCCCTGCTTGGCACTCAGCATCAGGGGTTGGGGTTGGAATTGGGTTGGAATTAGGGGGTTAGATCACCACATGATTCCCAACAAATGGTGCCGCCATGTAAAACATAATATTGTTATAGATTCCAAACAAAAGGTATCCCTGCTTAATAATTCCCTACTAGTACAATTTACAACATTAATGGTACCTCCATGTGACGCCCAGAATTGTTCCATACATTAGTGTTATAACTATTACTAGTTTGCCCTCAGTTATGTTTTGGCAAACCTCTACTTTCAAACAAGATACATGGACAGTGAAAAATAAGAGTTAATATGTCAGAAATGGGGTCATGGGTGCCATACTTCTGTCTCAACTGACTTAATCAGAACATGGTGGTCACCTGTTAGACGGCCAGGTAAATGAGTGTGTATGTTGGTGTGCATGTGTATAAAGGACAAGTAGAGACGGACAAATTGACATACATTTTACTTGGTTCACAGAACTTACGCAGGCAAAACAGCACAGGCACCAACACACACATACACATAAATATGGCACTCCAATGTCACCTCCAGCTATTAGGCCTGGCTTTAATGGCACAGCCACTCAGGAATGGTAGTATTGACCGCTTGCACACAAGGTGGAATCTCTCAATATGTCACAATCTAGTTAGCTGTCTTAGACCTGCTTACAAACAGACATTGATTGAATGATCCCAGCTTACCAAGACAACAGGAGTATTTTGTGGCATGAATGACACAGACGTACAGGCAGAAGGAATGTCACAGCAGCAGTGTACATGCATCTTTATTAAGTTCTCTGCGTTCTTTGTGTGGGGGGGTTGGGGTTCAATGAACAGGCATATTGTCAATGTGCAAAAAACAAGTAAACAAACAAATACATGAACTCTCTATGTGTTTTCATAATAAATGTATTTCAGCCCCAAAATCTAAAACTGCTGAATGTCGATGCTTCAAATCAAAGAACCACATGGTGGGGTGGGGTGGGGTGAGGGAAGCAGTCTCTTCAGCAGAGGCCAGGATGGATGACATTAATTGTCACAGTGCATCTCTCTGCTCATTCCTCCTTTTCCTTCAAACCAAATGAACTGGGAGGCATGGCGTGAGTGGGGAAGTTGTAATTCACTAGAGGAATTACAGATGGAACTGGAGCACAGGTAATAAAGCTGCAGGTGGAATTCTTTCAATTTGAAATAACTGTCCTAAACAGCACAAGCAATTTTGAAGACAATAATAATGATAATAATAATAATAATAATAATAATCACCATCATCATCATCGTAATCATAATGCTAATACTACTACTACTACTACTAATAATAATACTGTAATAACAACGAAAACCCTGATAATATGTATTCTGCTTGCTATTATATTATTAATCATTTTCCCCATGTCATAGTTGTTGATGTAGACATAACAGTCATGACAACTTACAGACTCAGACCGAGGGCCAACAAAAACCCTTCCCTTGATCACCATTAGCAGCCTTGGCAGTCAGTATGTAGGGGGTAGGTGCAGCCTGTGTGTGTGTGTGTGTGTGTGTGGGGGGGGGGGGTATCCCTAATTTGCACATATGGAAATGCTTTTTCTCACTGCGCCGCCTTCTCTGTTGTGGCCAGATGGAATTAGAGAGCGCTCAGAAGCCGTGAAGGCAAACACATCGAAAAAGAAAAAACAGGAAGGGTTGGAGAGAGCAGAGGAGGGTGGGGGGTTGATTTCTGGTGGTTGGGGAAAAAAAAAATATATATATATGTATGTATATATATATATATATATATATATATATATATATATGTATATATATATGTAATCAATTACAGTTAATAATTAAATAAAGGGCTGGTGATTAGAAGGGGGTTACATCTGAATATGTTGTTTGTTTTCAGACATTTTAATGAAAATAATATATTATTCTCAGTAAAATGTCTGAAAATACACTACAACATTCACTTTCTTGCTTTGCATATTTTATATGCAAAGCCTTGGCAGTCAGTATGTAGGGGGCAAAGTATATTTTTTGCTGCGTAGGAATGTCCTCTTTTGGCATATTTTGGGACAAGGTGGGTCAGGAAAGCCCCTGGGAAAAATTTAAATGCAGCACTGACACACTTATGTTTTAAAACTTTAGATTTTTACTTCTTTGTTTGAACATTTGTTATTTGCTACTTATCACGTTTTTTCTTGTTTTATTTTTTTAATGTATGTAAAAATAAAAAAAAACACACCTTGCCTATACTGCACATACATCACCTCATATCAGGGGGTTCTTATTTTCTGTAACAAATAAGATGCTCATTGTTCTCTCAGCCCAGGATCAACAATGTAGAGGTTCACAACACAACATCATATTTAGAATCGATCCAGTGTCCCATTTGGTTATGTGAAGGAGCACTTGTAATTTTTGTGAGACCAAGAACCCTCTTGTGGTGGTTCAGGAGATCTCCCGGATTTGAAAATCATCTGTTACAGGCAGTATTTTTGCAGGCAGCACTTTTGAATGTTTGAAAGTATGTTATATAGTAAAATATTACATAAACAAACATATATGACTAAAATTCTTGATATTTCTTGCCTTCATACTTATAATCCAGTACAGGCAAATAATACACAACACTTTGACTACTCCTAAATTTGATAAGAATATTTACTTGGTTCAAATCTGTGATGAAATACCCACACAAGGTCTCCTTGGCCCAACAAATGGCTTCAGTTATCCTTCATATAGAGAAGAGAGCCTATTAGGAATCTATGAGGCATTTTCAAAAGCACACACTATACAGTATGCCCTGATTTTAATTTACACTGTGATATTAATTTAGTTTGAATTGTTTTGTGCTATAGCAGGAAAGGGTGTGACACAAACTGGGTACTTTTTCTTTACTTGTTACATCATCTGCCTAAATTAAATGACACAGAGCTGTGATGTGTATTTGCGTTGTGCGACCTGATGTATTATGCATGAGCATATGCATCTGTTCGAGTGAATCTTTTATTTTTGTGTGTTTATGAGAGGCTAAATTGATGTTATCTCTCCCTTTAGTTTCTTCTTCTCTCACCTCCTCCTTCCTTTAACTCTTTCTCTAATCCAGTCACAGTGTAGACATTTACAGGATGTCATAGAGAGCACTTACAGGGACATCCAGGAGATTGTCCTCAGCAGTCTGTCCAGCTTCAGTCTTTAACTCTCAGCCCTTCTGTCTCTTGTCCCACCCTCAATCAGAGTGTTAGCATCAAAGCTGATTCCAGCTGCAAATTCCCTGTCCCCATTTTAAATCCCATCATTATATGAGGCAGCAGTAGCTCAGTCCATAGGGACTTGGGTTGGGAACCGGAGGGTCGCCTGTTCGAGTGCCCGTCCGGACCAAAATATAGAGCGTGGACTGGTGGCTGGAGAGGTGCCAGTTCACCTCCTGGGCACTGCCGAGGTGCCCTTGAGCAAGGCACCGAACCCCCAACTGCTCGGGGCGCCTGACCAAAGGGCAGCCCCCTCACTGTGAGATCTCTCCACTTTGTGCATGTATAGGTCTTGTTTGTGCATGTGTGTGTCTTTCAGACCTGTGTGTAATTGACAAGCAAGAGTGAAAACATTGAATTTCCCCTCAGGGGGATTAATAAAGTTAATAAAGTAAAGTATATACAATCCTTCACTGAGCTGGGATAACTTAACCCTAACCCTAATCCGTTCAAAAGTTATTCCCAAAAACTAACTTTGGGCCATAAACACCTAGGCGCTTCAAATTTGCAGCACTTGTGACAATTACTAAGACACGCAAGCACACCAAATGTTACATGTTAAGCCCCTGTGACATTCCCACCAGGAGTTATACATTAAAAACACCTTGACCAATAGCATTTTTCCCACTTCCCGACAATATCCACACAGCAACTCCTTCCAGCTCACTACGACATTCCTATCAAAACGTATTCCCCCTAAAAACATGCAAGTTACGGGGTAACTAGGTAGTTATCATCCCTGTAAGCTCTATTACCTTCATGAAATTTGCCTGAATTTTTTCCAATCCTGAATGAATTTAAAAAACCCCCATTGGGGGAGTTATCTTTTTCCCTAACCCAATCCCAGTTTTAGCCACAGTGCAGTTTCAGTTATCATGCCCATTTTAACCAGTCCAAAGTTTAGCCCAATCCCAGGGCCAGCCTTACCCCTAATCCCAACCTATTCTACCAGCACCGTGTATTTATGCTATTTTACAAACAACAGCAGTGTGATGAGGTGCTGAGCATGAATTTTGCATTGAGTGCTGTCTGTTTGGCGTTTCTTTTACTGCAGTTGAACTTAACTTTGTGTAGAACTCTCTGCTCGTCACTGTTACTTTTTACAGTCATTCAATCACATGTACAAATGCTGAACAACAACAATGGAGAAGAAATATATTAATATTCTGTATATACTGTACAAGAATATACATTTCCTCTAATGAACCCACAAAGACTGGCGGGTCTGTCCTCTCTCTCTTTGTGCCTTAGCCTTCCCTTCATCCAAAGCAAGTATATTACTTTGCACCAACATTTTTATTTCCATATGATATTCCATATCATACCAACCAGACGCAGCCAAAACGTCTCAGCTGAAAAACATAGTGCCTCTAAAGCCCTGTCAAACACTCTCAGTTGGGTGTATCTTTAGGGCGCCTGGGCTTTTCAGCTGGTAAAAAAAACGCTTTGTTGGACATGGGGACAATGTCCTGATACCAGTCCGAGCCTAGTTCCACTGATAGCTCCATTTAAGGGTGCCAGCCATTGCTCTAGTCTGTTTTAGTCCTTAATCCATTCTTAGTTGAGATCCAAACTTCCCAATCCCAGTCCTACCTGTAAATTAAATCCCACTTTACGACAATTTGTGGTTCAAGCTCAAGTCTCAGTACTGGTTTTAGATTCAGGTTTAGTCCCCTGAGATCTAGTCTTTGATCCAAGCTTGAGCTGTTGTAGTACCCATTTTATCTTTAGCTCTAATCTCAGCGCCAGTCTAAACCCTGGTATCAGTTACACGTCAAGTCTCTTTCCTCACGTTAAATGTAATCTCAGTCACGGTTTAAACACCAGCCCTAACTTCATATCCTAATCCCGTATACAGTTTAGATTTGGTTGTCTCCTTCTTTGGGTCTCATTCCCTCCCGGTCCTAGTCTCAGCCTCAGTCCCAGTAACAGCTCCAGCTCAGGTCACAGCTGCTTTGTATTTGCCCTTCAATTCTACTCTAAGCCTTAATGTTTCAGTTCTCCTGCCAGGGTCATAATTAACATTTCAACTAGTGGTGAAAAAGGCCTGCACCCGCTGCTCCCTCCTTGCAGAATGAAAAACACTAATACTCAACTACTTCAATGAATTCAGGAGATGGGGGATGGTAATTAAACATTTGATTAACGCTTTCGCTCCCAGATTTTCCATTCAAAGTTTTAATGAGGGGATGCATGTGCACATGCAGATGTGTGTGTGTTTTGAGGGCTTTCATGGTAGATCCATATGCTTGTGTTAACCTTTCATCTTCTACTTCCATAGCCATTCTAGCAGACACTCTGATGTAAAAGAAAAACAGATTCCAATGTAATGTAAAACAATGCAGTGGACTAAAGCTCCAAACAAGGCTACACTATAAAAAGTTCTAAATAAATCCAGAGCAGCATTGTGCTCTTATAACACATTTCAGTCTCATATTACTGACAGGGTTGTGTGTGCCATAAACACTGAGTTTGTCATCACACTAATTGGCAGTTGTGGATATTATATTTTGACAATGCATGGATAGTGGTGAGCCAAACATTCCAAGTCTGAGCTGTCTGCTGTCTCTGCTGGAAAAGGAAAGTATTGTGTAACTTCTTACCATGTTGCTGTAATGTACGAGAACGTATTGATGCCATGCCAGAAAAATAAACTGATCAGTATCAGATAATAACATGAAACGTTTCTTGTTATAACAACATTTTTTTTATTATAACAAAACATTTTTATGTTATTGCAAGATGTTTTCATGTTTAATATGAAAACAAAATATGTTCATGTTATAATAAGATGTTTTCATGTTATAACAAGATATTTTAATGTTTTAACAAGATATTTTTTTCATTTT
The DNA here is from genome assembly GCF_011397635.1 of Epinephelus fuscoguttatus. NCBI lineage: Eukaryota > Metazoa > Chordata > Actinopteri > Perciformes > Serranidae > Epinephelus > Epinephelus fuscoguttatus. Next base: position 40,067,197 of record NC_064765.1, on the reverse strand, counting down.
ATCTTCATTTTATCTGTTTTCATTTTATTAACTTTTCTTGTCTTTTTTTCTAAAAAACAGACATTTTAATGAAAATAATATATTATTCTCAGTAAAATGTCTGAAAATACACTACAACATTCACTTTCTTGCTTTGCATATTTTATATGCAAAGCCTTGGCAGTCAGTATGTAGGGGGCAAAGTATATTTTTTGCTGCGTAGGAATGTCCTCTTTTGTCTAAAAAAATAAAATATACTTTTTGAATCTTCTATAACATGACTCGTTTCACGTAGTGGCGTAATGGTTTATTGTTATAATATGATATGTTTTTTTTCTTTCTCTCTTTTTTTTTACAAGGGAAGTTTCTTGTAATGACATGAAAATATCTTGTAAAAATGCGGAAAACATCTTGTAAAAACATAAAAATATCAAATTATGATGACTTTTTTCATCATTTCATTTTTTTCCTCAAAGTATGATAACTTTTCTCTTAAAATACTGAGTGGAAATATTAAGACTGAATATTACCCTGACTTTTTTTTTTTTTTGCATTTTTTAAAATCATGTAACTTTTTTCTTGTAGTTTTTCCAATTTACTTTAAAATTATTATATCTTTTTTCATCTTCATAAATTGACTTTTTGTATGGGACTTTTGTTATATTATGATCATATTTTTTTTAATATTACAACTTAAATTTAAAACACTACACCTTTATTCTACAAATAATAACTTTATTCTTGGAATAATTTGACTTTTTGTTGCAAGTTTTTATGGTAACCTTATTACTCTATTTTTCTCAAAATATTATGACTTTATTCTGACATATTACAATTTATATAGTCAATTTTCACCTTTGCCTTTATATGGTAAATTTTTGCCTTTTCCTCATCCTAAAATGAATAAACATTTTGACTTCAATCTTGAACCAGTGGCCCTAATACTCTGTTGTATGTAGGCTATATGTGAAACACAGAGGGAAACAGGAAAAAGTGTTAAATTAGTGGCTCTTTTACACCATAATGAATTAAATAGTCTGAGCTCCCACTCTTAATGTACACTAATGATACAGAACCATCAATTCTTCTGGGTCACCCACTGATACCACAATCACACTTCCCATAATTGTGTTTGTCACTTCCTTCTCTGAGTTGCCTTCACTTACTCTCTGTCTCGGAGGCGATAAAAGAAGTGGCCAAGCCAGCCTGAGATGAAACAGTAGCGAGGTCCTGGTCAAGCTAACAGAGGGAGAGACAAAGAAAAGAACGCCCTCAAACAGCTGACACACCCAAATTGGGAAATAATTGAAAATGCAAATGAAGGGGTAAATGAAAATATGTATCACACAGTGTATTAATTAAACTGGACATTATGTTTGGTAATCACAACTGGGATTGGTGGAAACCTCTAAATGCTTGTTAATGACAATGTTATCTGGTCATTTGTGTCTTTCCTTCGCGTTTTTTAAAGAGTAGGGGAAACTATTGTCTCCAGGATTCTTCATCTTTCCTCACCTCATCTTTTCTCTGAATCTGAGTTTTTCTCCAGTTGATGAGAAGTCACCTGTGCCAGAGCCCTGCACCACTCATCCTTCCCAGACTGGCTTACCTGGAAGGTGGCATGTAAGGTTAATTGGGAAATGGAGTTGATAAAGTAATTAATGCGTTTGTCAGCAGTGTCTTTCTCCTCGCCTGCAGCCATCCTGCAGCGATCGGGCCTTTCTTCTCGCCTGCCTGGCTGCCCTGGTGCTGCCGGGGAGATGCTGCACTGATACAGCTCCCTCACATCCGTAGCAAGTCTTTTGTTTTTGGGGGAAAGTGACAGCAATGTCAGTCCACCCCTGATTAACTAGGGACAATAGAAGGCTGGACCCATTCTGTGTGTCCGTGTGTGTATTTACGTGACTTTTTTGCTGTTGGATCCACGACCATCCAAATGCAATGTCAGAAGAGTTTAAGGTAGCGCATTTTTAGGTCAAAATTTTACATTGCTACCGCCGTAGCATCAGTGGGATATACTGTATAGACCTAGCTTTAAGGGTGGCCTGCTGTGAATGTAGGGAGCAAAATACAACAACAGGAGATTTACTGTTTTATGGTGGACCCCACTAGCTTTATTTTTCAGGAGACAGTAAGGTGTTGTCTGTGTTTCCCAAACCTAGTGAGGGGCTGAATGCCATAGTCAGAATGACTGAATGGCAGATTCTTATCAGGACCTGGAAGCTGCCTCTAGTGCCATCTTTACAGGTCTGCTACCCAGAGCTATATTAAAGAATGTCGAATTGGACATTGAACTAGGCAGGAAAAAACAAACAAACAAACAAAAAAAAACACTTCAAGTGTAACTTATATATGAAGTAGATGCACTTTGATTATTTTAATGTGAAATTTAGACATTTGTAGTTTTTTTTTAATATTGTGTTGTTTCTTTTCTCCTTTTATCCATCTTTTCCTTTCTGTCTGATTTATACATCTTTGATATATTTCTAAATAAATGTGAATTATAAAAAAAGAATGAAATGGACAAATGTTCTGTCACTACATCTACCACTACAAGACACAATAGAAACAACTACTACTACAATTGATAGTAATAATCATTACGTTGATAACAGCAACAGTAATAATAATGTAATAATAATAATAATAATAATAATAATAATGCTATTAAACTGAAACTGACACAGTATTCTGTGGAAATCAGTTTGAACCAGGTGATTTATATTTTATATTTAGACAATTAAATTCAAATAACATACACTTTATTGATTCCTCACAAGTAAAAATAAATCAAATAACAGATGTATAGTCTAGATAAGAAAAGATAATCAAAAATATTTATAATTATTTATGAATTTGTACTTCAGTCTGTTTCTTTTCACAACAGCAAGGTTTATTGCAAGTCATTTTTATTTTATTCCTGCAGTCAAACTGTGCTGGTGATGACTGTGAGATGTGGTTGAAATTTACAAATAAGGCTAGTATTCTTTAGTCTTTATTTGTTTATTTATTATGTAGCTATTTATTATTCTCAAACTACTACATCTAAGGTCATGAGAAAACTGTCACACTCAAGAATACTAGTACACACACTTTGGGCCTATACTACGTGTGCTATATGAGGAGGCATGGCTGATAAAAACAGCGGCACCATACTGTATACGTAATAAATAAATAATCATTACAAAGAGTATCGTTGAAACAAATAATTGCATATAAATAGGCAAAATCATCAAGTCACAATAAAGAAGTACAAATTGCAATTAAGAAATTTAGTCTCTCAGTGCAAAGACAGTTGTACAACTGAATATCATGATTGATATGTAATCCAGCCATTGTTTATGTTTAGATTATTATTCTATTATTATTTATTTATATTAAATTGGATTTTTCATTCAATGCATTTTATTCAAAAATTACATATCTACAAAATAAATTAAGAGCACATTTTGCCTCCTGGTCCAGTATATCAGCGTGACTGTTACACTCTTTTTTTAATGGGTCACATAAACTCCAGCTATATTCACTGCTCTTTTGCAACATGAATTCTCTTTTTTTTCACAGCAGCAGTGAGATGAGGACCTCCCATGTTCACGAGCTGCAACAGATAGAAACAGAACAGAGCTTTAGTCTGTTGCGGGATTCCTAATTCACCAAGTCCCAAGTGGTGCAGATTAATTATAAATGAGTGATATGGAGTAAAGCCCCATGGCCTCAGGGAGACGCTCCCTTCCTCTGCCATGAAATATATATGCGGCTTAACTCCTTTATTAATAACATATTTATAAACGGATTATTGATTCTTAGAATGGACACAGCTTTATCTCTGTGGAGGAAATTCCACTTTGCTGGAGAAAAAGGGAAGAGAGAGTCAATTTAGAGCTTTTGTCAAGAATTTTTAATTGGTGTGTGTGTGTGTGTGTGTGTGTGTGTGTGTGTGTGTTTGAGGGGTTATAAATGTTGAGTTAAAAAAATTGCGTAACTCACAGGTTTGATAATCCTGAAGATTTCATGCTTTTGCAGCAGCTGACTATGACCCTGCCAGCTTTCCTCACAGTTATTTTTAGTTAATTTTGGAAGAAATATGGCAGCATCTTAAATCTTAATATGAGAGAAAAGAAAGAAGAGGGAGATGAGGAAAGAAAGAAAGTGCCCCTGTGTGGAAAATGAAGAATAAATATTTGCATACAAGGAATCAGGAGGTGAGAGAGGAGGCTCCTTGCTTTTTATTAAACACAGAGGAGTCACTCATTCTCTGTGCTGCTTTCCATTGTCTGCTAACTCCCTGTAAAGCAAATATGAGGCTCACCATACAACTCAGAAGTCTCAAGGTAAGAGGAGAAGGACAGGGGGGAGAAAGCAGGAAAAAGAGAGAATGAAAAGAAAGGATGGAAAGGATTCAGAGTGTAAAGGAAGAAGGAAGAATTTATAGAGGGTGCCTTTGATTTCATTTTTCTGAAGTATTAACCCAAAAATATGCAGTGTTTTAGGGGATGCTGTCCATTATCTGGAACCCTAAAAAAATATTTTCAGGTGGTCTTAAAAACCAGAGTAATTCTTTAATATTTGTTATAGTAATGGTACTGTAAGTTTAACCTCTCTCAAAATATTTAATACTTGTTAAAATAACATAACTAAAACTATGTTGTAATAATTTAGTTTGCAGCATTTAGAGGGCAGTAGAAGTATTCAAGAAGAGAAACAGGGCATTTACCATTGCAGTGTAACACAGCCAAGTAGGTCCTGCCACATCCCAGCAATGGGAAGTACTGCCATTGCTACATGACCACATAGTAGCTACATGTGATAGTATGATAGTGCCACCTCCTATAGTCAGGCCAATCATACAGAGAAGGTCAAAGTTTGCTACTTGCTGAAAAGAAACCAGAGGTACACCTGACAGAACAGTGGCTAAATAGTAATTGTAACCGGTGCAAACCGATGAATAGGTCACCAGTGTAGAGTAAAGTGCTCCCTCTGCATTTGTTAAAGGCCTTACAGTGTAAACCAAGCTATATGCAAAACACAAGTGTTTACAGAGTGTTTTAGAAATGTTCCTCAAATGCTGAGAAATATTGCTTGAAGTTCTAAAATGTCTTTAGCAATATTTCTTTTAATTTTCCATGGCATAGAGGATGTTTCATTGTGTTGTTCTGCTGATTTGTAGATAATGCACTGTAGCTCTGCTCAGTTTTGGAAGTGCATGATATGGGACCTTTACACAAGGTGGTAATTATAAAAAATATATATGATATATTGAAATAATATACAGATGCATCTTCTGAAGAATTATGATACAACATACTGTTATACTATAATTACAAAAAAATACAAAATTATGAAATTGTACTTTTTAATTGCACAGATGGGGATGACTAAAGTTATTTGAATTGAATTGAACTGACATAATACTTTTATTTGGTTTGTTTTTATTGTAATACCTAGATGTTTGATGATTTCACGCGATTATAAATTGCACCAATGACAGAAAAGAAATCAAGAAAAACAAGAAGAGAAAATTAATGACAGGAATCAAAAGGAGACAGTACAGAGATCAAAAAGGGAACAAAAACAAAACAGGAAGAGAAAATAAGAGAAGCCACGATTCAGTATTTCTGTGACAGACCAAGCAAGGCCTAACTGAGTGAAATGATGACAATGGGATAATGTGTGTGTGTGTGTGTGTTTGTGGGTGTGTGTGTGTGTGTGTGTGTGTGTGTGTGTGTGGCTGCAGTCTTAATGTTGGCCTCCAGAGACTGAAGCTAAAGTTGGGTAAGAGAAGACAAGCTGTTCCACATTGCCGTGGCAACACCTGCTATTACAGAGGCCGTCTGTCATTCAACCTGGCCCAACACACACACACACACACACACACACACACACACACACACACACAAATATACGCACACACATTTGTTGTACTTTGTGACAAAAATACCTGATTAGCATGCCATGGGGAATAAGAGGACGATGGCTGGAAGAGGACACTCAAACAAACACTGGAGGAGAGGGAAGAAGGGAGGGAAAATGTCGAATAAACAAACCCATGAAGTCAGTAAATGTTCACTCGATTAGTTGAACCAATTCTAAAGTGGTGATTTCGTCATTCCTTGTAAGCCACTTTCAAATACACTTTAACATGATTGCAAAATGTACATTGCTGCATTATATTTTCATAAGCAGAATTGCACCACTTTTCCTGCAGCGTCTGCCATGTTGAATTTCCCCTCTAAACACTGCAGTAACCACTGGAAATCAGCTGATACTCAACAGATCAGAATGCTGCAAATGACTGAGGTCACAAATATGGCAGCACCATTCAGGTTCAACTGAGTCTGGTCTAAAGGCCGGGTGTGGGCTAGGTTCTGGTCAGTTTTAGGCCCTTGCATAACTATAGGCTACAGCAGGACGAAACCTACACTGTACTGTATGTTTCATGTAAACCGAGAATTTATAGATAATGTCAGTGAATGCAGAAAGCTAGATGCTATAACCAAGCCATTTACTCATTTTCTGAAGAAAGGGTAAATCAAAGGCACAAAAGTCTGTGTTGTGAACCCTAAGGACAACACAAAGACAACCTAAAGACAGTTTGTCATTCAATGCACGTGTGCTGACATTACTTCTCAGCAAACATTATTCAGAAACGTGACATTGTGTCCCTGCAGCTTCTCCCACTGGACAGTGAAAACGTAATAATAAATAAGTTATATGCTTGTATTTCTACTTGATCTTTCTTCCCACTCACAATTACAGTATCAATGTACATATCATGTTCACTAGTGAACAGGAAGAGGATGGTAAGCTTCTGTTTCTAGACACCTGTGTTCATGAGAGGGCTGACCGCAGTGTACAGGAAATCCACTTACACAGACCAGTATCTTGATTTTAACTCCTAACCACCTATTACAACATAACAGATCAGTGGTGAGGAACCTAATGTACAGAGCCCAACAGCTGTCTGTGAAGAGGACAGTATGAAGAAAGTGCATCAGTTCCAGGGGCGCTCAGGGCCACGAGGGAACAACTAGACCTGTTTAAAGGAGTATTTAACAGCTAAATTGATGGTCTTGTCACAATACTGCGCTGTCTATGCAGTAGACAGATGTAAATACTTTTGAAATTGGTGCTACATGACCACAGAAAACCAATGAAAGGGCTTTGACAGTTGCTTTTGCTCAAGAGGTAAAAACAAACAAACAAAAAAACCTTCAACTCCCAGAATGCACTGTGTCACACCAGACCAATAAACGCTTCTGCTAGTGGGTGACATAATGCAAGCTTGGCCACTTTGACGAGGCCCCCAGAGCTGCTGCTCAGCCTTGCTTTCAATTTTTCTCAGTTGCCACTTGTGGTATTGCAGTAAAAGAATCCCCTGCAACCCAAAATGCATTTCCCCCCTGGACCACCATTATAAAAGAGACGTCTGTAAAACTATTGAAGGGACACCTTGAACTGTATACAAATGTGTATGTGGGGCACATGTGGATAATGACTGGGTCAAAAAATGGGCCCTACATGAGACTGTCCATGGATTCCATATTAGCTCCATGTCAGTTGCCCACATGAGTGGGTTTACCTGAGTGGGCCCCAGATAACATGTCCATTTTGGGCCCATGCCCACTTGGTACCCAGGTAGCCCTAGCATATGGGCCCCACTTGTGTAAACCCACCCATGTGGGCAATTGGCATGGGGCCAGTATGGAACCCACTGATAAACCCATATATAGCCCATTTTTCATCCATTCACTATCTACATGGGCCCAACATACAAATGTTGGCTGGGCAATTATGACTCTTACATTAACTATGGATCGATGGAGGTTTTATATTTGTAAAACTTGTAAAAGCGAAGATAAGTGATTCAAAAATCTGTGACATCATCACAATGTAAAGTTCATGAGTTGGGTAGGAACTTGCGGAGGAACACTACTGAGCATATTCAATGGGACGCATACTGCGGAAGTAAACCTGGAAGCTAGAAACTTTTTTTGATGTTTGTGCCAGGCAAGTAACTCAATTGGAATGAGTAGATGACATCTTGGCGTCCGGTACCTAGTTATTATGATACATCTATGGTTTTGACATGGGAAACAATATGGAGACCAGCTGGTAACAAACAATCTCCAATCACAGTTGAACAGTATGCTAAATTATGTTTCTGAAAACATTTCAGTCTAGAAATAGGCAATGCAGTAAAAGAATCTTGGTATATATGTGATCAGCACTGTCTTGTTTTACAGTTTGATCTGAGTTTGAGAAGAAAGGGCGGCTTTCTCTCTCAGTTTGCTTTTATACAACCTGTAGTTTGAGTAACAGCCATAGAGCCAGCAAAAATCTGCTGAATGACACAAAAGTTGTCATCCACTGGGTCTGAACTGAGAAATGAGTGGGGGGATCTGGGGGCTGGTAAGATGAAGGGATGTTTATCACAGTTTATTTACTCACACAACCCACATTGTTAGAAAGCTGGTTGAAAAACAGCAGGTATTTCTTTAAGACCATGACAGACAGCACTAATTCAACAGTGGCTAAACCCTGGGGCATTAGAACAAGCTGTAAATGTAACACTGACATATTAACACCATATAAAGTTTGATATGACTAACATGTTAACAAACAACTGCCAATACATCCTACAAACTCAAAGAAACATTGGGGACTTATTTATCAGATGGGGAGGGTTGGTACAAAAAGGGGCAGGCATGTCAAACAATTTATGAAGCACTGCGGAGGGACTTATTTCACATATTTTGCATTTATCTTACCACACATTTTTAAGGCATCTTAGGACATGATTTATTTGGAAAAATTACACCATTTATCATAGCCAGAAACTGTAATAACAGAAAATTGGATTTTCAAATTTTTAACAGTCCTTGGACATATCATGTGTGACAAACACTTCCATCAGAAAAAATAAAATAAATAATAACCAAATCTGAGCTTAAAACAGTGATATTTCATCAATCACTTTATTTTATGTCTGATTTCAACTTTGTGTTTATTGGGCAGAATTATACAAACACACATTTCCATTATTATTATCATTATTCCATTATTTTTTTTTTTAATTCTCCTGAATAAGAATCCAAAACTTTTCTATCAAGATCTCCTGTACTTCCCTGTACTTACTTCATCTGCCCCCGTCATTCATAGCCCTTCACTCCTTCATCCACTGGCCGCAGTTATTCATGGGACAGAACCATCCAAAGACAGTGTGCTTATACCACCATTGGTTGCCCAACAAAAGTAGAACCAAAACAACAACAACAGCAAAGCAAATAGACCAGCATACCGAATAACCAAAGAAAAATATTTACACCCCAGAAACAACATAAAAACCATCACCCTGACTTTGGTGGGCTCCAATCATTTCATGATTGTTAGCTAGTTTGTTTGTCCTTTAAAAAAGAATTGTTGACAGCGGGTTTACTTATTGTACAACCCCTTCAGAACAAGATCTGGTGTTGCTGAGTGGCAATTTTTTACACATTTTTTATACACATATGTTGAACATTAAAAAGGACTTTTCTTCTAGTCTACACCAAGCGGGGAAACAGCAGACGGCGTAACCACTGTTAGCACTGGGCTAACGGAAGACCACCAACACAGCTTACTGGAGGCCGATCCAACGCACCAGGCCCAGTATTTGGGCCCTCATGAGTAAGTCTCGCCCTGTGCTACTGTCTCTGTTTACCTCACCGGCCTACAGCTACCACCACAACTATAACCCTTCACCTGTTTCGACTCCATTACTGGCCACAGTTGTATTTATTCCTCCCCAGAAAACCTCCATCGACCTCACCGTGACATGCTTCCACTCACCTCGCCTGGTTGTGACAGCTGCCACCACCCGAGCCAGAGGATCAACGAGCTGGAAGGGAGGATGTCTATACTGTACCAGCTGAGGGTAGAGGAGGAGATCATGGACTCGATGGTCTTCGCTTTGGGTCCCGCTGCTAACTCCACATCCACGGGAGAACTAGACTTGACTGTCCCCCTCCTGTCTCCAAACAGCGCAGCCATCATGGCCACAGCTCACTGGTCCTGGCTAGGAGCAAAGCCCAAGGCTCTGATTAACTTCACTCCCACTCCCAGATCCCGTCAGGAGAAATTGTGAACTGATGTCCAGAAAACTACATGAGATAGAAACCCTCATCACAGCTCACCTTCATCTCAGCCCCTCCAGTTGTCCAATATGTTTTCCATCCTAGATGAGGATCATTTTCTCCCACTTAAAAATGACAACTCTCCTCTGTCATCAAAGCCTGCTTCCTCCATTTAATCACCCCATCAAAAGATCCTGAAAGAGGCCATGCCCAAACGCTCTGGGATTCCTCCCCACTCGGAGCCAGTGTCGGGGAATCCCTCTCCTGGCCCAACTGCTGCTGTCCCCTCCGCCAACCTGGTCCGTCCTCACTCCACGTCCCCTTCTCACAGCGCTGACTCAGACTCCACTCTCCCAGGCAATGGGAACCAGCAGTCAATCAATCAATCAATTTTATTTATAAAGCCCAATATCACAAATCACAATTTGCCTCACAGGGCTTTACAGCATACGACATCCCTCTGTCCTTAAGACCCTCACAGCGGATAAGGAAAAACTCCCCAAAAAAACCCCTTTAATGGGGAAAAAAAACGGTAGAAACCTCAGGAAGAGCAACTGAGGAGGGATCCCTCTTCCAGGACGGACAGACGTGCAATAGATGTCGTACAGAACAGATCAGCATAATAAATTAACAGTAATCCATATGACACAATGAGACAGAGAGAGAGAGAGAGAGAGATGCAGGTAATGACATCAGTCATCACCTCCTCGCCCACTCTTCTCCCCAGCCACATTAATAGTTGGAGACTCAATAATCAGAAATGTCCACTTTTTCAATGCTGCCACACACTGTTTCCCTGCGTCCACAGTTCCCGTCATACTCAGAAAACTCCCGGCACTGCTGTGCTCTCTTCCGTCCTCCATAAGACGAGTGGCTGTTCATGTTGGCTCCAATGACACCACTCGTAGACAGTCTGAACTGACAGAAAATAACTTTAAGGACCTTTTAAACTTTTTAACCAGCTGCGGGAAATCTGTTTTTATTTCCGGGCCGATTCCCACCGCGGCCCGCGGAGCAGAAGGTTTTTCAAGGATTCTCAGCCTCAATACCTGGTTACAATCCACCTGCTTCCCTCACAATATTAACTTTATAAACAATTTTAATCTGTTCTGGAATTGCTCCCTCCTCCTCCTCTCAGAGCTGACGGCGTCCATCCAATCTGGCACGGTAGCTGCATGCAAATGGCTAACCTGCAACACGCTGTCCAGACTGCTACACGTGAATGACTGTTTACCTGCCACACCCCCACCACTCACTCTTCTTCTCTTCCCAAAGCTCCACTGGCACCTCGCTGCTTGTTTTTACCCTCTAGCTCCCCTCCTCAGCCTCACCAGTCATTACAACTACAGCCTGTTATTTCTCTCATCAGATGCAGGCGCCCCCGTCCACCCAGCACAAGACATATTGATCTGGTCAATCTCCGTTCACTTCCCTGGTCCTCACAGCCAAACACCATTGTAACAGGCGTGCATTATCTTTAACAGTTTAATATCTTGTCGGATGCACATCTGTTAACCCTTGTATGTTCTACGTTGTGTTCTATGTTGTGCTGAATGAAGGAAGGACCCAGACCACGACCAGCTATTGGTCGCTCTTTTAATGAAGGCAGGATGGTGGATTTGTCGGTACAAATCAACAAAAAAAACACAATAAGGCTCTGTAACATGCAGTCTCCTCCACACAGCACATAGTTCTCAAGCTCCTCCTCTCAGCGAGTCTGGCGCAGACTGCACATACATACATGACTAATACAACTCTTAGTATTAACAGCAAAAACACTTTTAAATAAAAATGTGAAAATTAATGAAATAAATTATATAAATGCTCAGTGTATTTGATAACATGAATTTCTATTACATGCTTAATGCAACCAGTGTAAACACTTGTAAACACTATGTCAGATGAATTATAGTGAACATAATGCACATACCTGTACAAATCAACAAAAAAACACAATAAGGCTCTGTAACATGCAGTCTCCTCCACACAGCACACAGGTCTCAAGCTCCTGTTATCAGATAAACACACAGAAAACCCTGTAACACATGGAAACATGTCTACCATAAAGCCCACAGAAAGTCTGTTTACAAACTTTATATTCGATTGACACATTAACTGCATGTTCACATCCTTGAGACTAACATTTATACATGTGTAAAACAACGTTTGCATTGTCCAAAAACCAAAATAAATGTTCAAAAGTGACGAACAAAATAATACATTACCTCCTCTCAGCGAGTCTGGCGTGGACTGAGAGAAGCACAGGAATGACGGCACAAGGCCTGTGACCTCTTAAAGTGACAGTACAGGTATTTACACTTTAGTCTGAATACAACATTCAGGCATAAATATAGGCAATACAACACATCTTAAACATATAGGAAACAATACTCATCAGGATTTGGTCAAACGTAAAAATAAAGATATAATTTCAACCTGGTTACATTCAACCCTCCTGAAATTCACCAACATCCTGATAATGGGAAGTCTCAGGACTGTAAGGAGCGTACAGTATGTCTGCTACTGACACAATCTGGCACAAGTGAAACGAAGGACCTAGTCCACAGTCAACTCTGAAGTTACCTCACATACAAGGTTCAGGGAAGAAAGCGGTTGATCAGGTCTCTGAATCCCCTTAGCTTAATGCGACGCCTGATACGCCACACAACACTTGGCCCAAAAAAAACTTGTCCCACAGACATTTGCACATGTATCAATGCTCAAAACCCAGCCCTTAAAAAAACACACAAAAAAACCAAAAACCAAAAAAAACATGTCCCAGTAACATTACCAACATATATCAAAACTCATCTCTGCAAAGCAAGGAGAGATTGGGAAAGGCTCCCAAACAAAATGTTTGAGCCCCTCAGAAAAGGTTTCTGAACCATGGATTCTATCAGTCTGTTCACTACTCTTCCTGCACATGTTCTAACATAACCATCAGCTGCAGTGTGTGCGTGTGGGTCAAATATGAACCAAGGCGTCAGCATGTGGTGAGTGTGAAGTATCTGAGTGTGGTGCAGGTGAGATGGATGGGCAGCCAGCAATGGCACCAGCAGGACTGTGCACTGGACTAGACTGGACCAGCTCTTCTGAATCAGCTGACTCAGATTCAAGTGGGACTTCAGGGGACAAAACTGCAAACCCCTCTCCATCTCTGGAATTTGACAGGTTCTGTGCACTGTCATCTTGAGTCAATAGTCTAGACACTGAGGCTGTATCATCACCACAATCACGGTCTTCCTGATCAGACTCTTCGCTGGTCAAAGACTGATCATGTGCATGAGCATCCTGGCCCTCATCCATCCCAGGGAGTGGTAAGAAGTTGACCTCCAGCAGAAGATTCCTGTGCACAACCGTTGTGTGTCCCTCCGCATCCTGTATTTTGTAGACATGGATATTGGGATTTGCACCAACAACTGTAAACACTCCATCCTCCAATTTGTCGGCCAACTTCTTCTTCCCTCGTTCTCCCTTATTTGCCACCAAAGCAAGATCTCCTACAGACAGGTAGGTACCCTTGACACGTCTGTTATATTGCCGAGCCTGGTGTTGCTGCTCAGTGGAAGAATGTTTCTGGGTAACTTCCATAGCACTTTTGAGGCAGGAAAGCAGGGACTGGGCATATGAGTCATAGTCAACAACTCCTGGGTCATTCAAAACCTGCTTAAACATAACATCCACCGGCAATCTTGGAACACGGCCAAACATCAAGAAGAAGGGCGCATAACCCATAGTCTCGTGAACAGTGGCATTATAGGCAAACGTGAGGGTCTGAATTTGTTGTGGCCACTGGTGTTTTTCCTTAAGGGGAAGGGTACAGAGCATGCTGCCCAAAGTGCGATTGAATCGCTCTGTTCCCCCATTACCCATTGGGTGGTAGGCTGTCGTGTGGGATTTTGCAACACCGGCCAGATAAAGGAGCTCTGCAATCAAGTTGCTCTCAAAATTGGTGCCCTGATCGGAATGTATCCTCTCAGGGAAACCATAAACACAGAACACATTGTCCCAGAGCTTTTTGGCAACCTGCTTTGCCATCTGATTGGCACAAGGGAATGCATGAGCAAGTTTGGTGAAATGGTCGGTGACCATTAGGACACCATTAGGCTCAACTCAAATATGAAACTGTACAAAAATAATATTACCCAAAACACACATTTACTTAACTTAATACTTCCACTCACTCCTACTGTTAACACATACAATACAATAATACTCATACTATACTGATATACTGGTTACAAAACCTCTGTGCAACATTTACATAACACTGTCTTAGCCTTGCACTTAATTGTCTGACAATATGGCATGACAACGACCTGTTAACGAGCGACCGGAAGTGAAACTAATTTGCATGTGGCGACTCTCAAATTTACTCGCGGCTAACTGGCTTTAACTCATAAACAATGTTTGCAACATGTTTTCTTATGTTACCTCGAGCTAACACTTACAAACTTACAAACTTACACTTACAAAAATACTGGGGGAAACAGAAACTCACGGAGGTAATTAGACAAAATGGCGGCCGCGGCCGGGACACAAACTGACAAAAATAACCTCTCTGTGCTCAAAATACATCTCAAAACCATATCAAAACTCTACCGAACATGTTGTAATGCACTAACATTAAATATTAAGCAAAGCTGACCACAGAAAAGCAAATTTGAACATACCTGTAGATTAATAAGAGAGAGAGGACCAAAAGTTCGTGTCTTGCTCCAGCCAGTGCTTGTTTAATACTGAGCTGCGCATGAGCAGAGCACCTATCGCGAGTCTCCCTCATGGCTCCACAGTGGCGTTACAGTGCCATCTACTGACATATTGTAAGATTGACCTGATGTCAAAACTGTGTAATTTGAGTTAGATTAGTTCAAATATTTAACAAAAAATTACATTATGTTCTCCTAATACACTGTTTGCCTCTGCTTAATGAAACCAGTGTGTTCAAGCTGGATAAGTTCTGGCAGACATTTTTCAAGCCTCCTTGCCGTGATAGATGTGAATAGTCGATAATCTACATTCGGTACACTTATAGGTCTCACATTATCACGTTCTTGTCTATTTTTGCCTTCCTTGGGAATAAGAGAGATAGTAGCCTCTCTCCATGAAGGGGGCATTTTCTAAACGGAGTACCCATTTGTAAACTCTCAGTAACATAGGTGCTAAACTACCCCTCAACACCTTGTGGTGGTCAGTCTGTGGGTCGTTATCTACCTGTTGTTGAAAATATAATTTTTGATAGAATGACACAAGACACTGCTGAATCTTTTCCTGCTCATATACTTATATACTGTTTGCTTGTTCTTTTCTTTACTTTATATGCCAATAGCTTGGATGCTTTACCACCAACTCTCCAATATTTCAGTTTGAGAAAAACAAGTTTCTTTTGCATTTCCTGTGTGTATATTTCATCAATCTCATTTTTGACTATTTTGATTTTTTGCCCAATTTTTTAGGTCCATACTGTCTTTATGTTCTCTTTGTAATTGCTTGAGCTTTAACTGTAGTTTATTCAGTCTTTTTGTCTTCATTTTTTAATGCGAGCTGTGCGGGCAATAAGATTTCCCGGTAACACTTTATGTTAAGGTACTGTAATAAGCGTTAATTAATGCTTAATAAGCACAAATTAACAGTTAATGAGCACTTATAAGATGATATAAGATGCTTATTAACATTAATAGGACTATATAAGTGTTTATTACAGCATAACTGACAGTAAGTATTGCTTATAGGAGCATTATAAGCACTTAACAGAAACTTTGCTAACAGTTTATAAATCTATACTAAATATTAATAAGATGTTTATTTACATTAATTATAATTGATAAGGGTTAATCATAGAATAATAACCACATTTATTACTGGTTTATAAGACCCTATAAGACCCTATAAGACGAAATTAATAAGGTGTTCATTAACATTAAAGCTCCAGTAGGCAACATTGTTTTGGTATAATTGAGAATTTTTTTTATAATATCCTCTAAGCATAATGTAAATCAAATGGTCTGAGACAAACAATAGGTTTCTGCACCTCACCGTGGCTCTGTGTTCAGCCTCTAAAGAATCAGTATCGTGCCGATGTGCATCAACCCATCAAAGGTCAGCTCAGACCACTGCGTTCCTATTGGCTGTTCTACTGCATATGCACGTTCCCGTGCCACCGGCAGAAGGGGAGAGCAAGCGAACAGTGCACCAGGTAAAATAGCTATTCCAGCATTGGCTACAACTGCCTACACGGCTAAACCCAAAAAAAGGAAGACAGAACTCGGTTACCCCGGAGCCCCAGAGGGAGGGGAAGGGTGAGATGGGGCCGGGCCCGGCCGGAGGGTGCGGGGGTCGGCCGTGGGAGCGGAGCCGAGGGCTCTCCGCGGAGAGCGAGAGCCGAGCCTCGGGAGTATGTGCGGGTCCACGAGGGAGGAACGGGGAGGGCTGCTGCGCGGAGAGGGAGAGCTGAGCCTCAGGGTATATGTGCGGGCCCGCGAGGGAGAGATGGGGCGGGCTGCTGCGCGGTGAGGGAGAGCGAGGCTTGGGAGAGCGTGGCTCGGGAGTATGTGCAGGGCCGCGAGGGAGTGATGGGGAGGGCTGCTGCGGGGGAGAGCCAAGGCTCCCAGAGATGGAGAAATAAAACCAAGTAGGATAAAATACTCACGTGCTCGTCTGGTAGGAGGGGCTCAGGGCAGAGACGAACGAAACCTAACTCAGATGAGACTCAAAAATCAACCGTTTTCAGGCTTTCTACCTGCTGCAGCTTTAATAAGACCTGATGAGTGTTAATAATAGTATACAACACATTTATTATTGGCTTACAAGATATTATTGGGTACTAGAACATCCTTAAGAGTTTATAAATTTATCAATATTAACAAGATGTTTATTGACATTAATGAGAGGATAAGAAGTTAATATAAATGCCATATTACGGTTAATAAATGCTTAATTATGCACTTATTAATAGTAAATAATGATCCTTTGCAGCTACTGGATCTAAAGTGGGAACAGTGTCTTGTTGACATTCATAAACTCTTTATAATGAACTCACTGAAGATAATAATTCTTTTAATTATGCACCTATTGCAACATCCAGATATCAATCATTATTTCAACATTAAAGAATTATGATGTGTTCTTTTCACTCTAGTATGTTGTTATTTTCTTTAGCAAAGGATCATGGGAATCTCATTTCCTCAAAATGGCATACCAAGACAAACATGAGTTATTTGAACTTAAAAAATTAGAGTAGATTGAGCTGGTTTATTTACTCGTAATGTGAATTCAGCCTACCAATGGTGGTGAAAACACAATATAAGGACATATTTCCTTTTCATATTGATTTTTGATGCAACCACTATTTTCAAAAACGGGAAAAAAGGATTGGAAACCCGAATAGTTGAGTTCTAAAAAAATTAAAGATCTGAGTTCATTTGGCTTTTTCAAAAGTTGTGTTACTTAGATTAGACTGTTCGGGAATACAGTGTTCCACAAATCTTCCTGTAACACATCAGTTTTCTGAAAGTGAGTGACAAAAGTCTTAACATCGCCCAGGCCAAAGGTGGCCAGGTGAGTGATGTCTTCAGGCCAGTTGCTTAGGTCAAACATGGTGGCAGCAGCCTTCAAGACACCCTCATCAAGGTTGCCAAACTGTGTGGTGAGGCTGTCACAGAAGCCATTGATTAGTTTATCTTTCACTTGGTGGAAGTCATCATCATCCACTTGTTTCCTGTTGAGTTTTCTGGGAGAAGGTCCCACTTCATCCAGGAACTGCTTCAGATGCTGACCTGGAACTGTTTGAAATACTGAAGAAAAAAACTTGCACTGTCTCGATTGTTACATTGTAGTGTAAGAGTTAATCCCTAATCAAGTAAAAGTGTTATTATAACCATGTTTTAAGTTCTTATAAAACTGATTGAGATGCATCTATATGTGTTAAAGCAGTGCTATACATGTCAAAGTGTTCACAATACAGAGTTATGAGCTCACATTGTATCCACACACTGAAGAACACACATATAACCTATCATGTTCTGTATAATGATAACACACACACACATTCAAATGTTTGTATTACCTGATGCACATTTAAAGGTTCACATTGCATAAGAGCACAAAGGGCTGCATAAAGAAAGTCCGCAAGATTCACATGTTTTTTAAAAATAAAGTGAAAGCAAATCCAAAGCAAAGGGTGGGAGATTTGGGAAATTCCAGGCTCAAAGTGAAAGTGATTACACTATTAAAAACAGGCCTGTTCATGATTGGACAAAGAGAAAAAGGTTGCCACCAATAGATTTGGATTGGAGTGGGATGGATTAGCAGAAGGAGGTGGAGACTCTACCCAGTCTCCACCAGCATAAAAGCAGACGTACTGAGAGCGAGTTTTCAGTCCAGCTCCGGGGCTTGACTCATGAGTTGTATGTGTTAAAGCTTGTGAACACATTAAACTCGATTGCATCGGACTCTGCCTGTCTCCAGTGTTTCTTTAAGTATTAATTAGATGAACCCAAGGTACTAGATCGACATCAGAGGACAACTGAGAAGTTGAGGACAAGGTTGGGAGCCTCCAGGCCCAATTCCAGGCACCGATTTTTGCCTCTTCAACATACACCGTAGCATATTAATTCCTCTCTAGGGAGTTTATTTTGTTTACCTGCATGGCTACACACCATCTGCAATGTCACACATTGTCACACACACACACATACACACACACTCTCTCTCTCTCTCTCTCTCTCTCTCTCTCTCTCTCTCTCTCTTAATCACGGTCAAAGTCAATGTCTCTGAGTGTCACAGTTACACACTAAGGTTCTGCTAAAACATACTACTGTTATCTGGGTGTTCATTATACTCAGTTTACCTGTAGGAAATTTAGAAACATGACTGGCTGCTAGTTCAAGCATGACCTTCATCTCTCTAGCTAAAGATGCTAGCCTAATTATTACTGACTAAATAAACTGAGTACACCTCTTCTGATTAACTGTAACGTCATTATCATAAACATAAAAATTTAGAACACATAGTCACATTTTATGGACCTGGCTGTGTCCAGATGAATATTGTCAGTCTAAATGAATCCACTCCTCCCAGTCATAATAATACCCACATTCCTCGAGGCAGCGGCCGAGGAGGGGGAGTTGCAGCCATTTTTAACTCTAGCCTGTTAATCAGCCCTAAACCTAAACTAGATTATAATTCATTTGAAAGCCTCGTTCTTAGTCTTTTACATCCCACCTGGAAAACCTCGCAGCCACTTTTATTTGTTATAGTGTACCGTGCTCCTGGCCCATATTCTGAATTTGTATCTGAATTCTCAGAGTTTTTATCCAGTTTAGTACTTAAATCAGATAAAGTTATTATTGTAGGCGATTTTAACATTCATGTTGACGTTGATAATGACTCCCTGGCTACCGTGTTTATCTCATTATTAGACTCCATTGGCTTCAGTCAGGGTGTACATGAACCCACTCACTGTTTTCACCATACCCTTGATCTAGTTCTGACGTATGGAATTGAAATTGATAATCTAAAAGTCTTTCCACAGAATCCCTCGCTATCGGATCATTATCTGATTACTTTTGATTTCTTTTTACTCAATTACACGCCACTCAGCAACAGTTACTATACTAGATGTTTATCAGATAGTGCTGTCGCAAAATTTAAGGAAAAGATTACTCCGTCATTAAATTCAATACCAAGTCCCTCAGTAACAGAGGTTTCCTGTACCGACTTTGATGATTTTGTCGATAGCGCTGTAGGCTCGCTGAACAACACTTGACTCTGTAGCTCCTCTTAAAAAGAAGTTAAAAAAGCAAAGAAAGTTCGCTCCTTGGTATAACTCTCAAACCCGTAAGTTAAAACAAATATCGTAAAAATTTGAAAGGAATTGGCGATTAACCAAACTGGAAGAATCTCGTTTAATCTGGACAGACAGTCTCAAAACTTATAAGAGGGGCCTCTGCAATGCCAGAGCAAACTATTACTCAGCATTAATAGAAGACAATAAGAACAACCCCAGGTTTCTTTTCAGCACTGTAGCCAGGCTGACTGAGAGT
Source organism: Epinephelus fuscoguttatus (assembly GCF_011397635.1). Classification (NCBI taxonomy): domain Eukaryota; kingdom Metazoa; phylum Chordata; class Actinopteri; order Perciformes; family Serranidae; genus Epinephelus; species Epinephelus fuscoguttatus. The sequence continues at coordinate 40,047,063 of NC_064765.1, read as the reverse complement.
CAGAGCTCTATTGAGCCTTGTATTCCTTTAGCCCTTAGCAGTAATGATTTTATGAGCTTTTTAATGACAAAATTCTAACTATTAGAGGCAAAATTCATGACCTCCTGTCCTCAGATAGTACCTATCTAACCTCAAACACAGCTGTAAAAACTAAAAAATATTTATATATCTTCTCCCCAATTTCTCTTCAAGAATTGACCGCATTGATTTCTTCATCTAAATCATCAACGTGTCTCTTAGACCCCATCCCAACTAGGCTACTTAAGGAGGTCTTTCCTTTAGTTAACACTCATATATTAGATATGATCAATATATCCTTATTAACAGGCTATGTACCACAGTCTTTTAAGGTAGCTGTAATTAAACCTCTACTAAAAAGCCCACCCTGGATCCAGAGGTGTTAGCCAACTATAGACCAATATCTAATCTTCCCTTTATGTCAAAGATCCTTGAGAAAGTAGTCGCAGACCAGCTGTGTGATTTTCTCCATGATAATAATTTATTTGAGGAATTTCAGTCAGGATTTAGAGTGCATCATAGCACTGAGACAGCACTAGTTAAAATTACAAATGACCTTCTGATTGCTTCAGACAAAGGACTTGTCTCTGTACTTGTTTTATTAGATCTTAATGCGGCGTTTGACACAATTGACCATCAAATTCTACTGCAGAGACTGGATCACTTAATTGGCCTAAAAGGTTCTGCATTGAGCTGGTTTAAATCTTATTTATCTGATCGTTTTCAGTTTGTTCATGTTCATAATGAATCGTCCTTACGTACCAAAGTTTGCTTTGGAGTTCCCTAAGGTTCTGTGCTCGGACCAATCCTATTTACTCTATATATGCTTCCTTTAGGTAACATCATTGGAAATCACTCTATAAATTTCCATTGTTATGCGGATGATACACAGTTGTATTTATCGATGAAGCCAGAAGAAAGTAATCAATTAACTAAACTCCATAATTGCCTTAAAGACATAAAAACCTGGATGAGCACCAATTTCCTGATGTTAAATTCAGACAAAACTGAAGTTATTGTTCTTGGCACCAAACAACTCAGAGACTCTTTATCTGATGACATAGTTTCTCTAGATGGCATTGCTCTGGCCTCTAGCACTACCGTAAGAAACCTCGAAGTAATATTTGATCAAGATTTGTCTTTTAATTCTCATTTAAAACAAACCTCACTGACTGCATTTTTTTCATCTGCGTAATATTGCGAAAATTAGGCCTATCCTGACCTGAAAAGATGCAGAAAAATTGGTCCACGCTTTTGTTACCTCAAGGCTGGATTACTGTAACTCTCTATTATCAGGTAGCTCTAGTAAGTCCTTAAAAACTCTCCAGCTAATTCAGAATGCAGCAGCACGTGTACTAACAGGAACTAAGAAACGAGATCACATTTCATCTGTTTTAGCTTCTCTGCAGTGGCTCCCTGTAAAATCCAGAATAGAATTTAAAATCCTACTGTTAACTTATGATGGAGCTTGACCATTTAGAGCTTTATATCTTAGAGAGCTCATAGTGTCATATTATCCCACCAGAACACTGCGCTCTGAGAACGCAGGGTTACTCGTGGTCCCTAAAGTCTCCAAAAGTAGATCAGGAGCCAGAGCCTTTAGCTATCAGGCTCCTCTCCTGTGGAATCATCTTCCTGTTACGGTCCGGGAGGCAGACACCGTCTCCACATTTAAGACTAGACTTAAGACTTTCCTCTTTGATAAAGCTTATAGTTAGGGCTGGCTCAGGCTTGCCCTGTACCAGCCCCTAGTTAGGCTGACTTAGGCCTAGTCTGCTGGAGGACCCCCTATAATACACCGGGCACCTTCTCTCCTTCTCTCTCTCTCTCTGTCTGTCTCTCGTATTCTATTACTGCATCTTGCTACTGCATTCTGGATGTCACTAACTCAGCTTCTTCTCCGGAGCCTTTGTGCTCCACTGTCTATCAGATTAACTCATATCGCAGCGGTGCCTGGACAGCGTGACGTGTGTGGTTGTGCTGCTGTCGTGGTCCTGCCAGATGCCTCCTGCTGCTGCTGCCATCATTAGTCATTAGTCATACTTCTACTGTTATTATACACATATGATTATTGTCACACATGTATACTGCCAGATATTAATACATACTTTCAACATATTGTACCGCAGTAGCCAGAACTATAACTATAATATTATTACTTTCAATAATGTTGTTGTAAGCTACTGTCATTACCTGCATCTGTCTCTCTCTCTCTCTCTTTCTCTGTCTCATTGTGTCATGTGGATTACTGTTAATTTGTTGTGCTGTTCTGTTCTGTACAACATCTATTGCACGTCTGTCCATCCTAGAAGAGGGATCCCTCCTCAGTTGCTCTTCCTGAGGTTTCTACCGTTTTTTTCCCCGTTAAAGGGGTTTTTTTGGGGAGTTTTTCCTTTTCCGCTGCGAGGGTCATAAGGACAGAGGGATGTCGTATGCTGTAAAGCCCTGTGAGGCAAATTGTGATTTGTGATATTGGGCTTTATAAATAAAATTGAATTGAATTGAAAATTGAATAACACCTTATTAATTTAATATGATAGGGTCTTATAGTGTCTTATAAACCAGCAATAAATGTGGTTATTATTCTATAATTAACCCTTATAAATCATAATTAATGTAAATAGATCTCTTATTAATATTTAGGATAGCTTTATAAACTGTTATCAAGTTTCTATTAAGTGTTTATAATGCTCCTATATACAATAATAACTGTGTTAATTATGCTATAATTAACACTTAAATAGTCTTACTAATGGTAATAAACATCTTGTTCTGTCTAATAAGTGCCCATTAACTGTTGGTGCTGGTGCTTATTAAGCATTAATTAACATTTATTATAGTACCTTAATATAAAGTGTTACCGATTTCCCCTCATGACTGCCTTAAATGCATCACATAGCATGTAGCATGGGCGGCTCCACCTCCCCGTATCCAAGTATGCCTGAATTTCCTCCTCTAGTGATTCTTTTATTTGTGGGCTATTAAGTATACTTGAATTAAGCTTCCATAGTGTATGCCTAAACTTTCAATTTAAATTGATAACAAGATGAAGGGGGCTGTGATCTGAAATATCTATATTTCCTATATCGCAACAAACAATAGAGTGTGCCAGGGCTGACGTCAAAACCCACAAATTTAACATCACTCTGGTTCCCGGAAGAGACAGTGATTTTTGCATTGCTTTTTGGATTATGTCAGAAAATAAGCTCTATGGCTAACACAAGTTTATGATACTTACAGGTTACAGGTTAACGGACTACATGACTACTCCACGTTCACATGACTCTTGACGTCACCGCCATTAAGCTTTCAACTGATTTCGGCCGCTTTATTTTAAAAACATTGTATAATGGGGACATCGGACTGTTTAAGCTAAATAAGAAGCTGTAATGGCGGACTGCCAGCATTCTCGCCTGTTCGGGGGTGATTATGTCTTCAAAATTCACATGTAGGGTATTTATTGACGTGTTTTATGTTGTAGAACAAAACCTGAAACTCGCTTAAGCATTTGTTAACCGCAGACCTTATTTGAGGCATTTTACCAAAATCCCATTCAAAAAACGTATTGACTTTTAGACAAGAGAACTGGAAGTGCTAAAAGCGCTAACGGAGTTCCGGGTTTAGTGGCACACTCTATTCTCTCTGTATTACACATTAAGAAATAGTCAATCCATCTATATACAGAGTGGGGATGAGAGAAATGAGTATAATCTCGGCTTGCTGGATGAAAGTCCCTCCATACATCAATAATTCCCATCTCCTGCATAACAGTGTTTATTTTCTTATTTATTCTTGTTTGTCTAGTACCAGGTCGCAATGAGTCAAGCTTGTTGCTACCACATATAATGATTCCTTCAGCCTCTGAGGCCATCATGTCAAATATTTGTCCATAAAAGTCCCTTCACTATTAGGAGACTCATTTAACAAGGTAATCAGGGTGCTTCCCAACTTCTCTTTGTCCAGCACATACCTCCCTTCCCCATCTTTTTTTTCCAGTATATGCTCATATGTGAGAGCAGCATTTATTAATATTACTACCCCTCTTTTGTTGCCAGACCTGTGATGATGAATATACATGCTTAAACCCCAATCTTGCTAATTTTGCATGTTCAGTTTTATTTAAGTGGGTGTCCTGTAAGAAGGTGATATGTTTTTTCTTTTTTTAATTTTGATAGAATCTTCCCCCTTTTTACTGTGTTATGCACCCCATTTATGCATTAGAACTTTTTACCATTCCTCCACTTTAGCAAAGAACTCTGATGAACAAAGAAAAAAAACAATAGACATATAGCACTGCAGTTTCAGTTTGTTAAGGGTTCCAAACACCAGGTCTGAACTATGCCCAAAGGGCCCTCTCCGATGTTGTTGGCAGTTATGGAGTGCGGTCCTCTGCTTGTTGAACCTCCCTCTCCCTCAACCGTGCTCCTCCCCAAGTTTTCCCCTTTGTTTGTGTATGTATGTTCTTTTTATTTTTATTTATTTATCTATTTTCAAGCTCCCCTTCCTTGTGCATAAAAGTGTGAAAACAATAAGATAACAGACATATGTTATCCATGTGATCAGGAATAGTCGGCACTTCTCAGATAGTCACCACAGGTAATCTAGGGGTGCTACATGTCAGTCCCACTCACCCCCTCTTAATCAATACCTGCTACATCCTTCTGTAAAGCCTCCGCGTCTCGGATGAGACTGCGGGTCATCGTTTCCCCTCTGCGCAGGCCACTCATATTGGCTTTCTTCCAACCTATCTGATTTAGTTCTTTGGCCAGTTTTTCATCTTCAGAAATGGATGTTTTAATCCCCAGTGTCAGTAGATCCTCTGCTGCTTCCCATGCAGAGTTATATGTTTTGATGCCCTCTTGGCAGTGGACCCTAAGTTTCGCTGGATACGGAGTTTGGAACCGGATATTTTTCTCTCTCAGCTGTTTCTTGATCTTGGCGTACTCACGTCTTTTCGTTTGAAGAGCAGGTGAATACTCGTGGTCCATATGGATCCTTTTCCCCTTTTATTGCAAGTTTTTGATACTCCAGGCTCTGATCAACACCTGTTGCTTGTGGTGGTGGTTCACAAATCTCACAACAAGTGACCCCAGCGGGGCATTTTCATCAGTCGGTCTCTGTTGGAGGGACCAGTGGGCTCCTTCCAGCTGAAGGGGGAAGTCCGACGGTGTACCCAACAGTTCCCGCAAGAAGGTCGCAGTCCACTGCACTATGTCCCCTGACTCTAAGCCTTCACAGGGCTTGAAATTAACTTTTTTACATGGTAGCAATGATGCTCCTTACTTCAAAAACTTAGGAGCACCAGCAAAATTTTGGGAGCACCCACCGTAATGTAAGAAACACTAACAGCGTTATTGATTTTTTTTATTGCAACAAAAAGTCGACATTATACTCCTTAGATGATGATAATACTGGCGTTGCTAGACCCAATTCGCAAAACGCGAATGGGTCTGGACACGGAGTGTACATTCCTCTATTCCCGAGGGGCGGTATCAACGGCTGTCACTCAAAGTGGCCCTTCACGCATTTGGAAAGACGGAAAACCAATCAAAGTAAACGAAATGTGTGACGTAGGCTAGCACAACGCCACTGTAAACAGACCAGCAGTGATGAACTGTGATGATGTCTGGGAAAGAGTGTTGCCGTGTTTACGGATTTCCTCCTGCATGGCAGTGATTTCCAGCTTGGTCGCTTCCTTGGCCTGCTCCTCCATGAGAGCAACTAGCAGGGAAACAACAATAGCCACTGGGTTTTCACTGAGTCCCATCTTTTTCCCGATCAACAGAGCCAGTTGGTAAATTAAACCTTTACCAAACCCTGTAGGAAGAACGGCAAACACATCCTTTTTTTCAATAAAAGCTTTCAGTGCTTTCGTTCTGCTTTTAAAGAAAATATACATTCCAGTTTGTTCAGCACATTTACCAGAGTAGTTTCAAAATCAGTAGCCATGTTGGTTGTTTACGAAATGCATTCTCTATGCTCCTTGTCCCTCCTATTCTGATGATGTGCCCACCCCTTTATATTGGCCCTATTAGCCTTAACCAATGCCGGAATGCGCATTTATGATTGCATGGCCAGTCTGAAATAGAATATGAGCTCACGAGATCAGGATTGTTTCAGCAGGCTAGTTCAGTGGTGGTTCAGTGGTGTTTTTTCTAAAAAAGGCTTTCAGCATTCATCATTCTTCATTTTCTCTTCTCTCTGGCATGAATTAGCTTCGGCTTCAGTTCTGAGTGGCAGAAGTGCCGCACAATTTTGAGCCCTGGTTCAGTAACACAATAAATTCACAAATTGTTCCTCCTTGTGGAGTTCTCGAACTCCTCGCATCTTTCCTCGAGTTGTCTCTCACGACGCAGCAAATAGCTTAGCAGGTGAGTGGAGCGGGCAGACCTGTCCATCACCTGGCTTATTCAACTCTCGGCATGGCTCAGACATTCCCCCATTTTCTCCACAGATTGCTCCAGGGAGACCATAGCCAATGTCATTGCTGTCAGCTTCTCATTATTCTCCCATCTGAACATTTTGAGCTTGCACAATATTGCTGCACTTACACTGTTGTCTTCTTCCAATCCGGGCTCCAAGCTAATATTAACGCTAGCATTAGCCTCTCCTAGCTTGCACTGTTGGAAGAAGTTCAACTTTGTGTCTTTGTTTTTCCCATCGGAGGATTTTGTTTTTTTCTTTTAGATTTCTGCTGTGGTGACTCATTCTGGCATTAAAGATCAGTCTCACACCACTCTTGAATCGATAATTATGGGGAGCAAGGTGGAATAGGGTTTGAGTAGATTGCCGCTTCACTAACGAGCAGCCACCATGTCAGTTGCCAGGACTGGAAGCCTAACTTTTAACTTTCAAACATCAGGGTAAGTTTAAAAAAATACTGGATAATTTTTTTTTTAAATTAACAAAAAAGAAGTCACACCTCAGCCACTGATCAACCAATATATGTAAGTCAAGCATTCACTCTCCTTTTATCTCTGTGTTGGTGTCCACTGACTCCTGAGGAGCAGCTCTTTAGTTGCTAAATGCTCCACTAGTTGGTCACTAACTGTGTCTGCTTTCTAGTGGCAGTGGGCAGGTATCAGAGCTTTTCACAACCCACTGTTTCAAAGGTCAAGAATGAACTTAAGTGCTCAGGTATTCATAAGCTTGCTAGGTTATGTTAGTTTAACTTTTCTCCACAGCTGATAAAAGCATAGCGACTGTGCCTGCTGGCTAACACTCTCAAAGTTAACTTAACCACATATGCATTCCAATAGCTTCACACTGCCTGGAGAACAGAAATATTCGCTACTGGCTGGTCTGAAGACTGCACTGGACCCTTCTCCATTTTATTAATATTTTCATATCTTTGCTCCAAAAAAGAATCCACTGGTTCAAATTTAAAAAAAAAAAAAAAAAAAAAAAGCTAAGAATTTGCATGCATCTTTTTAAGTACTTCAAACTCTGGCCTTATAGAGTAAATCCTATGAGTCTTTTATAATCTGACAAATTCAATTAGTTTAGTACAACCACCATGATTCGCTTTGATCTCAAAAAACTTGATTAAGCTGAATCAACTTAATATTTAGGAAGTGGTTGGGCGCTCCTAGGTGCCTAAGTAGTGTTGCATTGTATGGAAAGGGAATACGTCAGCTGCCAGTATCTAGTTTAACAGAGAAATTTAAATGTACCAAGGTCAGGACAGAGCTCTTGTTATCTGGGAGTAAGGATGTGGTAGTTAGGAGTGTGGTTCCAAATCCAACCAAGGAGAGGAAGTGGAACCCAAGATCGGCAGTTCAGGAGGCAGATACAGCTCTTAGGCATGCAGAGATTGTAGGTAATGTTCAATTTGGCCAGGGAGGCCTGGGGCTTGGCTCAGGCAAACCAGTATGGAATAAAGCAGGTCTCAAAGACAAAAGAAAGGTGGTTGTGGAACAGATACGTAGACAGGAGGAGATATTAATGGGTGCAAAGGTAGTGGCCCAGGCTAAAGAGGTACAGTGGTTGAATTGGGAATGTGTAGAGAAGAGGAAGCTTAGTTGGAGAGACCTGTGGAGTATGGAGGAGGATCACATTAGATTCCTGGTAGGGGCTACATACAATGTGTTACCAACCCCCCAGAACCTAAAACTGTGGGTAAATGGGGACCTATCATGCCCATTGTGCTCAGGTACCGCAACCTTAAAGCATATTTTTTCAGGCTGTAAAGTTAGCTTGTCACAAGGCTGATATACATGGCGACATAACCAGGTGTTGAAATGTTTAGCTGCAGGAATCGAAGGGAAATGAAGACAGGTTAATTCAGAAGGTGTTAAGAATAGGAGTTTAGCAATTCAGTTTGTCCGTGAGGGGGAGAAATACAGAAGGATTAAGTTAGTACGGAGGCAAGGGTGTGGCTGCCTAGAAGGTGCTTGTGATTGGGAAATACAAGTAGATTTAGGGGGAAAGCTTGTTGTTCCCCAAGAAATAGTTTGTACCAGGCCTGACATAGTGTTGTGGTTAGTGAGTCAACGGATAGTTTATTTCATTGAGCTGACAGTTCCTTGGGAAGACTCAGTGAAAGAAGCCTATGAAAGAAAAAAGCTTAGATATGCAGACTTAGAAGCAGTAGCTGAGCAGCGAGGATGGAAAACTAGGATTTGTCCAGTGGAAGTGGGGTGTAGGGTATTCATAGCAAGATCAGCTGTCTCGCTCCTAGGGGAAACTCGGAGTGCGGGGACAGAGTTTGAGGAAGAAAGTGAAGGAAATGTCAGATGAAGCAGCCAGAGCTAGCCAATGGATCTATAAGAGAAGAAATACTGTCAGTTGGGGGCCAGCAGGGGGAACTATTAAGCAGGGTACATAACTCCTTGAGATCAGGTGGAGAGATCCACCAATCAGTCCTCTGAGAAAATCCAGGAAGAGGAAGGTTATTTAAGTGTGGGAGTGGCCTATTTGAATCCCTTTTGTTTGAGACCATGCTGCAAGGTGAGTGTGTTTGCTGATCATGTGAGTTCACTTATCTCCTTTACTTTAGCTTCTATTGGAGTTATGCTATGTAGCATGTGAAATAGAGTATGGTGAATGTGCTAGGAAAGGTAGTATCAGCACTGTCGCTACCTGGAGCTTGCATGTATGGACCCTGGGTTTGTTGAAGGAGGCAATGCTGTTTGGGCTGAGAAAGCCATTCGTAAGTAAGGTGTGCTCGGAAAGGTAGTATCAGCACTGTCGCTACCTGGAGCTCGCATGTACGGAAGCCTGGGTTTGTTGAAGGTGGCAGTGCTGTTTGGGCTGAGAAAGCCATGTGTAAGTAAGGTAAAGGAGATTGTTGGGTTGGTGCGGGGAGCAGTGAGACCTGGCTTTAGGGGAGTGTCTCTGGGACGCCAGAGATCACTGTCTGGCCTCCTGGAGGTGTCGTGGGACCAACTAGATGAAACACTGGTGAAAGGAGGTTCCCACCCGATGACCCCAAAGACATGTTAGTTATCACTGCTCACTGGTCTGTATAGTTAAGCCCTGTCATAATAGCTTATCATAGGGCTTAGGAGGTTATTCACTGAGTGCTGATCCTTTCTCTAGAGCACAAACTGCTTGTGTGTATTTGAATGAATATCCAAATGTTGTGTTGATAACTGATGGTCAAACAAGTTTATTCAAGATATTCTTACTTATTTATTTAAAGTCCATCCTACCTAAAAATGTCAGACGCATTTTTGATTTTGACCAACTTCTAAAAATAAGCTGTCAACCGACTAAACACGTTAAGGAGACATACATCACTTTTTTCATGCTGAAAAACTTCTTCAAGTGTTATCCACTAACCCCATGAATCCTTTTTTTTTCGAGTGCACTGAGAGTAACATTTGCAATGCCTGCATTCAATCTGTCCAATTGTTCTCTGTGACAAGACATGACAGATTATCAATACAGCATATTACTCATGAGCTATATAGCTCACAATTAAATCCTCTCAGCTACAGGCCTGTTACCCTTAAATCACTCTAGATGAAAGTTATATGGTTATAAAGAGTAAATGACACGTGGCAGATATTATTTAGTGTTGCAGCGTAAACTTCTGAGGGACCACTGAAGTTCAAAAAGAGTTGAAAGATGTTGGAGCATGAAAAAAGAAAATGGAGAAAGAGAGGAAAGCACAGAAAGAGGGCAAGAATATAAATGGGGATAAAGGGAGAAGGGCAAATGTAATGATAAATCCTGAGGGAAGGTAAAACCTGAGGGGGAAAACATGGGCAGGAGACACAAACAGACAATGAGAAAAGGAGACAGTGGAAGATAAAGAGCTATGAAACAGGCAGACATTTTGGTCTGTCTCCCAGCGGATTGTGGGAGTCAGTGGTGCAGCTCTGCAGAACCTGTGCTTAGTAGCGTTTACATTAATGAGCTAAGTGCTGCTTCGAGTCTCTGAACACACACACACACACACACACACACACACACACACACACACACACACACACACACACAAACACAGAGACACACAGCAATGTTTGTGTTGGTCCATGTGTGTGTTCAGAGTGACACAGTGTCCTGTCACCACTGATATCAGGAGAAAATTTTACACTGATCCACTTATCAAAGACAGAAAACACACAGAAAGAAGAGGGCCATGCACACATATACACAACTTGTATGGCAAAGCCTTGGCAATAACATACTATTATAACAGGCTCCACTCCTCTCACTCTGAATCTAAATTGAAAGTTACATATGTAGCTACGGTTCTATGAATCCAGGATGACTGCCTCTTTCTCGCGCATGCGCAGGTCGAGTAGTTATACCAACAAAGTCACCTGTGACCCTCTGATGACCCTGGACAGGCTATATCTTCAGGTGTTGTCAGATTATTTGTTCCTGCAGAATCTTCTCGCAAGGCCATGAGGATGCTGAGTGACTAAACGCTCTGGCGGTCATGCAGGATTCATAGAACCATAGTTACATACGTAACTTTCATTCTATTTCATCCTTTCTGACAGCCAGAGGCGGTGCATAAGCACTGGATGACCCATACCAACAGAGTCACGAGGAATCCCAAGTACATACTTCATTGAGTGGAAGCAGAGGAACTTGGAGGACAATGCCATGTGGGTGAAGGGCGACAACCCTCACTCGATAAAACCTGATGAAGGTGCTCGGCGACGCCCATGAGGCTGCAGCACATATGGCCTCCAGGGGCACCCCTCTCAGGGCTGCCCATGATGTGGAGACACTCCTTACAGAGTGGCACTGCACCCCAGATGGCAGGGGGCGGCCATCTGCCTTATATGCGTAGGTGATGACGTCCACGATCCAGTAGTGTTAATTTCGTCACCAAAAACTGTGACTAAATATGGTCGTCTTTTTTCCCTGACGACAATGAGACATGACGTTAATGGAGATCATGTGACACTAACGTGACTAAATAATACATGCAATGTTGTTGACTAAAAAACGACAAGATGAAATTTAGTTTAAAATAAAAATGTAGATGAAATCTCTCTTTATTTTCGTTGACTAAGACTAGATGACATGAAATAATTTTAACTTGTAGAATAATTTAGAGACGTACCGATACCACTTTTTTCTTCCCGATACCGATTCCGATCCCTGAACCTTAGGTATCTGCCGATACCGACTACTGCTCCGATACCAGCGCATAAAATAAAAATGGATGGGATATGAATTGTTGTATGTCTCAACTCCTAAAACGCTATGTAAAATATTAAGAAATAAATACATAATAGTAGAATGAATGCCATAAAACTTTTTTTTTTTTTTTTTTTATTATTATCATTATCCAGTGTTGACACAGATCAAGACACAGGTTAAAGTGCAGCCACACAATTTGGTAAAAAAGACATTTTAAAGGCTACACTAGAATGTCGGGCTTGTATTAAAAAAAAATACAAGAATTTTCACCAGATGACTTAAAGTGAGAAAATTAAAAAATAGTGGCAGGGCTTTTACTCACCACAATTGCAGAGGCTCCCAGCTTCATTTGAAACAGACTACGTTATAAAAGGGCCATTTTTAATTAATCCCTCTGTGTTTTTATAGTTTTTCTTTTTATCTGCTCCCGTTGCCTTGATAAAGTTAATGCATGGCGCCATCATTTCAAACTCTTCCTGAACTTGTTTCAAATTAAAAGCCCTTTATAACCTCGGCTGAGAGAATCCCTCCATTTTCTAAATAGGCTTTTATTGTGAAACATTTGTAGGAACTTGTTGTGGAGAAATCAGTGACTTTTATGTTTACGTACCATACTTCAAATGTAGCTCCTGCCGTCTGCTAGCGCTTTTTAGGTGACTACAACATTTCGGCTGGCACATGAACAGACAATGTCACTGAAATAATAGTAAAAGTAATAAAAATAGGACAAGTATAACCAGATGGCATCATACACGTCGTGAAAGACGACTGGGGATAATTGGTGTGTACCATCGTGTAGTGCGTCATGTCTGTCGGCCAAGTCACGGCACGATTTTATGACTCCACAATCATGTAATGTGACATAGTGACTGTCAGAACGGGCAGAAAAGTCATGTAGTGTGTACCAGGCATAAATCCTCCTTTACAATTTCTCTCTATTGCATGTCGCTCATTTTCAGTGTGTGACTGCAGCTTGTGCATGAGAGGGGGAGGGGCTGATCTTGTCAGAGAGGGAGAGACAGAGAGAAGAGGTGAGCAAGCGGAGCAACGAGCGAAGCTTCAGAGCTGCTTTTCTGAAGAGAAAACATTGCATGTCCTGCGATGTGACTATTGCACATGCGCACATTGCGATGGCGATGTTCATATGATAGCATGCATATGCATAATGACATGAGGCATTACGTGGTATCGTATTGGTCATAGGCTGTACTCGCCGATGCCCGATGCCTGATGCCGCATTTTAGGCAGTATCAGAGGCATTTCCGGAATCGGTACAACTCTAGAATAATTCCTTTTATTATTGTGGTAGCATTTCTGTTTCCTGTTCCTCCTGTTTCCTGTGCGGCTCAAGCACCCGCTACATTATACGTTTTTTTTGGTTTGGTGTGACGAGGGTGGCTGTAAACACAACAGGAGTTTTAATGGAACAATGGCGGGGCGACAACGACAAGGTGTCGGTGGGTTTGTATGCACAGGTGTTGGAAGAAAAAGAAGAACAGACCTCTGGGCATACTTTACATATATAGAACTCGAAGGAGCTACTGAATGTATTGTCAAAACACAAGACGGAGAGGGGGAGCCCTTTCAGAAATGTGGCAACCGAATAAAGGGAAAAAACCCCACTAATCTAAAACGACATCTGAAGACCTTCCACAAGGAAATCCAGGTAAGAAATAACGTTAGTCTAACTAGCATTAACAATGAAAATGAGCAATCACATGAGTGGCTCACGTTAACATAGCTTGCATTAATGTTACCTAACTTGTGCTGATAAGTTAGCACTAGCTGAACTAGCAATGTGGAAAAAGAAAAAAAAAACAACAACATGTGGCAAATCGGCCCTTTTAGTTTTTAAATTGAACTAAAAGCATAATAAACCTCACGTAATCTTGAGCCTGTGTTTCTCTGTGTCTAAGGGTGAATGTAAAGAGGCTTTCCCTAAAATATGATGACTGTGTGGGAATTTAAAAAAACACACTGATGTTTCAGCTAGGTTTATTGGTCCTTCATAGCCATCATCACGCTGAATTAATCAACACAACTGACTCTTATTCTAGACCCAAACATAGGTTAGTGCTACTTCAAAAAGGTGTCTGCATTAACATGCCTGCATAACCTGCATTACAACTTCTTAGACTTTTTTATTAGTATTAGAGTATAATATTAATAGCACATAGTTTTGATTGTGCTGACCTTTTGTTCAAGTCTGCACAATCAAAACTAGGTTCTGTTAGTATTAGCTAATTCTCTCATCTAATACTCATAAAAGAAGTGAATGCAGTATGTGCATGTTATGCAGGCACGTTAATGCAGACAACTTTGATGGCTACGTGAAGTACAAAAGAAGATAACTTTAGCTGAAACATCATTGCTAATAACTTCACAGTGGAACAGTTAGATTTTTCATAAGTTGCACCTGTTCTGATATTGTATTTTTTTCCTGTCATAGACTGCAGATGTGAACGAAGCCCCCAAGAAAGTGGACAAGCCAAAGCCACCATCCACAGGTGACTTATTTGGCAGCTTGTACAAACAAAACTCTCCCGAGCAACAAATCAAAGAGGCGGCAGTTGCTGTTTGGATCAGCCACACAGCACTCCCTACACGTACAGTGGAAGATGAGGATTTCATCATAATGATGGGAAAAAAGGATAAAAGGTTCAAAGTACCAAAGAAGTCTTAAGTTTCCAGCCTGGTGAATGAAGTGTACGTGGAATAACAGGAAAAAATCAGGCACAGGCTGTCCATGGCACGCAAAGTAACCTTAGGTTTAGACATATGGACCAAAAAGGGTCTCACTGCATCCTTTATTGCAATCAGTGCTTGTTATTTCAACCCAGAAGATATTAAGGCTGAACATATACTCCTGAACCTAAAGGAAATGCTTCACCCCCACACTGATCAGGCTATAAGTGCGCTTGTGGAGGAATCCATAGAAGCCTGAGGGATCCCAAAAGAGAAAATCCTCACGACGATCACTGACAATGGCAGCAACATGGTGGCTGCGTTCCATACTGCAGAACAAGATACAAGTGCTGAGGAGTACAGTGAAGATGGTGACTAGACTAACAACAATGAGCTGCAGGAAGGAGAGGATGGCAGGCCAGTCTGTATTTGAAATAATGCTATATTCATTAAGAATAATTAGGTAACTGGTCATAATTTAATTTTATATAAATAAGTTCATAAGATAGAAGGATAAAAATTGTTAATTGAATAAGTTAAAAAAGAATAAATGGTTTAAACAGTGCATTTGTTATTTTTTTTATATCTCCATGTAGGTGCAACCATTGAAACATGGAGAGGACCCCATGTGTGGGTGCACACCCTCCAGCTTGTAGTAAACATGCTGCAGAAGGAACCCTCAATCCAAATACTGGTGGTCAAAACAAGGCAACTGGTTAACCTGTTCCGCAAATCATCTGTCGCCACAGAGTGTTTGCTGCAGAGGTCTGCTCTCACCCTCATCAAAGACTTCCCCACCAGATGGTCCAGTTGTTATTCCATGATTTCACGTTGTCTTCAGCTCAAGGACCATGTCACAATAGTAGCAGAATCCATGGGCTGGGACAGCCTGCAGCCCAGTGAGTGGCAAAAGACTGGCATCCTGCAAGACCTACTGCCATTTGCTGAGCACACAAAGATGCTGGAAAGTGACACCCAATCCCTTTCCCTTGTTGTGCCTGCTCTGTTAGATCTCAAAAATCATCTGTCTGAGTTCTCTCTAGCTCATGCTAGAAGCTACAGAGATGCAACTACACTGGCACAGAAGATGCTCTCCAACATGGAGAAATGCTTCAGCGGTTTCCTTGATGTCACAGCTGCCAAGTTCTCTCCTCTTGCTGCAGCAGCATGTTTTGTTGACCCCGGTGTATCAGCTGAAACCCTTATTGAGAATGATGATGAGGGAATGAAGATTCTTTTAAGATAGTGTGCCACAAAGAGTGCAAGTGCAAGAGGAGCAGGTGACTGATGATGAGGAACCAGAAAAGGTGGATTCAGAGGCTGCAGCAGACACGACCCCGGCAAAGCGGCCTAGGTTCAAGTTTTTCAGTGCCAGTCATCCAGCAAGGCCAAAGATGCCTAAAGGTGTGTTCACACCGGACCTGTTTTTTTTTTTCGATAGAGACGAGTTTACATACAAAGTCAATGCAAACAGGTGATTGAGCGTATATTCGCCCGTTAGAAAAATCGCTCGGGCTCCGAGTGACAGCGACAGAGCGGGAGAGGGACATTTTGCCCGTCGCTTGAGATGAGAAATCCCATCTGTAGCTGTATTTCGCTGGGTCCTGTCGCTTGCAGCTCGTTTCAAATATTTATTTGAAAATGAAACCATTCATACGGTCAATAACAAACCATTTTGTCAATAATAAAAAACAAATGTAATCCATTGACTGTTCAAAATCTGCTTTAATGGTTTTCAGTTCAGTTTCACAGACACACACTTTTTATTTATTTTTTCTTCATGGTTATTATTGCAGCATTCTGGTACCTTGTTTGATTAGGATTATTTATTATTATCTATGGCTAGACTAATCTCTCAAGACAGATTCTGCAATTTACATTTTGTATATGAAAATTAAAACCAATTCAGTTAATTTTCGCTGATCAGCGCCTGAAAGTGTCTGCTCTGTGCAGCACTCATATAAGCACAGCTCCGTCATATCCCGAATGCGCTGATTAGTTCTGACCTCCTCATGGCCTCATACCCCACCTGGAGAGTTTCAGAAGCGGAGCATTTTGCAAGTCGTTAACAAGTTGTTAACTTGCACAGATTCTGTTGATTTCGTCATTTCTCTTTTATTTTTGTGCTTCTCCCGGTGTCGTCATGAGTTTCAGTTGAGTTCAGGTTGGTTAGGTTCAATTCGCTTTTATCCATTGACTGTTCAAAATCTGCTTTAATGGTTTTCAGTTCAGTTTCACACTTTTTATTTATTTTTTCCTCATGGTTATTATTGCAGCATTCTGGTACCTTGTTTGATTAGGATTATTTATTATTATCTATGGCTAGACTAATCTCTCAAGACAGATTCTGCAATTTACATTGTAGAATCTGTCGGCAGCCCTGTGTGAAAGACGACGGGGGGGGGGGCTTTGAGTTTGAACGATGCTGCGCTTTAGCCAATCACAATGGAGGATGGCTGTAATGACTTCCTGCTGCGTGTGACTCTGTTAGCGATGTACACATAAAACCTCCAGTTGGTGTTGTAGATATAGCCCAGCACAACTCTAGAGTCAGTGTAGAACTTCACTGTGTGGATTTTGACATCTAGTTCGTCCACTAACATGTCGGCTAGCTTGACTGCGAGCACGGACACACAAATCTCCAGATGAGGCACAGCATGAGAGTCACGTGGTGCTAATTTCCCCATGCAGAATCCTTTGTGACTGTGTCGTTCATCGTCGACTGCTCTGAGCTAGGTCACCGCAGAGATGGCCATGGTGGACACGTCGGAGAAGACACATAGCTCCCTGTGCTGTGTGGAGAGCAAGGAAATAGGTAGGTATGGCCTTGGTATGTGAAGTTGCTCAAGTACCTTGAGTGAGTCCTTCCAAGACCTCCACTGTGTCTCTTTTTCAGCAGGTATTCGGGCATCCCATTCGCTATGCTCAGTACATAGTTCTCTGACCAGTGCCTTGCCTTGTACTGTTATTGGAGCCACAAACCCCAGCGGATCGAAGATGCTGTTGACCGTAGAGAGAATACCCCTACGGGTAAATGGCTTCTCCTCTCTAGAGACAAGGAAGGTAAAGCTGTCAGTTTGAAGGTGCCAGTTGAGACCTAAGCTTCTCTGCAGGGGTAAGGGATCCACACCCAGCTCTAAGTCTTTCAACTCTTTAGTGTGTTCCTCGGATGGAAACGCTTCCATCACTGCAGTATGGATGGAGGCTATTTTGTGCAGTCGGATGTTTGAGTCGGCTAACATTTCTTTGGTCTTTTTCAGGACTCGGATGGCGTCATCGTCGGTCGAGAATGAGGCAAGTCCGTCGTTAACGTAAAAGTTCCTTAGAACAAACTGTTTTACCTCCATGCCGTGTTCTTCCTGGCCTTGCAGGGCAGCTCTTCTCAAGTATATGGCAACAGTGAGGGAAGGGCTATTGCCAAATACATTAACAGTCATGCGGTACTCTGCGATCCTGTCGGCAGGGTCATTATCCTCAAACCAGTGGAAACTTAAGAAATCGCGGTGTTCCTGGCAGACTTTGAATCAGTAGAACATTTGTTCTGTCTCCTGCCACCGCCACAGGTTCCTTACGGAAGACATGGCAGGCTTGTTGTTATGTGGCGTTCGCTGGAAGACTCCTTCACCAAGACTGTCTTTTTCATCAAACAGGTCTTTTGTCTCGTCAGCCCTTGGAGCTTGATGGAGATGCACTGGAGGATCAAACTTCTCTTTGATGTGGAGGCTGTTTGGGCAGGGGTCAAACAGAGAAGTACGCCTGTTACTCAGCACATTGGTTCAGTAAACATTGACACAATCTGGATTGTGGGCTTTTCCAAGACAGACCTCTCCTACAATCACCCAGCCCAAGTCGAGACGCTGGGCGTAGGGGGCGTCGTGGGGTTCACTGCATTGTTCTTAAACCTTGTGTGCCCATGATATGTCTCGGCTGAGCAGGATAAGGATGGCTGCAGAGGGATCTAGAGCTGGGATCCTGTCCACGACCCGCTTGAAGTGTGTGTAGTGTAGTGTGTAGTGGATAAACTCTGACGAGAAAGATTTTGGAGCATGATTTTGACCTGACTGTAGTCCCACAGATGTCAGTGCATTGACATGACAGCTTGAGAGGCTCCTTCTCCTTGCTCCCCGCCTTGATCTCTTGTGGTTACAGAGGTCTCAGTTATCCACGGAGCCGGACCTGGATGTAGTGCAGTAGGGTGGCTGTCACTCTTGCATTCTCTGCACTGAACATTTTTTCCACAGTCTTTGGCTAGGTGACTGGATGATGCGCAGCACCTTTATCAGATATTCTTCTCTTTAAGGTAGGCTTTCCTCTCATCCAAGGATTTGGTCCCAAAACCACGACACTTCCTAAGGGGATGTGGTTTTTTGTGGAGTGGGCATTGCTTGTCTGGGTCGGCCATCCTTTTATCTGAAGGGTTGTCATGGCTGCTGTCAGAGTCTACTGACACCTCTGTTTTTTGACAGAAATGGGTGTTTTCGCATTGTGTTTAAAGGAGTTCTCTGCCTTTCCTGTGCTCAATCCACCTGTGAGTGGGGCAAAGCTTGGGTCATTGAGTGTTTTGGCTTGATCACACACAAACTTCGCGAAGAAGGAGAAAGGTGGATAACATGTCCGGTGGCTTTGTCCGGTGGCACCGAGATGCTAGAGAAACCCACTTGTCGTGCAGAGAGTATGGCAGCTTTTGGACAATCGGAGTGATGCCACGAGATGTGGCAGGTTCCAGCAGCTTTGAGTCATGGTGATGTTCGGGTTTTGGATTCTCCATGTACTTATACTCAGTGTATTCATTTTTTAGGCTAGCATGATCTAGCTCTCCAAATTCGTTCTCCGCAGCTGTTTCCAGAACATTAGCTTTGGCGACGGCAGCTGAAGCGGTGCTCTCTAGCCTCAGTGTGTGGAGACTGGCTTGCAGCTCTGCTTTCTTTCTAGCAGCCTCAGCTGCAGCCTTTTGTTGTTCCTCTTCAGTGTGTGCTTGTGCTTTAATCATGTCCGCTTCTCTTTGTGCAAATGATGCTTGCACACGTGCAGCCTCCGCTTTTGCATGTGCTCTGGCTGCAATGGTGCCGGCTGAGGAGCGCTGACTGGCACGTGAGGTGTTGGAACATACTTATCGCGTCTCAAACATGTCTTCATTATTATCCATTGTGTTTACTGCAGCTTTGATGGCAGAAGGAAACTGTGTGTGTTTCCATGAAGATCCACTTTTCTGTAGGTAACCCGTTAGGCGTCTGTCTTTTCACTATTCTGCCCTTACTAAGATATAGCTGATTTCTAGCTTGGCAGATAGCTAACAGGGTTCCTCAATAAACATCCAAGAGTCAGCAGGAAACTACGGCAAGTCCGCATGAACAAACAGCGCAGCACCACAGTCAACATTCACCTTCTGTTAAAGGGGCAGCACACTTCAGATATAACACATATGATATTTACACATCTTAAAAAATCTCACAAGTGTTCCCTTTACCATGACACCAAAAGTATTCAAATAGACCTTGTGGTTGCAGAGATATTCACTTCATTATGGGTATGCAATTTTCAAGCAGAGGACTATAAAATAGGCTTAGGTTTGAACTACTTGACCTGCGCATGCGCGATACAGAGTCATTCAGTGCTTATGCACCACCTCTGGCGGTCAGAAAGGATGAAATAAAACCCTTCATTTTCATATAGGGTACTTTTAATGGATTATCTGCAGGTAAAAGGCCTTTAAAATTAACAAAATAGCATAAAATCCATTACTTAATTTACACTTTTTTAAATGGGCCTTCATTCTGCTAATTAAGCAATATCACACTCGAGCTTGTGATTTTATACTCGTATATCGTCACGGTTGTGATTCGGTCATAGGCACGAGGCCACAGGCCGAGTGCAGAAGACAATCACAGCCGTGACGATATACGAGTATAACATCACGAGCTCGAGTGTGATATTGCTTTTATACAACAGTTCAACAGTTAAATAAGCAAGGCTGATTAAGAAATGTTGAAAAATGAGGACAAAATAGATAATTTAAGCATTTTATTTGTCTTCCGCCAACAAAAATAGTTCCCTCAGGACTCTGCTGTCACCTTTGCTATGTAACGCAGACATGGTGCGCCAGGCACTTACTCTTTATACACATTTATCAGCACGTTTCCATTAATTGTGCAGCCGGTGAAATAAGTCTCTGGTGACTGCATGGTGGACTGTTGCTTCACAGGCACAGCTGACTCTGCCTTCTGATCTGACAGTATGTTGCTTTTCTCCAAGTCATTGAGCTCCGCTGATGAAACACTGACAAACCTGGATGTGTGCTCAGATGGATTCAGCTTCTTCTCTCCCCCATCTTCCTCTGATGACCATTCATAGTTCAGTTCAAAACTTATTTTAGAAAATAAATCCATATTTTTGGCTGTTTGACAGTGGATGAATTAATTCGCCTACAACGCAACTGCTGACCTAACTGACACTAACTGTCAGTTTTGATTTGATTGTTGATTGCAATCAGCTGTGAGGCGGAGTGATACATACGCAGTGAAATAACCGTGATGTTGTACTCCAATATCGTCACGGTTTTACTGTCTCTCGACCAATCAGATTGCAGGACCGGAACTAACTGTTGTATAATACTAGTTATATTGTCAAGGTAATCCATGATTTCAAAAAACAAAAAACAAAAAACAAAAAAAAAAAACAAATTGATATATTGTAGGTCATTTAACAGTGGAAGAAAACCCTGTATTTGTACCTAAAATGAAAAATGACAGTCCTTTGAAGGGCATAAACACATACAATCTAAGGGCCTTTTCTGTTAAGATTTCATGCTCTTTGGTAAATTTTATTTATTTGTGTCTTTAACATTGTAAATAATCTCTATAAACTGCATATGTAAACTGTGTATGTACACAAAACCTGTTTTTCTTCAAGACAGACTTTTAGCTCTTCTAAATTTGTGCTATATTTAGGCTCCCATGTCTATTTTCCAAGATTTGGTGATGCTTTTTGTGGTCGTCTTTGGTCTTCGGTGGCATGTGTCTGAGAGTTACTGAGAAGGATAACGATATCAAGTCTGGAGTTAAGAACTAAACTATTATAAATGACATAAAATATTAAGATGTAGGCCTAACAAAAAATAAATTCGTTATTAAATAAATTCAAACATATAGCCAGTAGATAAAAGAAGAACATGCTAAAAGTAAATACAATAATAGGCTAAATAGTATCTAAGCAATAATAAAGTGTCTAAACAATAATAAATATTATCTAAGTTATCTATTAGGCTACCATTCCACTCTGTAAATAGATTTTAAAATTTCAATATAATTTTAATATTACTTTTTGCTTATTTCATTATTGTTATTATTGGTTTTACTTTTTAGTAGTATTGTATTGTCTGAGGATGACTCATTTTAGTAACTATCTACAGTAAAAAAGAAAAAAAAACAAGCAAAGAAACAAACAAAAATCATTTTATACACTGGGCCTTCAAAGTGCTCCTGGAAAGGTCTCAACCTGGAGAGTAACATATGTCAGTATAAAGATTCTACATGGCTCCTGCTTTCAGCCATTGACCTTTGAACCTTGACCTCAGTGCATGTTTGAGGCCTTAAACGAAAGGGGGTACAGACATGGGACCAGCTGTTATAGAGAGCTCTTGACCTCAACTATCATGTTAGTGTAGTCAACAACTGAGGGTGCTGTCAGATATGGGTAAAATATGGATAAAATTAATTTTCACCCATTTAGAAATTAGATATTTAAAATCTGATTTAAAATCCGCAAGTGTGTTTACCATCCCCTTAAAGTCCACAGTGTACTCTCAGTTCAGTATTTACAACTTCCAAATCTGGGAAAAACACTTATATTTTTTAAAAACTACAATTCCCTGGGACCGCGCCATGCAGCTTGATACATATCAGCAACATAGTTGTAGTTCTTCTGATTTGCAAAGTAGGGTTCTAAATAGGGTTGTAAAAAGATATATCTACCCAATATATCTAATATCTAGTAAAGCCGAACTAGTAATGACACTGCAACTAGATGAACTATGTTAAGAAAAAGTACAGATGTTGGCTAATTTTTGATATTTTAGCTAATACGCTAGAAACAGTGTTTTTAGGACGGTAGGTTTGTTTGCGACTTGTAAAACAGAGTTGTAAAACAGGGTCGTAAAAAGATAGATCTACTGAATATATCTAATATTTCGTAAAGCCGAATTAGTAATGACACTGCACCTAGATGAACTATGTTAAGAAAAAAAAGCAAGGATGTTGGCTAATTTCAGATATTTTAGAGAGTACTCTAACAACGGCGTTTTTGGGACGGTAGGTTTTTTGCGGCTTGTTGTAAAATAGAGTCATAAAAAGATACATTTACTGAATATATCAAATGTCTAGTAAAGCCGAACTAGTAAGGACACTGCATCTAGATGAACTATGTTAAGAAAAAGTAAGGATGATGGTTAATTTCAGATAATTTAGCTAGTACTATAGAAACTGTGTTTTTAATCTTCATGAATATTAGAATAGGCCTATATCAAATATCCAGTACAGCCGAACTATCATGTTATTATTATTATTATTATTATTGGTGGGAAATTATAACAGAGGAATATATTTGTCGTTTTAAAATCAAGAACACTTTCGTGTTTTTGTGTGTACAGGACGTTGCTGAATCAGGGAATCCATGTGTCCACCGCGGGAAAGGATCCTAATTGACTTTACATTGGCATTGTTTCTGTGGTACCGGCACGTAATTTCAACCCATTACGTGCTGCCACCACGGAATGCGGTGTTAAGAGGTCATTGTCATTTCACGTATTTCTGTGAGATCAGGTTGACCAGAATAATCCAGAAACATGGACAATTATGAAGCACCAGCCAAAGAGGTTAAATGCTTTGGCTGAAATGCAGCCTTGAAACCCACTGGCTATCGGCTGACAATACAGCCAAAATGAGCGCAGCACGAAAGAGGAAGTCTTGGTTTGGATGTTGGCTGGCTCCACCTGATCAGCCTGAAATTATTGGTCATTAGACCAATATCCAATGGGTACAGACAGTGTCATGGAGATTAGTATGGAGAAATTACTTTTTTCTTTTTTAGCCCTAGCACTGAGTAAGAAGTAGCTCAACACAGACAGCAGCACCATCATTTTTATTAATTTCTGCAATATATTTTCACATAAAAGAACTTTGAAGCACCATGTCAAGAATGCTGAACCCTACCCGAACCAGTACATCATTTGTAAATTTGTACGAACCTGGCCAGGCCTGTGCCTTTAAAACAACACATGAGATTTTTTAGTGTGTCTGAAACCTTAGTCTGAAACCTACAGTTTGTTAATTTGCATACTCTGTCCAGTGAAATATTACAGTATTCAAACTCTGGACACTACACCAGAATAAATATCCCAGAATGCGATGTGGTAGTGACAACAAAGTTTCAGCAATGCTCTTTGACATCAATAATGTCACATAAGCTAGATGCTACATTAAAAATCAGCCATTTTGCCACCTGCGACTCTTGGGCTAGTTGCTTACCTTTATAGTACTTTAAGCATTATCTGGCCATGGAAATGACTGCGAGATACACAACGAGAGAGCTGAGGTTGGCAAGGGTTACCATGGTTACATGTCTTCAACCAGGAGGGAGTTTCTCAGGAACTGACGTGGTAATTACAGCTCAGTACGTCCAAAAAGATACATACTACTCTTTATTCACACATTACGTTGAACAACAGTACATATATTGTTGGGTGGTGTGCAATTGCAGACACAAATTGTGAGTCCAGAGAGATGAGACCTGAAGTATCTTCTCTGCATGTTATACGTGTGTGTTGACAAGGATTATGAGACAATGCAGGGCAGGGTGGGTGTAGGGGGGTAGTGGGTGGTGGTGGCGGATGCTATGTGAGGTGCTGTCGACAGCATGTGATCGTCTCAGGCTTACAAAATAGCAAGAGCTTTATTTTCTTCCCTCTCAGCTCCCTCTTTCTCTGTCGTCTTGAGTGTCTTGGAAAGTGCTCAGATCATATGCAAAGCTGTTTTATGCTAATGTGTGTGTACACACTTTGGTAGTGGCGTTGGACCGGCATACACAAACTACATCACAGCCTTTCCTCCCCACCTGCCTGCCGCCTCTGGCTTTGTCTTTTCTTTTCTAGTTTCCTTTCTCGGCTCAAAACGAGTTCCTACCTTAGAAAAATGTAAGCAAGGGGAAGGCTCATAAAAAAGACTCAAGATTTGGTTGGTCAGTTGGCCCAGTTAGGAAAGTCAGTCTTAAAGGATAAAACTATTCTATTTTATTCTTACTGTCAGCAAATGGCATAAAAATACCAAAATCAAAATGTCTGTTTCTTAAAACTTTCTGAATTTACTACCCTGTCAATGAATGCATTTACATGGACAGTTTTATTCCCTTTTCATTCAGAATGAAAGTTCATTCCTATTAAAAGTGATCTTGTAAACACCTAATTCGTAATGGAAATGGCCAATGCGATTGAAAATTCAATCCGATGTAAGGGGCTGAAATATTCCGTTCCTAATTCTGAATGAAAAAATTTCTTGCACTTGTATACACTCATTCCTCTTTATGTTCATTCCGGTCTTTCTGCGCATGCTGGTTTCCTTGCCCTTCTGGCGTTCATTCAGATTTATTTCATTCTGAATGAGAAGCCATCATGTAACCACACCCAATGGCTATCAGCTCAAAGCTCACTGGTTCCAACTTAAAACATAACTCTTTAAAAACTAGTTATAAAAAAAAGTAAAGAAAAAAAAAGTCCAAGGAACTCTCCCTCCCCACAGACCTGAAAAGGGTCATTTGCATTCCTGCCTTTACTTCCAAAATGTTATTATATCACAATGTAACACATTATCTATGCACACAGTGCCGCCTGCAGGCCACTGAGCCATGCCCCCAAACAAAACTACTCAGAGCAAAGCTGGAGCAGAGGCTGCAGAGAGTTTGAGCTGTTGAGGAGCTGTTGAAGATATGCCAAAGAGATGAGAGATGAGATGCTGCTTTTTTCATTGTGACCCCAAATTACCCTTGTTTGGACTGCCAAATGAAGAGGAAATGAAGAATAAGTGGTTGTAATTTATTTTCAATACTATTCCTCAGCAATACAACACGATCGTTTTATTGTGTTCCCTCCATTTTCCTCAGGACCACTTCATCAACTGGCAACACTTTACAGCTGGACTTTCACAGAGGTTACTCCTGAAAGATGGGGCTGTTCCCACTCCGTTGGTCAATTCTGGAGATTCTGGATCACAACCTGTAAGTATGCTTTATGAGTTGTGGAGTAGATGGCTGTAGGAGCTAACGCTGGGCTGCACAACCAGTGCTTAGCTGTAGGCCTTGGCAAACGGGCTATTTTTAAGTTATTGTTTAGAAATGCTTTTGCTACTCGGCTTACAGTAAGTTACATTGCCAGCTGGGTGGTCTCACTAAGATGAATTTAATGATTGAATTATGGAGAATTTAACAGAGTTAACGCTGCGCAGCATGTCCATTTTGACAAAAGTTTCAACATTTATATGTGTAATGCCCCAGCTAAGCAGCTAAATAATTCTAGCTCAAGCACAACACGACAGCAGACAGACCTGGGGTCAAATTAAGACCTGCATTTATTTGTCAAATGTGCGGCTGCGCTTGAAGTTTGGTTGTGAATTGGCTTTTGAAGAGGACCTATTATGCTTTCACCCTTTTCTTTCATGTTTTATATAGCATTATAGCTGTAGGTCTTGGCTGACTGATTAACCAAAGCTATTGTTTTGACATGCTTTTGCTACTCGGTATACAGTAAGTTAAATTGCTAGCTGGGTCTTGTCAGTAAGATGAATTTACCAATTGAATTTAAAGAATCTAACAGAGCTAACGATGTGTGGCATGTCCATATTGACAACATTTTCAACATTTATATGGGTGGTGCCTGATCTACGCAGCTAACTAATGCTTGCTCAGTTAGCCTATAGCACGGCAGCAATCAGACCTGGGGTTGAATTAAGACCTGCAATTATTTGTCAAAATGTGTGGCTGCACTTGGAATTTGAATGCAAATCGGATTTTGAAGAGGACCTGTTGTGCTTTTTTCTCCTTTTCTTTCCTGTTTTATATAGTATTATAGCTGTTGGTCTCTGCTAACTGGTTAACCAAAGCTATTGTTTTGAAATACTTTTGCTACTTGGCGTAAAGTAAGTTTAAAGTGCTAGCTGGGTGGTCTCAGTAAGATGAATTCAACAATTGAATCGTGTAGAATCTATCAGAGCTAACAATGTGTAGTATCTCCATATTGACAAAAGTTTTAACATTTATATGTGTGATGCCCAGTCTAAGCAGCTAACTAACACTAGCTCAAACAATTGGCTGACGACACGACGGCAGTCAGACCTGGGGTTGAATTAAGACCTGCATTTATTTGTCAGAACGTGTGGCTGCACTTGGAGTTTCATTGTGAATCTGCTTTTAATATACGTTTTATGGTAGATATACAATGTGTTTTTTACTTGGAACTCTGTTATATGGAGGCCATTCACAATACTGTTATCAAACATTGTAGTAAGTCTTAGCTATACACCTGGAGAGGTATTGAAATGTATGTGATGAAAGGACTTTGTGTGTATGTCTGTCTTGACATGTGTTTGAATACGTATGTCTAGTTAACAATTTTACAGGGGACAACACTGTTTACTGTTTTAGATGTCGATTGTTTTCCCTGCAGGGCCCTGGTGCCCAACATCTCTTCACTACAGCCAGATTCCAGGATGCCCTCCACAAACCGTCTCAGTGGCCACACAGCCTGTGGCATCTCAAAAGATGGCAATCAGTGGCAATCACCACAAAGCTGTACAGGGCTACTCTGAGGAAGCAGCCTGAGAAGCAAAGGTATGTAACAGAAATTATAAGTGCTTTTGTGTTTGAGATACAGTGCCTGGAATTATTTAACAGTGCTGAAATGCTGTTTCCCAAAAGCTTCAGGATATATATTTCTGCCTCACATCATCACATGCCTTTGACTTTGTTAATAAATATGTATATATATATATATATATATATATGTGTGTGTGTGTGTGTGTGTGTATGTATGTATACACATATGTGTGATATGTGTGTGTGTGTATGTGTATGTGTGTACACACATATTTTCTTATTTTCCTTCATTTGGACTTTCGGCTGTCACACCTATGTAGGGCATAGAAATCTGAGATTTCATAAGTTTCTTTTTTTTTTAAGTAAACCCCTAGCATATCCAGAATACAACACAGGACGACAAGAACGCCTGATTGGAAAGGACTGGTCATTTTTTACATTTGCTAAAAAAGAAAGTTTTTTTGACAAAATACTTATGTCATTTCTTTGTTAGTGGGTCCTTTGGTATAATGATATTATGTAAACTCATTGAGTTTACACGATATCTCATTGTGTGTCATAAAAACTCACTCTTCTATAGTTCTATGCCTTAAGGGTCCATAGTCATACCTGAAAATGCTGTGGATGTTGTGCAGAGTGTATGGAATCAAACAGTTAAGCCCTGTGTCCACTAAACATTTTTGGTATGGTACCTTTGGAACCGAAAGTACTCTTCAGACATGGTACCTAGACCCTCGTGATTCCACTGCAAACGGTAACTTTAAATGTGGGCGAGGTTGTTGTCACTCATTGCTTTGTCCAGCACTCACTGTATTTCCTCATTACTGGTGACACAGAGGAAAGTCCCCGTTTATCATCCACAGGACGAGACTGCACGCCGACATTTTCAGAACAAAATAGTTCAAACCAAAACAGGCTGCAGTGAGAGTCTCTCTCCATGGGATATTAAAAAATACTGGGTTTGTGCAATTAGTCCTTCTCAGGCCAGCTCGGGGGTTTAGTGTTGCATTAGTCCGACACGCAACGCTTTTCTTGTCTCCGAGTGAGAATTAGAATATGTGCAGGTCACATAACCCGTCCGAAATTAATACATTTAAACGCTTAAAGATCCACTCATTACTAAAAGTGTATATCATATAAAAACTAAAGTAATGGTCAAAGGTGTAATATAGAATATTTAAGGTGTGTTGATTGAGTCACGTCGTCAGCTCATGCATTGAGTAACACTACGAGTTAATGTTCCACCTTAATAATCCCGGCAGTTGGCACAGTGAATCTAGTTATTTTTTCTCCAACTCTAATGCAAGTTGCTCTTCCAAAACAATATGGCAGCCAGCTGGTAACAAACAATCTTGTATTACAGTTTAACAGTAAGCCTGAAAAAGTTCCTGAAAATATTTAAGGTTAGAAATAGGCAATGAATCTTGGTTTATGTTTGATCAACACTGACCAGTTTAACTGTTTGATCTCCAATTTTTAAGCCTCTGTTTTCCCAATACAGGAAGTAGTATGGCACCCACTTCCTGTTCACAAACTTAAAGTGAACAGTACAGTTTATATTTGATCAGAATTGCCAAAGTATTGGCAAAGTATGCTTAAAGAAGGCTTCATTTAATGGTAATAAAACATTTGGGTTCAGTTTATATTTCACATAAATGACATAAACCAATGTAATCCAGAAGGCAAGGTGCAGCAGCGGTTTGCTTTGTCACCTAAGCTAAGGGGTTCCAACTTTTCAAAAAACCTTGGAGTGAGATTCAGCGGGGCCGACCACAATTTTGTCGTTGTTGGGATCAACATATATTTACCTCACATGGCGGCACCGAAAATGTTGGGAACATAAATTCGGGTTTCACACGGAGGCACCAAAGTATGTTGGAATCAATATATTAGGTCTCACCAAAGCGCACCAAATATCTTGGGATTTAATTGGCTATAGTAAATAATTAATAATTATTATTAATAATTAATAATTATGTTAAATAATGTGACTTAATTAACATTAAATCACCTCGTGGGGCACCATTCCCATAAAGGGGAAAATGATAGCCAGTTAAAGATATCAGTCTCATAAAATAGGCTAAACTATTAATTTGGAGTTTGATTAATAATTAAATTAATGACAACAACCAAAATTAACGGTAATGCCTGAAGGATTTCGGAGTTCTTGACGCAGCAGAGGTTGACTATTCATTCACTCTTGTGCAACGTTAAACAGACAGCAGGTATGATACCAAAGAATTATATTTATTCACAAACTAGCACACTGTGTGTGTGTGTGCGTGTGTGTGTGTGTCTGTGTGTCTGTGTGTGTGCGTGCGTGCGAGAGAGAGAAGGAGGAGAAAGACAAAGGCGGGTGTGGTGATCAAGGAGCTGTTTGGCCTACAAAACAAAATGGCTGACAACAGAGAACTACCAAAATGGCCGAATCAAAGCTGGCTTCAGGTTGGGGGAGGTGTTTGTCTGACCGTGTGGTCAGGACAAAGACAAAGGAAAATAAGCGGAAACTTTGAGATGCCTGTTTGGGTGTCTCTCTGTTGAAAGACTATTTGTTAACGAATCTATGTGAATGTGATTTGTGTTGCAAACGGTCTGAATTAGTGCAGAGATTGTTTAGTTGCATGCAAGAATCTGTTTGTCAACAGTATTAGCAAACTAAACACTTAGCTTTGGCGAAGCCAACTAATCAATGACCTAACTGCAATCTATCACAACAATAACTCAATGACAGCATTAAATCACATACAACAAGATAAACAGTCTTGCTTAGCCTGTAAAGCTGTGGTAAGCTATGCCCAGTTGTTACGTTACTGATCCTTGAGTGGATGGTAGAAAGAGTCACTTGGTGGTGTACTGCTTTGTTAGCCAGCAGAAGAAGGCTGGGAAGATGGTTCCAGGTGCAGTCTTTGTTGTGTCCTTGTTCCAAAGGTGAAACTCAGAGGAAGCTGGTCGCTCAGGGTTTAGCAGAGTTAGATGCTGGGTGCTAACTCACTTAGTTCCTTGCTGCTGGAAAACTACACTGAACAAAAATATAAACGCACCACTTTTGTTTTTGCTCCCATTTTTCATGAGCTGAACTCAAAGATCTAAAACATTTTCTATCCACACTAAAGACCATTTCCTCACAAATATTGTTCACAAATCTGTCTAAATCTGTGTTAGTGAGCACTTCTCCTTTGCCGAGATAATCCATCCCACCTCACAGGTGTGGCATATCAAGATGCTGATTAGACAGCATGAATATTGCACAGGTGTGCCTTAGGCTGGCCACAATAAAAGGCCACTCTGAAATGTGCAGTTTTATCACACCGCACAATGCCACAGATGTCGCAAGTTTTGAGGGAGCGTGTAATTGGCATGCTGATTGCAGGAATGTCCACCAGAGCTGTTGCCTGTGAATTGAATGTTCATTTCTCTACCATAAGCCATCTCCAAAGGCGTTTCAGACAGTTTGGCAGTACATCCAACCGGCCTCACAACCACAGACCACGTGTAACCACACCAGTCCAGGACCTCCACATCCAACATGTTCACCTCCAAGATCGTCTGAGACCAGCCACCCGGACAGCTGCTGCAACAATCGGTTTGCATAACCAAAGAATTTCTGCACAAACTGTCAGAAACCGTCTCAGGGAAGCTCATCTGCATGCTCGTCGTCCTCATCGGGGTCTCGACCTGACTGCAGTTCGTTGTCGTAACCAACTTGAGTGGGCAAATGCTCACATTCGATGGCGTCTGGCACGTTGGAGAGGTGTTCTCTTCACGGATGAATCCCAGTTTTCACTGTTCAGGGCAGATGGCAGACAGCATGTGAGGCGTCGTGTGGGGGGGTGGTTTGCTGATGTCAACGCTGTGGATCGAGTGGCCCATGGTGGCGGTGGGGTTATGGTATGGGCAGGCGTATGTTATGGACAACGAACACAGGTGCATTTTATTGATGGCATTTTGAATGCACAGAGATATCGTGACGAGATCCTGAGGCCCATTGTTGTGCCATTCATCCACGACCATCACCTCATGTTGCAGCATGATAATGCACGGCCCCATGTTGCAAGGATCTGTACACAATTCCTGGAAGCTGAAAACATCCCAGTTCTTGCATGGCCAGCATACTCACCCATGTCACCCATTGAGCATGTTTGGGATGCTCTGGATCGGCGTATACGACAGCATGTTCCAGTTCCTGCCAATATCCAGCAACTTCGCGCAGCCATTGAAGAGGAGTGGACCAACATTCCACAGGCCACAATCAACAACCTGATCAACTCTATGCGAAGGAGATGCATTGCACCCCCCCCCCAATAAAGCAAAACTGCACATTTCAGAGTGACCTTTTATTGTAGCCAGCCTAAGGCACACCTGTGCAATATTCATGCTGTCTAATCAGCATCTTGATATGCCACACCTGTGAGGTGGGATGGATTATCTTGGCAAAGGAGAAGTGCTCACTAACACAGATTTAGACAGATTTGTGAACAATATTTGTGAGGAAATGGTCTTTAGTGTGGATAGACAATGTTTTAGATCTTTGAGTTCAGCTCATGAAAAATGGGAGCAAAAACAAAAGTGGTGCGTTTATATTTTTGTTCAGTGTAGTTGCAAACCTTGTGTTTGCAAGAGAGTCTGTGATCAATTGCCCTCCCTTTAGTGGTTTGGGGCTATGGAGCAAGAGTCTGGGCCTCTGCTGTTCCAGGCCCAGCCAGAAAGAGGTGTGCAGTGCTATGCAGCTGTAGAGCAAGAGAGGGAAGGCTTGAAAGGAGCAGGACTTAGCTTAGAGTTTGGTGACATCACAGAGGGGCATGTCACTTTAACAGTACTGTCCAATCAAGTTGTGAGACTTGTGTCTCACTGAGGTGTGAGTTGAGACCTCCTGTGGAGATGGGTGTCACCTAGCTCTCTTTGTTTGAAGACAAAGAGCATGCAGAGGAAAAAGCCTTTAAATGTCCAGTGATGATTTTACCAAATGATAAATCATCTGTGGTCCTGTGAATCCCAACATCGTTTAGGCCTACACATAAATGTTTTGTTTGCCAACTGTTGTAGAGAGAGCTTAACACGTCCAATTCTTGTATTACCTTTAAGACCGAATTATAAATTAACAAGCTTCTCTCTGCGTGCTCGTTTGATGAAGAATTACAGGAGAGTAGATGACTTCAACTTAACTCTTCTTTATTTCTCAGATCGCGATGTACAGAGCTCTGGGTCTATTTCTTCTTGCCCTAACCAACAACATCAGCGAGTCAGGGCACGAAGTCTGACAACCTATCTCTTCCTGACCCAGTCTTTTAAGCGTATACAGTTATTTGTGACGCAAGCATTGCCATTGGTGTTGCTGGGGAGACCTCGTTCCTTTCTGCTGACTCCGTTCTTATCTGCTGCTCCAGCTCCCCTTTTCTCTGAAGCACATATAAGAACAGGAAACACAGCTGCCCACAAGGCCGCTGTGAGTGAGTCGCTTCTACTACACACCTTTCACGAGACGCTCTTTGTTTCCTTTCACCTGCACATTGTCACAAGGTCATGTCTGGT
This sequence comes from Epinephelus fuscoguttatus, assembly GCF_011397635.1. Lineage (NCBI taxonomy): Eukaryota > Metazoa > Chordata > Actinopteri > Perciformes > Serranidae > Epinephelus > Epinephelus fuscoguttatus. Next base: position 40,014,369 of record NC_064765.1, on the reverse strand, counting down.
GCATCTGCTATCGAAAGGTCATCTCTGGTGCATCTACTGATATTTTCTACTCAAGCAGCCACGTTCCTCTGCACTTGTCCTCTTATTATGCAAACTAATACTTTATGCAACTGTTAGTACATTTATTGAACGCACACCCGTTCCTACTATTTACATTTTCCTTCACCCTATCAAATATTCAATATCCAACAGTTCCCCTTTTGACCTCGTTTACGAGGGCACTTCCCTGATAACAAATGTGCATTGCCCAATTATGCTTTTGTGTAAAAGTGAAGTTTAAACTCCCCCTTTCGTTCTCAAACACTTGAGATCGCAACATCTTCCTCCTCATCTCGGGGACCTCCTAATAATGCCTCAGTCTCAACTTGATACATTTGATAGGGCGGAGGAGCAGGTTGTTTCTTTTCTATGGCAGCTACAATTATTCTTTCACACAATGATCTGATACATGGGATGCAGCAGCATCCACACAATCCTAATAATGCATGGGATAACTATGCAAAAAGCAATCACACCAAAAGTACCCACATATTTCCATTTGTTACCCCGAAACTCCCCCATGGCTATTAAGCAGTTCAATCTCTCAGTCCCAGGCTATTATCTATCCGTTGTACTCCGACCAAAGCGTTGAATCAGAGGAGCTTAAAACCTTCTTACCAGTCCTGGTGCTGCCTTTCCGCAGGTGTTGATACTACAAACCTTCCTCCTCACACTGTCTCCTTGTCCTCACCGGGGACTCAGCTGCTGCACACTGGCTCCAATGATACCAGGTGTCGCCCTTTCCTCTCAACCTCACTGCGTGAGATGTCCTCTCCACCACTTTGTACGGTCCGGACCACCGGGGCTCGGACCACTTCCTTTTGAAAACTTTCAGGAGCACCCACTCAGAGGTAGGGGCCTCCAGCTCCTTGTTTTCCTCGCCCTCTCGGTGTCCTACCTGTTGTGAGAAAGCTGACACCAAAGCTTTTAGTTGGTCATAATATGGTTTATACTGCACAGGTATGTCACTTATCTCATTGCTAGCAATTCCAGCTCCCGGTCCCGGAAACTGGCGCCCTGTGTGCAGCTCAAAAGGAGTGAATCCTGTAGTTGTATTCACTGAGCTGCGAATTGACAGCAGTGCCAATGGCAGGCTGTCCACCCAGTTCATCTTTGTAGAGGTCATAATTTTGCCAATTTTTGCCTTGATGGACTGGTTCATTCTTTCCACCTTCCCCTGAGACTGAGGGTGATATACAGTTCCAAAAGCATGTTGGAGCCCCAACAGCTTCTCTACCCCTCTCAAGTCTTTGTTCTTAAAGTGAGTTCCATTGTCTGTGCGTATCCTGGCAGGGAACCCATGAAAGGAGATATAGTGGTTAATCAAAAACTTAACCACTGTCTTGGCATCTTCTGCCTTGGTGGGTATTGCCTCTGGCCAGCCAGTGTATGCATCCACCGCCACCAAGAGATAGCGATACCCACGGACTCTATCACCCATATCCGTATAGTCAATTATGATTTCTCTGCCAGGATACCTGGGGAGAGGAAATTTCCCCTCACGTGGTTTCATGGTGGGTCTCACATTATAGGTGGTACACACCTCACAGTCTCTTATATGTCTTTCTACCAATCCAGGTAGATGTGGATGCCACCAGTGAGTAAGATTTCTCAAAGTCTGTGTCTTTCCTACATGTGTGAGCCCATGGGCTTCTGCAATCAAGGTGGACGCTAGGCTAGGAGGCAACACAGGTCTCCCATCGGGAGCCCGCCATATTCCTTCTGTAGACAGTGCTCCTCTCTCCACCCAAAGCTGTCTGTCCTCTGGTGTTGCCTTTTCCTGTTCCTTCTTTATCATATTTACATCACATGGTGGTAACATATCATGAATCAGTTCAGTCTGTACCATCACGTATTGAGGAACATATCCAGCTGTTCTTTTGGCCGCCAAATCCGCGGCTTCATTACCTCTCGCTATCATAGAAGTACCTTTGTCATGGCCTTTACACTTCATGATAGCTACCTCTTTCGGTTTCTGCAATGCATTCAACAGCTGTCTCATTTCTTTCTCATGTTTAATAGGGGTGCCTGCTGCGGTAAGGAACCCCGCTCGGAGCCACTGAATCATTTCTACATGGATGGCTCCCACTACATAAGCTGAATCTGTATAAATATTTACAACTTTATTCTCTGCCCACTCTAACGCTGCGATCATTGCCTGCAGCTCTGCTACCTGTGCTGACTCTTTTCCTGTCACTCGCCCTACCTTCACTTCCTCAAACATCTCACCCTTTCTGCGTACCACTGCATAGGCTGCTTTCAGTCCTTCCTGTGGGTGTTTGAAGCAGCAACCGTCTGTAAATAATGTTTCCTGAGCATGCAGCAGTGGTTCAACGTATAACCCGTCTCTCACCTTTGTGTCTTTTTTAACTCTTTCCTCACATGTATGCGGCTCACCTTCTCTGATCCCTTCTGCCATGTTTATGCCGTCGTGTGTGTAAGTGATGTGTGGTGCACTCAAAATGCTGTCCAGTCTGTTTTGTCTGAGGGAAGTCATAGTGAATGCTGCAGAGTTCACGTATGCCACTATACTGTGTGTTGTTAATACTGTCAGTGCATGACCCATCACTATGTGTGCCACCTTTTGCAAAATCTTCGCCACTGCTGCATGTCGAGTACATGGTGGTTGTCTGTCCTCCATAGGGTCGAGAGTCACACTCACATACATCAGAACCTGTCTGCCTCCCCCTTTTTTCTGAAACAGGACTCCAGACACAGAGGAGGCCTTTTCAGAAACATCAAGAAAGAAAGGAAGTCTGTAGTCGGGGATTGCTAAGTCTGCAGCACTAGACAGTTCTTGTTTTAGACGAATGAATAGGGCCTCAGCGTCTGTCAACCAATTAAGTGGCGCTGAGAGGTTTCTCATTCCTTGCTCATTGACCATAGCCCGTAGAGGTTTGGTAAGTTCACAATAAGAAGGAATGTAGTGGCGACTGTAGCCTGTAAGACCGAGAAATGACAGCATGTCTTTAACAGTGTGTGGCTTGGGATGTGATAATATAGTGGACCTGTGTGACGCCGACATAGCCGTACCCTTGGCTGAAATCACTCTTCCTAAAAAAGAGACCTGCTGACGGCAACACTGTAGCTTGGTACGTGAGACCTTGAACCCGCAATCGGAGAGGCGCAGTAGGAGGGACCGGGTGGCTTCTAGGCAAGATGCAGGATCGGGAGCGGCAATCAGAATGTCATCTACATATTGTACAATTGCCACACCGTCTGGGAGTGACAAACCCATCAGTTGAGATTTCAACACCTGGTTAAAAATACCAGGGGAAAGTATGAACCCCTGTGGAAGACGACTGTATCGCAGGTGGGTAGAACCGTATGTAAAAGAGAAGATATCACGTAAGTGCGAGGCCAGCGGCAGGCAGAAAAAGGCGTTAGCTAGGTCGATACAAGAGAACCACTGATGTGAGGGAAGGAGTGCGGTGAGAGCCGTGTACGGATTAGGTACCGGAACTGTAGGGGTGCTAACCACAGCGTTAATACGTCTGAGATCATGTGCCATACGATATTTACCAGTACTTTGTTTTTCAACCGGGAGTATGGGAGTATTCCAACTGGAAGTGGAATGCTCCAATACTCCAGCGTCCAATAGTCCCTGAATTGTGTCTGTGAGGCCTGCCTCTGCCTGCGGTTTATGTTTATATGTGACGCAAGCATTGCCATTGGTGTTGCTGGGGAGACCTCGTTCCTTTCTGCTGACTCCGTTCTTATCTGCTGCTCCAGCTCCCCTTTTCTCTGAAACACATATAAGAACAGGAAACACAGCTGCCCACAAGGCTGCTGTGAGTGAGTCGCTTCTACTACACACCTTTCACGAGACGCTCTTTGTTTCCTTTCACCTGCACATTGTCACAAGGTCATGTCTGGTGCATCTGCTCTCGAAAGGTCATCTCTGGTGCATCTACTGATATTTTCTACTCAAGCAGCCACGTTCCTCTGCACTTGTCCTCTTATTATGCAAACTAATACTTTATGCAACTGTTAGTAGGAACGGGTGTGCGTTCAATAAATGTACTATTTACATTTTCCTTCACCCTATCAAATATTCAATATCCAACACAACTGATCTGGTAGATGCACCTGCTGGAGATGGATAGGGCCTAATACCTTACTTACATATACCATACAGAGAGATACACTGTTGGTATAGTGGGGGTTTGGGGGTCCTCCCCCAGAAATTTTTGGATGTGGTAGATGTGATTTCCTGCATTCTGGTGGGTTTAGGGGTAGCATTCTGGAGATGGGCAATACCTACATTCATTCAAAGCCACCCTGACTTGTAGGGCCTTCACAAGTGAACCTGCATTCAACTCAGAGTGACTGAACTAGTTAAAAGCAGAAACTAGGGTTTGCCTATGTGGCATATAGCCTATTACTTTATAGACACAAGACCCATTTTGGATTTAAAGCAAAATTCATGGTTAAAATGGTTGAATATATTTTGATTAAGATCTAACTAAAATATTATTTTGGGAATAATAATAAATTTTAATAATATATTTTGTGTATTATTAAATGCTGTGTCAATATTAATATGAATTTGTCTCTTGCATCTGTCATGAATCATGTCTCTAACTTGCCTTGTTTTACATCATTGTAGTGTGGTGACTACCGAATGACCTCATAAGTGCAATTCCAATCACATAATTTCAATGACATAAACAAACAATGGCTCAACTCTGCTTAATATGTCCATCAATGAGCATATGCTCAGTTAGCACCCAAAATGTATGACAGTGGAATTTTTTGCCAATCTACTGCTTGCTCTGCCCAGCTGCTTGAAAGGATGGCTGCTGTAGCAATAGGCTACTATTTTAATTTAGCTGCTAACATAAAGTACTCTTTGCTGCTAATTTAGCATTTTTGACATTTACAAAGCTCTCCCAATGCCTTTACATGCTCTCACAACACATATAAGACACTAAATGTAAAGTTTAAAAGCTAAGGACTAACTACTTCACAACACACATGCCAACATACCTGGAGGTGAGAAATGCAAGACTTTAAATAATTCTTCTTCCTCTTCTTACTAGCAGGAAGCCATCATTTGTCATTGTAGGTATTAGTAGCCTAATTATGTAGGGTGGCACCACCTACTGTGCAGAAGTGGAACAACTACCAGCAATTTTTTATTTTTTTTTTCGAGTGAGAAATTGTGTGGTGTGAGACCGTGTGAAATCAACCGATTGCGTGACTCTCACGACGAATGTGTGAGAGTTAGCAGCTATGGAACAAGAGGCTTTCTGGTTCAAACCCAGGGTGGAGATTTCGTACCCCGGGGTGGGGAAGCCCCTCTGTGTGGAGTTAGCATGTTCTAACTAACATGTTCAGCGAAGCCTACCTTACTGCCACCATACCCTCCATCTGGAAAATGGCTACCATATCCCTGTCCCCAAGAAGCCACGGCCCATTGAACTCAACCAGTACTGACTTGTTGCCCTAACATCCATAATCATGAAATGCCTGGAGAAGCAGCTGCTGAACACCATCCTGCCAGCTGTCAACCCACAACTGGACCCCCTCCAATTCGCCTACAAGGCTAAGAGGGGCACTAAGGATGCTGTAGCCTGCCTGCTTCACGTCTTCCTGCAGCACCTGGATTCCCCAGGCCACTTCGCCCGGATACTCTTCGTGGACTTCAGCTCTGCTTTTAACTGCATCCAGAGGCACCTGATGATCCAGAAGCTGCCCCACCTCAACATCTCCACCCAACTGATTCGACTCATCCACAACTTCCTCACCAACAGGCAACAAGTAGTACGGCTGGGGTCAACCACATCTCCTCCCCTCACCATCAACACCAGAGCACCGCAGGCCTGCGTGCTAAGTCCTTTCCTGTACATCCCCTGTTATATAATGTATAATCTCTGCTGACTTGATTTGATCAGTCTGCCCCTCCCCTGGCCCAGACATCACGGCTGCAACCCCCCTCATCCTCACCTTCACCTTCCCCCTCACCTACACTCCTGGCACACTGCTTCGCGCCTCCCCCACTCCCGCTCCCCCAGACATCTCACCACCCCCCACCCCTCCACCCACCTCATCACCTCCACCCCCAGCACACAGCCCCCCTGCTCCAGCTTGTCCTTCACTACCTGTCAGGTGAGAGATCAGCTGAGGAAGATAAAGACGAGGAAGGCTGCAGGTCCAGACGGCATCAGCTCCAGGTTCCTGCACAGACCAACTGTGCGGGATAGTTGAAACCATCTTCAACCTGAGTCTGAGGCTGGGGGGAGTACCACACCTGTGGAAGACATCCTGCGTGGTACCGGTGCCCAAGACTCTGCGCCCCAAGGACTTCAGCAGCTTCAGACCGGTGGCATTAACATCACACCTCATGAAGACTCTGGAGCGCCTGGTCCTGTCTTGTCTCCGTCCTGCAGTAGGCCCTTCAATGGACCCGCTGTAGTTTGCCTACCAGCCTGGCATTGGGGTGGACGACGCTGTCATCTTCCTCCTGCATAGAGCTCTTTCTCACCTGGAGAAGCCCGGAAGCTCTGTGAGAATCATGTTCTTTGATTTCTCCAGCGCTTTCAACACCATACAGCCTGCACTTCTGAAGGACAAATTGGGGCACGTGGCTAATCACCTCACATCCTGGATCCTGGACTACCTCACGGACTAGCCGCAGTATGTCAGGGCCCAGGATTGTGTATCGGACTTGGTTGTCTGCAGTACGGTGTCTGAGGAACCACCTTCAGATCAACACGGGTAAAACCAAAGAGCTGATGGTGGATTTCCACAGGCGCAGACTCCTCCCCCCAACACCGGTGAACATCCAGGGAAAGGACATTGAGATGGTGACATCTTATAAATACCTGGGTGTTCATCTTAACAATAAACTGGACTGGACTAATCACATAAAAGCACTGTACAGGAAAGGCCAAAGCAGACTCTACCTGCTGAGGCGGCTCAGGTCTTTTGGAGTGCAGGGAGTGCTCCTGAAGACCTTCTTTGACACTGTGGTGGCATCAGCCATCTTTTACTGAGTGGTCTGCTGGGGCAGCAGCATCTCGGCTGCAGATAGGAAGAGACTGGACAAGCTGAGCAAGAAGGCCAGCTCTGTCCTGGGATGCTCTCTGGACTCTGTGCAGGTGGTGGGAGAAAGTCATCTCTGAGGACTAATGACTCCCATCCTCTGCAGGAGGAGATAAAAGCTCTGGAGAGCTCCTTCAGTGATAGACTGATTCATCCAAAGTGTGTGAAGGAATGCTATTGCAGGTCCTTCCTGCCTGCTGCTGTCAGGCTACATAACCAGCACTGCTCACAGTAAACTGCACCATGGACACTTTACTGACACTATGGACACTTTATGGACACCACAGCTGTCTGCTGTTTTGCACATACAATCACTTGCACTAGATGTGCTCCCTTTATCCACTGCTCATTTTCATTCACTGCTGCTCATCATCATTATTATTATTATTATTATTATTATTATTATTAATGTTATTTATTGCCGTTTCTTGTATTTTTGTACTTATTTTGCATGCCTAGTTTTTTTAAGTTTTAAGTTTTTAAGTTTAAATTTGAAATCTTTAATCTGACTCTTTCCCCTTGACTGAACACTGGAATTTCTCAATTATGGGATCAATAAAGGTGTATCTTTTCTTATCTTATCTTATCTTATAATCGCTTTTGTCTTGAAGCTAAAATGTGCAGACATCTAGGGTAAACTTCATTTTATTTCTTAATTGAATGTCTTGTAATACCATTATTGCTGTAAGGAACTGTCTCTTTAACTTTTCTGTATCACATACATTACCATCGTTGGTATTTACAATTGTAATTTCTCTAAGTACTCCATATATTTTCTTATTGCCGCATTAACTGATGGTTTATTTCATGGTCGCTGAGGTAATATGTATTTATGTATTTATATGTTGATAAATCTCACACTTTGTATTGTCGTACAAGCACTTTGCTCTGGTTGTAGGTTTTGACAGTTTACTCTTGTATTTTATGAACCTGCTACTGTTGATTGTATATTTTGCTACATTTGTCTTTGTTAGTCATGGTGCACTTTAGGTCTGTTTGTCTTATTGTGTTGATTGTTTTAATGTTTTTTTAAGGACTACAGGTGGAAATTAGCTTCTCTGCTAAATCTGGTGCACACATCTTTTATTCTTATGAATGGGTTATGGAAGTGTATATTGTCCTTTATAAACTAAAAAAAACTAAACTACACACTCTACACCAACGACAGCATCAGTCCATCACCCACCACAAAATACTTAAAATACTCCGATGACACAGCCATCCTCGCCCTACTCACAGACAACAACTCCATCATTAACTACCACACCACAGCCACACACTTCACTCTGGTGTGAGGACAACTACCTGGACCTCAACGTCAACAAAACAAAAGAGCTGATAGTCAGTCCCCCTTCACCACAGCACCCCATTGTCATCCATAACCAAACAGTTGAAACAGTGGACAGTTTTAAATACCTCGGAGTAACATTAGATAACACACTCACCTTTGATCAGCACATCATGGACATTCAGAAAAGAAGCCACCAAAGACTGTCAATCATCTACAAACTCAAAGGTCTTTATGATGCTACACATCTACTACTGCTACTGGACCAAAGCATCATTCAGCCAATTCTACTGAACTGTTCCAAATGCTTTTTCAACATACTCTCTGTCATGAACCGAACCAAGCTTTCCAAAGTAACCAACACTGCTGCAAAAATAATAGGTCTCCCCACACCCAACCTCACTGAACTCAACAATAGGGCCATTACATGCATCTCAATTGCAATAGAACAGGCCTCCACACACCCACTCAATGAACATTTAGCCCCACTGCCCCCAGGGCAAAAGGAACAGGACTCTGAGGTGCAGGAGGGCCCGTTTTGGAAGAAGCCTGATCCCTTCAGTTATCACGGCCCTTAACAGCAGAACCCGCTGAGTCTAATAACTGTTTGTGTGTCATAGTATTGTTCTTGCTGTGTCTATCTATTGTCTATCCGTTGTTCCGAGTGTAATAACTGTTAAAGTGTGTGTCGTAGTATTGTTTTTGCTGCGTCTATCTATTCAGTTTTATTGTTGGGTTCTCAGGACTTCGTACTTGTCAGTGTTGCTGTTGTTGTTATTTCAATTCAATTTCAATTTCAATTTTATTTATAAAGCCCAATATCACAAATCACAATTTGCCTCACAGGGCTTTACAGCATACGACATCCCTCTGTCCTTATGACCCTCACAGCAGATAAGGAAAAACTCCCCAAAAAAAACCCTTTAACGGGGAAAAAAAATGGTAGAAACCTCAGGAAGAGCAACTGAGGAGGGATCCCTCTTCCAGGATGGACAGACGTGCAATAGATGTTGTACAGAACAGATCAGCATACCAAATTAACAGTAATCCACATGACACAATGAGACACAGAGAGAGAGAGAGAGAGAGAGAGATCCAGGTAATGACAGTAGCTTACAACAATATTATTGAAAGTAATAATATTATAGTTATAGTTCTGGCTACTGCGGTACAATATGTTGAAAGTATGTATTAATATCTAGCAGTATACATGTGTGACAATAGTCATATGTGTATAATAACAGTAGAAGTATGACTAATGACTAATGATGGCAGCAGCAGCAAGAGGCACCTGGCAGGACCACGGCAGCAGCACAACCACACACGTCACGCTGTCCAGGCACCACTGCGATATGAGTTAATCTGAGAGACAGTGGAGCACAAATGCTCCAGAGAAGAAGCTGAGTTAGTGACATCCAGAATAGCTGAGTTAGCAAGATGCAGTAATAGAATACGAGAGAGAGAGAGAGAGAGAGAGAGAGAGAGAAGGTGCCCGGTGTATTATAGGGGGGTCCTCCGGCAGACTAGGCCTAAGTCAGCCTAACTAGGGGCTGGTACAGGGCAAGCCTGAGCCAGCCCTAACTATAAGCTTTATCAAAGAGGAAAGTCTTAAGTCTAGTCTTAAATGTGGAGATGGTGTCTGCCTCCCGGACCGTAGCAGGAAGATGATTCCACAGGAGAGGAGCCTGATAGCTAAAGGCTCTGGCTCTTGATCTACTTTTGGAGACTTTAGGGACCACGAGTAACCCTGCGTTCTCGGAGCGCAGTGTTCTGGTGGGAAAATATGGCACTATGAGCTCTCTAAGATATGACGGAGCTTGACCATTTAGAGCTTTATAAGTTAACAGTAGGATTTTAAATTCAATTCTGGATTTTACAGGGAGCCAGTGCAGAGAAGCTAAAACAGGAGAAATATGATCTCGTTTCTTAGTTCCTGTTAGTACACGTGCTGCTGCATTCTGAATTAGCTGGAGAGTTTTTAAGGACTTACTAGAGCTACCTGATAATAGAGAGTTACAGTAATCCAGCCTTGAGGTAACAAAAGCGTGGACCAATTTTTCTGCATCTTTTCGGGTCAGGATAGACCTAATTTTCGCAATATTACGCAGATGAAAAAAATGCAGTCCATGAGGTTTGTTTTAAATGAGAATTAAAAAACAAATCTTGATCAAATATTACTCCGAGGTTTCTTACGGTAGTGCTAGAGGCCAGAGCAATGCCATCTAGAGAAACTATGTCATCAGATAAAGAGTCTCTGAGTTGTTTGGGGCCAAGAACAATAACTTCAGTTTTGTCTGAATTTAACATCAGGAAATTGGTGCTCATCCAAGTTTTTATGTCTTTAAGGCAGTTATGGAGTTTAGTTAAGTTTAGTTATGGTTGTTGTGTCAAACAAGTACACTGCTGTGAGAGAGAATTTCCCTTTGGGGACAATAAAAGTCAAATCCTTCCCGTGTCAGTGTGGATTTTCTCCAGGTGCTGTGACTTCCTCTCACAGTCCAAAGACATGCAGGTTAAGTTCTGTCTCTAAATTAGCTGTAGGTGTGAATGTGAGCGTGAGTGGTTGTGCTGTCTCTGTGTCAGCCCTGTGATAGCCCTGTGTGAAACACCTGTCCAGGATGTACCCCGCCTCCTGCCCAAAGTCAGCTGGGATAGGCTCCAGCCCCCCCACAACCCCTAACAGGATAAGTGGTTATGGAAAATTAATGAATGAGTGAAATTTGACTCAGTAATAACTGTCAAGTTTCATAGTTGATTCAGTTATTTTCACCCATTATTAAACTAGCGGCTAGCACATGCTTTTTTCCCTCTATTCATAGTTTTTCAAATTACATGTAACATCAAAGTTGCAAGCAGCGTTGGGCAGGACCTCCGACTCCCGCCGTTTCGACCTGCAGCTCCCGTAGACAGTTATAGACAAAAGTGTTAGACGATTTTAGACCCCTCTCCACTCTAGCTCACAGCTGACAATTTCTCCACATTTGCTCATGTTATTTTCAGAGCCACTAGCTCACTTCCTTTTGGATTTAGGTCACGGGTGTCAGCACGTGTTTTGTAGGTCTTCATGAGAAGAACAAGCCAGTTTTGGTTTAATCTTTCTACAACATTCCTACAGGCCGCAGTGGCCATTTTAGTGTGTCTAGGTGGCGCTAGAGAGCCCATTGTGGTACTTAATTTTTTCATTTTATCAAATTTTTCGCCAGTCCTGACATGCGTGCCAATTTTGATGAGTTTTTGAGCATGTTTAGGGGGTCAAATTTTGGGTTTTTTTGCACACCAATGGGGCCTCATGTCATGCAGTAGGTGTCCTTTTTTCCTTTTCGCCCCTGCCCTTCAAACATCGTGAGTCTGTCACTGAGAGTGAGAGACAAGTTGGAGCGCAGTCAGATGGAGATGGCTTTCGAAGGTGAAATCTTACTTTGAAAGGGCAAATAGCTTACTTCTTGTTGTATTTAGGTCAGGGGTGTCAACACATGATTTGTAGGTCCCGAAGAGACAAACAAGCCAGTTTTGGTTTGATCTTTCTACAACAATCCTATGGGCCGCAGCCGCCATTTTAGTGGGACTAGGTGGCGCTAGAGAGCCTATTTTGGCACTTTTGGCATTGATTTTTTGCCAGTCCTGACATGCTTGCCAGTCTTTGAGCATGTTTAAGGGGTCAAATTGCGGTTCAAAGAGAAGGTGGGAGAAAGAATAAAAGAATAATAATAAACGTACCAAAAACAATAGGGATTTCAGCCTTTAGCCAAGGTCCCTAATTAAAGCTGCAAGCAGCGATAAACGGGCCCTCGCACCTTCACACAACTGAGGGGGGCTGGCAGGATGCCTTCTCCCACGTCAGTTTGTTTCTGTTAAAGTTAGACATCGCATGCAGGAGGGACTTGACATATCCTTGACACAGTGCTGGAATCACATATTTCACATTTTGTATCACTTCCTGTTTCCACTTGAGGGAGTTGGAGAACATACTAATTATACATCCTGTTTTTCACATCAAATATACACCACAGCATTTAACTTTCAGATAAATCAAAAGGTAAATGTTTGATGAGACCTACTTCCTGTCGCCACTAGGTGGCACATGAGTATCAGGAAATATGGTCATATAAATGTTTTCAGGGCAGGACTAATATGAATCATCTGAAGTTTGATGGAAATTGGACCATTTACGCCAAAGTTATAGCAATTTCCTGTTTCATGGCGAGACATCAAAATTAAACCCTCTGCAGCACACGTAGACACCAATGATATGTCACGTTTGTGAACATCAAATATAGACCACAGCATTGAAATTTCAGGTTAATCCAAAGATAAGTGTCTGATAAGAAGTACTTCCTTTCGACACTAGGTGGCGCTATGATTATCAGGCAATATGGTAATGAAAATGTGTTCAGGGCGGGACTAATATGAATCATGTGAAGTTTGGTGGAGATTGGACCATTTATGCCAGAGCTACAGCAATTTCGTTTTTCATGGCGAGACCTCAAGATTCAATGCTCAGCAGCGGGCGCGCCATTCAACATTGGGCAAGTCCTGTGATAACTTTTGGTCACAACATAGTCACGCTTACAATACGCCAAGTTTGGAGCCAATCTGATTAAATCTGTAGGACAAGTTCGTTAATTTATAAGTCCTGGAAATGGGCAAAAATGCACAAAAGTGGCACAAGTAAATTCAAAATGGCGGACTTCCTGTTGGGTTTGGAGCATGGCTCCAAGAGGCTTTTTTTTTCACAACAGTGTTACAGGTGCCTACCAAGTTTCATACGTGCAGGTCAAACTAGCTTTGGGGGCTGCTTAATTGAAATATTCTAGGGGGCGCTGTTGAGCCATCTTGGTGCATCAAAGCACAAAAATCACATCAGACAACAGGACTTGTGACCTGTGATGTGTATTACACGTTTGGTGAGTTTTCAAGCATCCCTTGTCCCTTCAAAACAACATCGTGTTTGATGGCGAACAAGGTGGCGCCACGGTGACAGCGTTTGATGAAAACTCAAAAGCTTTATTTTTAAGCATCATCAAGGTCGAAGGACTTAGACCAGCAAGTTTGAGGTGGGTCTGATTAACCTGCTAGAAGCGGGACATCTAAGAATGTATAAAGTAACTTTCTGTTGCCAGAAGGTGGCGCTATGGCGGTGATTCAGAATTCCTCTGTAGATGTGTTCAGAGCTGGACTGTCATCCTATGTGTGAAGTTTTGGCAAGATATTCCCATGTGGAGTCAAGTTACAGCAACGTTTATCATCACGGCGAAACATCAAAGTTCGCCGCCAGGCCGTGGCCACGCCCTTCGACAACAATTCACAGTTTCCACAATAAAGCGTCATCAACGTCTTATGACTTTTTTCACCAAGTTTGAAGTGGATCTGGTCAAGTCTGTAAGAGATGTACATTAAAGTATAAAACATGACATTTCCCGTTGCCAGTAGGGGGTGCTATGTTTATCTCTAATTATTGACATGTAGATATGTTCAGGGCGGGACTGGCATCAATTCTGTGAAGTTTGGGCAAGATTGGACGATGTATGCTGGAGTTATAAACTACTTCCTGTTTAGTGGCGAGACCCCTAACTTTGACGCCATCCCACGGTCACACGCATTGACGAAAACTCAAGCTTTTGATAACTTTTCATCTTCAAGGTCTTGGGGTGGGACAGACCAAGCTTTGAAGTCGATCGGATGAAATCTCTGGGACCAGTTCGTTCATTTATGACCCCTGGAAATGGCCAAAAATGTATCAAAATTGCACAGTAAATTCAAAATGGCTGACTTCCTTTTGGGTTTAGAGCATGCCTCCAAGAGGCTTTTTGTACGTCTCTGAGCGTTACATAAGCCTGCCGAGTTTCATACATGTAGGTTAAATTAGCTTCAGGGGCTGTTTCCTCAAACTTTTGTAGGGGGCGCTACTGAGCCATTTTTTGGAACCCGTGCACGAGACCCTTAAAATGTCAAATTTTTCACCACTTCTGAGGTGTGTGCAAAGTTTCATGAGTTTTCGGGTATGTTAAGCCTCCCAAAAAGGCAATTCATTTGGAGGAAGAATAATAATAATAAAAAATCCTTGCATTTCAATAGGGTCCTCGCACCACTAATAATAAATGGAGCAGTTTCAATAGGGCCTTCGCTGGCCTTCAGTGGTGTTCGGGACCTAATAATCATTCGAAAAACAATAGGGACCTCACAGGTCTCCTGCTCGGGCCCTAATTAAAGCTGCAAGCAGATGTGATCAGGCCCTCGCTCCCCCATGTAACCGCGGGGGCCTGAGGCACATGGGGGCTGTAGCGCGAAGCGAGAAGGGAGAAAAAACCTGGCAGGAGCGAAAAAAATGCAATGTGTCGTTCATCCACCAGGTGGCGCTACAAGCGTAACCAGATGTGGGCAGGTGCGTTCATGGGTGGACCGTCATCACACGTGAAGTTTCGTGCAAATCGAACAATGTCAATGTATAATAGGGCATTTCCTGTTTCCACAAGGGGGCGGCATGAGCGTAACCAGATGTGGCCAGGTGCATTCAGGGATGGACCCTCATCACACGTGAAATTTCGAGCAAATCAGACAATGCATGAAGGTTTTATATCAAGTTGATGTTCCACGGCGAAGGATGAAAAGTCGCCACTGCCGCCGCCACCTGCAACATGACAGGACATGTGTGTGACTGTGGAGATTCATCAACTTTATCATCATGTGACCACAAAATTAAGTTGATTAGGTCAGGAGCTTGAGGCTGGTGTTTGCAAGTGTAAAAGATGGCATTTCCTGTTTCCTCAAGGGGGCGCCATGAGCGAGATTGCCGACAAGCTTATGGAGGCGTTGAGGGCGGGGCTCTTATCATGTACAGAAATTTTGAAGCAATTTGGATGAATTATGTGGGAGAGAGAGCTGCTTGACTATGTATGGCAATGGATCAAAAATCGCAGCGCCATAGCAGCCACGCCCTTTGACCTACAGACATGCAGAGCACAACTTTTGATCAGCATGGTGTCTGGATGATTTGTAAAAAAATTTGAAGTCCATTGGATGAAATCCCTAGGACTAGTTCGTTAAAATACAACATGTGGAAATCATGCCAAAATGACAAGTCAAAATCAAAATGGCCGACTTCCTGTTTGGAGTAGACCATTGGTGCCAGTGACCTTTATGTGCGTCTGGGCAACATACACATGTGTACCAATTTTCATGTTCCAACTCCAGAAAAAAAACCCTATGGGGAGGAGTGTTTGAAAATTTCAAGGGGGCGCTATCAAGGGGGCATTTTGTCCCCCACATGGGTGACGCCCCTATCAGATGCAAGAGCTCACCATTCTTGACCTGTGTATCAATTTTCATGAGGAGATGAGGTCGCTGAAGCCATCAAACACAGAAACGTATTTGGTGGCGAGGGATCGATAGTCGCCACGGTGCCACATGGACACCATTAGACGTATCTTCACAGCGTTCATAAGGTAGCTTCACCAACTTGTTCTGCATGCATTAGAAGTGGAATGAAGTTGATACGGTAAAGTTTGTGGCAAATATAGCGAATTTCGGATCCGGCCGGACGAATGTGGAAATTTAGAAGCATTTTGAAATTTGGGAAAGGGGCAAAATTTGGACACAAAATGTTGGAATAATAATCATAATAATAACAATAATAATAATAATAATAATAATAATAATAATAATAAACAGCGTGATTACAATAGGGTCCACGGACGACTTCGTCGTTGCTCGGGCCCTAATAAACAGCGCGATTACAATAGGGTCCTCACGGACGACTTCGTCGTCGCTCGGGCCATAATAACAATAATAATAATAATAAAAAGCGTGATTTCAATAGGGTCCTACGGACGACTTGCAGTCTTCGCTCGGACGCTAATAATAAAAATAATAAATAATAATAATAATAAACAGCGCGATTTCAATAGGGTCCTATGCGGACGACTTGCAGTTGTCGCTCAGGACCTAATCATAATAAATAATAATAAACAGCGCGATTTCAATAAGGTCCTACGCGGATGACTTGCAGTCGTCACTTGGGACCTAATAATAATAGTAATAAACAGCGAGATTTCAATAAGGTCCTATGCGGACGAGTTCTAGTTGTCGCTCAGGCCCTAATAATAATGATAATGATAAATAATAATAATAATAATAATAAGCAGCGCGATTTCAATAGGGTCCACGGACGACTTCGTCGTTGCTCGGGCCCTAATAAACAGCGTGATTACAATAGGGTCCTCACGGACGACTTCGTCGTCGCTCGGGCCATAATAATAATAATAATAATAATAAACAGCGTGATTTCAATAGCGTCCTACGGACGACTTGCAGTCTTCGCTCGGATGCTAATAATAAAAATAATAAATAATAATAATAATAATAAACAGCGTGATTTCAATAGGGTCCTATGCGGACGACTTGCAGTTGTCGCTCAGGACCTAATCATAATAAATAATAATAAACAGCGCGATTTCAATAAGGTCCTACGCGGATGACTTGCAGTCGTCACTTGGGACCTAATAATAATAGTAATAAACAGCGAGATTTCAATAAGGTCCTATGCGGACGAGTTCTAGTTGTCGCTCAGGCCCTAATAATAATGATAATGATAAATAATAATAATAATAATAATAATAATAATAATAATAAGCAGCGCAATTTCAATAGGGTCCTACGGACGACTTGTAGTTGTCGCTCGGACCCTAATGAACATACCAGAAACAATACAGACTTTGTCTTTCCGCAGAGGTCCCTAATTACTATTTTTCTTGGGCACCAGTGGTTTACGTCCCTGCGTTTCCCAACAGAACAGCACGGTTAAATGTCAGCCTGCATGCACTTTTTTCAGCCGAACATTGTTGAAACAGAGCCGCTAATGTTTTCTTCAGTGAGAAGTTAGCAGAGTGAGATGCCCGGCTAGGCAGATACATTGTGTTTTATCTCATAAAGTCATTATTTACATACGGAGCGTGCTTTGTGTATTTGTTCCATAACCAAAAATATTTCCACATTTATTTATTCCCCATTTACTCCAATACCATTATCCTCATCATCTTTTACTCTTTTGAGTTTGGGCATATTTTTGAAAATTAATTTATATTGGTATATTTTTGAGACTGAATCAATATGTGTCAAGTTTTAAGAGATTGTCCATGGAGATATTGGAAATTGGGTCCAAAAATGAAGATCTTTAGAAAAACAACATACTGACAGTTTTACTATTATTATTATCTTCCCTCAGTTATCCCTCAGATTATTTAAAGGGCTCTAGGAGAGGGACTATCCTCTGGGGAGCATGAATGTATACATACACCCTGCATTACATGGTGGTGGCAGCACAGTTGGGTTTAAATGTCTGTGCTCTGTGCTCTCCCTAACCCGCAATTTTGAACCGTCTTATTTTAAGTTTTAAGTGACTTTTGACTTTTTAACTATTCGCTTGGACCTCAGCTGTTTTTAACTATCTCTTTGATCGGATTTTCTTTTTTTATCACTGGATGTCCAAGCATCAATGTTTTATCAGCTCAACACCACCCGGCCTGTGTTGACAACCGTGGGAAGAAATTCCGCCATCCAACAGCTCAACCAGGAAGTAAATTAAATTGGATATATTCCCACAACTTTTCTGGTCCACCATCATCATGCCCTGTGAGGACTGTTTGCTTCATACACACGGAAAAAGAGAACTTACTAACCTCAGGGAGAATGTCCGGAGACTTTCAGATGAACTGCGGAGGAAGGACGCCTTGCTGTCAAGCTACATTGAGACAGTTGCTGCACAAGCTAAGAAGATCGTTGTCTTGAACTATGTCATTAACACTTCCATGGCTGA
The DNA here is from genome assembly GCF_011397635.1 of Epinephelus fuscoguttatus. Classification (NCBI taxonomy): domain Eukaryota; kingdom Metazoa; phylum Chordata; class Actinopteri; order Perciformes; family Serranidae; genus Epinephelus; species Epinephelus fuscoguttatus. The sequence goes on along the minus strand of NC_064765.1, from coordinate 39,996,184 downwards.
CACTTTGCTATGGGATCCTATATGCTCTCGGCCATCCTCCTGCTCGACCCCCAACCCAGAGGGCAACTGGACGGAGGTGATAGCTAGGGGAGGAGGGAAGGGAATGACTACGGATATTTCACAGTCATCGCTCTACCTGTTGAACTGCTACACAGTGCTGACGGAGGCACCGGATCACGCAGGTGATGATGGCAGGGTCTGCATGGTTCCTGACTCTGCCTCCACTGGAGCGTCCCCTGACTTCATGCACCAACCAGCAACCTCTCCAGCAGTGACAGAGTGGGAGCCCCAGATTATCGACCAATGCACATCCCCTCTACAGCCACTGCTGCCGCTGCTACCGCTGCTACTGCTGATACCGCTGATACCGCTGATACTCATCATCTTTTACTCTGCTACTCGCCATCTGCTTGCTGCTATTTTCACTTTGCATCAATGAGACTGAAACATTGATCATTGAATCGATATATCGATCCAGATTGATGGACCATTACACCCCTGCTAATCACCTGCACTAAGTCTCTAATGGGGCGGCCCCAGAAAGAAGGCATGATATGAACAAAACCAAATCCCTATTCACTATAATAGTGAGCCACCCAGCAGTACAGTGAAGCAAGCATGTTGTACATTTCATCAGTCATAGGTAAGGGACCAGAGAAAATCAATCAATACCGACTCATCTTTCTGGCAAAATCAAAAGTCCTGACTTGTTTTCTTTCTTTTAAAGTTAAATAACTTAAACAAAACAGGACAATAGCCCATATTTCTCAAAGTGGCAGCTCTTCATCCCAACTGAATCACTAATTTGTGCATTTCTTCAGTTGGAGGCAGCTGAAGTGACCAGGCGTCTGGCAGTCCAGAGGCAGTGTTTAACACCATGTGAGAGTAACATCAAGGCCTTCAGCACTCCGTCTGTTGATCACTTGGCCAAATAAATTTCTCTTTTTCCACTCTGTCTCTCTCACACCTCCCAGCAATGTGATAGTGTCATTTTTTTGTAAATGAAAATTAATCTTTTTGTTAGACCTGTTTTATTCTCATTCCATCAAGAATCTTGTTGCAGAAATAAAACTATGGAAGTATCTAATTTGTGACATATATCGATACTTGTATTGTTTTTGTTGGAAGTTAGTTATGAACAACAAAATCATGCTTCAGAGGACATAAATGCATGTTAGTGATGGTTATAAACTTGAATAAACCTAAATGGGCTAATAAAGCTTTCACCAGTGCTAGCCTCTGGATTTCAAACAGATCAGACCACTTCCCTTTGGTTAGTAACATTTCTGCTGCACGTGCTAGTGAACACCACAGCACGCGTGCGTGCACACACACACACACACACACACACACACACACACACACACACACGCACGCATGCACACTTAAGATATGATATAATTAAGACTATGTATCTCCAGAGCTCACATAAAGAGACAATGTGAGCCAGAGAAGTTTTTGCCTTCTTGTTTTTACAGTTTGGCATATCAACAAAAGTGGTGGGAATTCCTCATTTTCAATGTTTATTGGAAGAGGCACAGTGAATGGTAGGCAGATGGAGCACTCACCACGAATGCCATTACAAAATATTTAGGGGCCCCTGCGCCAAACTACCGTGAGCTCTCTGCCATATATTTACTGAGGAATGGCCCATTGCAACTGGAACTTTTTCCATGATGCATGGAAGTCACACTTGCCTGCATGAGTGCTGTGATACCACTTCAAAACAAAACACAGGCATTAATCTGGCTTTGAATGAAGCACTTAACACACTTTTAAACCACACACTAGTCTCTTTGTGCCCCAAATTTTGACACTTCTGTATCCAATTCATTTTTACAACAAGACTGAGCAATGTCTTTAGTGAATCCTTTCTTTGTGGTCTTCATTCAAGGAGTTCAAGGAATCCAAAGGGTTCGTCTTTAGCACCCTCTGTTGGAATTCAATATTCAGCTCAAAGGCACTTAGGCAGGACAAATGTTTGTCATTACTGGACCACAGCTGGGCCATTCTTCTGTTAGGATTACTGGTTATCCAGTGCAGCAACAGATAATCACGATTGTGTATTAGTATATGCCATGTGGTTCTATGTCTATATACTATGTCTAATAATCTGTATTCATTTGAACTCCATACCACATATTTTTATCTCAGGAGAAAGATGTTTTCAGACAGAGTGCACTCACTGTCAAGTGCAAGAAAAAAAGTCATGTATTGTTACGGCCTCTGGCTTCTCATTTATTGGTGGCTCACCACTGTAATTGTTGGTGCTTAACAACAATTTGAGTTACATTTTTGGTCTACTCAGATTATATTGGTATATTTTTGAGACTGAACAGATTGTCCATGGAGATATTGGAAATTGGGTCCAAAAGTGAAGATCTTTAGAAAAAACAACATACTGACAGTTTTACTATTATTATCTTCCCTCAGTTATCCCTCAGATTATTTAAAGGGCTCTAGGAGAGGGACTATCCTCTGGGGAGCATAAATGTATACATATATACACCCTGCATTTCATGGTGGTGGCAACACAGTTGGGTTTAAATGTCTGTGCTCTGTGCGCTCCCTAACCTGCGATTTTAAACCATCTTATTTTAAGTTTTAAGTGACTTTTGACTTTTTAACTATTTGCTTGGACCTCAGCTGTTTTTAACTATATCCTTGATCGGATTTTCTTTTTTTATCACTGGATGTCCAAGCATCAATGTTTTATCAGCTCAACACCACCCGGCCTGTGTTGACAACTGTGGGAAGAAATTCCGCCATCCAACAGCTCAACCAGGAAGTAAATTAAATTGGATATATTCCCACAACTTTTCTGGTCCACCATCATCATGCCCTGTGAGGACTGTTTGCTTCATACACACGGAAAAAGAGAACTTACTAACCTCAGGGAGAATGTCCGGAGACTTTCAGATGAACTGCGGAGGAAGGACGCCTTGCTGTCAAGCTACATTGAGACAGTTGCTGCACAAGCTAAGAAGATTGTTGTCTTGAACTCCGTCATCAACACTTCCATAGCTGACACTTTGCTATGGGATCCTATATGCCCTCGGCCATCCTCCTGCTCGACCCCCAACCCAGAGGACAACTGGACGGAGGTGATAGCTAGGGGAGGAGGGAAGGGAATGACAACGGATGTTTCACCGCCATCGCTCTACTTGTTGAACCGCTACAGTTCAACAGGTAGAGGTGACGCTAGAGCTGACGCTGCTACCGCTGCTGTCCCTGCGCCAACAACCACCGGGCCATGCTCTGCAGCTCATGACCGGCAGTGTTCACCTTTGGCTGGAGTCAGAGAGTTATCCAGTGGGGGTCCTGGCAGTTCCCGTGTCAACGGCTCCTCCTGTTCTCCATCTCAACACCTCAACCGGGGGGCTACCTGGTCCGAGGCTGTTGTCCGCGGGTGAAGGATGGCCTCGAATGAGGCTGCCTCTTTCCATCGCCCGGCAACGGGGCCTCAACAACCCCATTTCCACTCCTCAGCCCGGCACAAGCGGCCCCTGAAGGATGCGATGCGGTGGCACTCCAGGGGCTCTCCTCACCTGGCGGGGAACCAAGCTCATGGTGCTGCCGATGCTTCACCATCTGTTTTTTAGAGATACTAACTCGAGCACATGAGATATCAAGTTTCCTGCATCAAACACTGCCGCCCACTCTCCGTCACTTGTACAATTCCGAAATTCATTGTACTATAAAAGCTTGAAATGAACGTTCAACTCATTGTTTTTTATTGAAAATATGTCACTGTCTTCATTTATTAGGCTATGTATAATTTCTCTAGCAGCAAACACATTTAAAAGAGACGACTGTCAGGTCTTTGTGCGCTCGCTGTCCGTGGTGCTGAAAACCCCACTCCTGCTGACAGCAGACTGGGGGGAAAAAAAAAGACATTTCTTTGCTCTGTGCTTTCAGAAAATAGTCCCACTGTGTTTGCAGGGCATATCAGTCTGTGTGATTATGCACAAAGATTGGTTAACGCATTGGAGCAATTTCATACAATTGTGGACATTTAACATGATAAACTAATTTCAATTCAACATGGTCATTTGCTTAGAGGATTCAGCTAAAGCATAATAAGTGTTTTATGTCATTAAGATGAAGTATTTGCTTGTTTTGTGGTTAATTATGCACATGATCCGTTTGACCCCATCGTCCCTGCAGACAGGGTTATATTGTTCCATAAATGGCTTGATTTAGTTATAAAAGTTTCATTTTCCTAACAAAACATTCTAGTTCTCTTATAACTACATGTTATTATAAAATAACTTCAAATCAAATCCTTAATCATTGATAAGTGTGCGTGCTTCCCCCGCCCCTCCCAACAAAAATCCCCCCCACCCCCCAGAAAATAGTTCCGACGTCCATGGACATAAGACTAAAATATCCACGAGTGTTTTACAGTAATTGTTCTACCTGGGGGCGGCACGGTGGTGTGGTGGTTAGCACTCTCGCCTCACAGCAAGAGGGTTGCCGGTTCGATCCCGGGCGTGGGAGCCCTTCTGTGCGGAGTTTGCATGTTCTCCCCGTGTCAGCGTGGGTTCTCTCCGGGCACTCCGGCTTCCTCCTGGTTGTTTGTCTCTATGTGTCAGCCCTGCAATAGTCTGGCGACCTGTCCAGGGTGTACCCTGCCTCTCGCCCGATGTCAGCTGGGATAGGCTCCAGCCCCCCCGCGACCCTCAAGAGGATGAAGCGGTTAGAAGATGAATGAATGAATGAATGTTCTACCTGGAGATGATGTACGAGCTCACAGAGACCAGTGTGTCTTGTGTACTGGACTGGACAGCAGCCGGCAGTCATCTAGTGGTCGCACTGTATAGATTTATTAGGCTACATTATAATTCATTATTCGTTATTAGTGAGGATCATTTTAGATGTTGCTTACTGTTTATAGCCTGTACTATTTACAACATCAGCATATAGTTTGTATTCATAAAATACAGTTTGATATTCAAGCGGATGCGCTGGAAAACCTGGCAGAGAGCCAATGCTGCCTGGCTGCCCTGTAACGTAACCTCGAGACCTACAAATCACTCATTTACACCAATAACCTAACTCCAACAGGAAATGAGCTAGGGCTTCTGAAGTAACATGAGCAAATGTGTCAGCTGTGAGCTCTTCATCATAAACGTGGGACCAAGATTGCATTTTTTATTTTAGAAACATGAAGCCTATATCTATGCATTCAGAACGAGTGTTTCTGTCTTATGATATGTTCAGATTGATGATTGGACCTACGGTTTGGGATTGAAAGGTAGGAGTTAAAAGCCACCTCCATCTGCCTGCTCTTCAACTTGTCTCTCTGTGTCAGTGGTGGACTTAGGATAGAAAATGAAGTAATTAATCCTCAAAGTTTCAAAATGGGCTGTCTAGCGCCACCTAGACACACTAAAATGGCCGCTGCGGCTTGTAGGAATGACGTAGAAAGATCAAACCAAAACTGTCTTGTTCGTCTCATCAAGACCTACAAATCACACACTCGCCTCTAACCTAAACCCAACAGGAAGTGAGCTATTTGCCCTTTCAAAGTAAGATTTCGCCTCAAAAATGCTCTTTCTTCAAAATCCTTAAAAAAACAAATCCTCCTCTTCCTTGAATGAATTACGATTTACCTTCTATACAATAAATGTTGGATGGATTTTTTTTTCTATTTATCACAGTCTGTGATATGTGAATGATAAATAACAGCACCAATTTTGATGCATTTTTTTTTTTTTTGGCAGTTTCAATTTTTCAACAAAACTGACACCTTTCCCGTTCAGGACTTTTTTTGTCCTCGTTGAAAAACAACCATAAAAATATTAAATATTAATAGTTTTTTCTACTTTTTTTTTGTTGTTGTTGCTGAAATCTTTCAACCAACTTGTACTCAAATTATACATACCAAATATTCATTGTGGGTGTATGTATGAGAGAGAGAGACAGAGAGAGAGAGAGAGAGAGAGAGAGAGAGAGAGAGAGAGAGAGAGAGAGAGAGATTGGAGAAAACAGTAATGTAACCTTGCAGCAACCTGCAGCTCATAATTTGCAATTTTTAGCTACACAGTTACACACACACACACACACACACACACACACACAATATTTTTTAGTAGTTATATAGCCACAGCCCCCCAGACATCCATATCAACACTAACATAGCATTTATTTTATTTTATTTGCAACAATGTCTTGCAAACATCAATATGATTATAATATGATTATTGTCCCATAAGTATACTATCAGATATTAATATATACTTATCATATTGTACCACAATAGCCAGAATTATAATTATAATATTATTACTTTCATTAATGGTGTTGTAGCTATTAACATTATCTTCTGTCCTGCATCTCTCTCTGTCTCTGTCTCCCTTTTTGTCTCATTGTGTCATACATATTACCATTCATGTATTATGCTGATCTGTTCTGTACGTCATCTATTGCACGTCTGTCGTCCTGGAAGAGGGATCCCTCCTCATTTGTTCTTCCTGAGGTTTCTACTGTTTTTTTCCCCTGTTAAAGGGAGTTTTTCCTTATCTGCTGCGAGGGTCCAAAGGACAAAGGGATGTCATATGCTGTAAAGCCCTGTGGGGCAAATTGTGATATTGGGCTTTATACATAAAATTGATTGACTGATTGATGTCATCAGTAGTTTGGTTTTCAGAAGCCTTCAAAGTTCTACTACCAAGTCAAAAATGACCTTGCGTTTTATTGACATGGCTTGTTTTATCGACATTTGGACTCTTATGGAGAGGCTAATTCACATTGTCTACGTGAGCTGGAGGCCGGCAGCGAGAGGCCAAGGTCCCGCCCAACGCTGCTTGCAGCTTTAATTTGATTTTCTTTCTTTCTTTCTGTGTGAATGACGAAAACTTATTTTTAAAAATAACCATTTAAAATTTGAACCACGTCTCATGCCCCTTAATGAGTGAGCTTACCTGTACCTACCTTACCATTAATTCTCTGGGTGAAACTCCCAGGGTGGCGTTGTCAGTTCTTTTTCTTGTTTGTTTTTTTTTTTGGTCAAATTATTTAGCTTAATTTCTTTCACTTTATCCTCGCCACAGATTCTTTGAAGATTTTAGACATTGTGAATTGTTCCCTTCAAATGAGTATTTTCCTGCTGCCTTTAAAACAGCAGTGGTGGGACCCCTTTTGAAGAACAATTTGGATCCTAATGGTTTTAACAACTACAGACCATTATCTAACTTACATTTTTTAAGTAAAACTTTAGAAAAAAGTTTCCCGCACACTGTTGCCAATCTTGCAAAATATTTAATGGGACAAGGCAGCTACGTTTCGGTTGTTACAACCTTCGTCAGGCAGAGTTGAAGCACTGAGTACAAGGCAGACTTAAATGATAAACAACTAAACAGGAGTAACCAATCACGGGCCAAGTAATCAGCATCACAAGATGTGTGTGATTTGGGACAATCAACAAGGTGCAACGCATTCAGATGACATGAAAGCAATTATCACCATGAACAAAGATAGTTGAAAGAAAGAAAAGATACCTGAAAAATACATTTAATACTCAAAATTCATAAAGAACAAAACCAAACAGTGTCAACATGAGGACCTCGATAAGAGGCAACACTGTATAAAACCTAACTAAGCTACAAAAGAGACCAATACAATGAAAAGTATCGAAGGAAGGAAAAATATTTTAAAGGGAAGAAAAAGTGCAGATCTAGAATCTAAGTCTAGGAGCAAATCTAAATTATGTCAGCAATAAAATAAAAAGGGTAACTGCTGTCACAACAAATATATCACAAAAGAGCAGTGATTATACAATAGGTAAATATTTAGAAAAAGATACAGTAAACATATCTATAGATACAACTCAAGATGATCCAATCAGTGTAATATGCTCTGCCAAGAGGAGCTTCAATGTCTGGATAATAAAAAAGACAGCATAATTTTAAGGTACATCAAAGTGGTCACAAGGTTAGGATACAACAAGAAATGAGCAGCCCTGGGCAACATAGCATCAAGTACTCAGAGCATCACATTGAGGAGCAACTCATCATTTAGGCCTTTTGGAGAAAGCGTTTGTAAAGTGAAGATCCAATAGGCTTCACGCCTCTTTAGCAACAGGTCATGATCACCACCTCTGGGTGGTAGCAAAACTTTTTCTATCCCATAAAACCGTAAGGAAGAAATATCATGTTTTAACTCATTAAAATGAACAGCAACAGGATAATCCTGGTCATTCCTACGAATAGCACTCTTGTGTTCACTCTGACGTGCTGACATATTGCGGTAAGCAAGTTGTGTCATTTCCGGTGTTTCTGTGACAGTGTCTCTGTGCTGCTCTAATGAATTCTACTAGCCTGCTTTCTGCTTTCTCACGTCAGTTGCTTTAACATCTACTTCAAGTCTTAACCCACACTAGTTCTGTTTAAGCACTTATAGCTCTCCTCCTTTTTACAACTTCCCTGCTAATATCTTAGCTTGTAGCTACATTAGCTTAACAGTTAGCGATGGCTTCTCCCTCTGCTCCTTCTTGCTCGGTGTGCCAGATGTTTAGCTATGCCTCTGCCTCCTTTAGTGACAGTGGTAATTGTAACAAATGTAGCTTATTTGCTGCGTTGGAGGCGAGGCTTAGTGAATTAGAAGCGCGGCTCCGCACCATGGAAAACCATTCAGCAGCTGCGGTAGTTAGCCAGCCCCATGTAGCCGGTACGGAGCCACATAGCATAGCCTCCGCTAGCGGTCCTCTGGTAACACCCGTTCAGCCAGGGGGTTGGGTAACAGTTCGCCAGAGGCGCAGCTCCAAGCCGAAGCCCATGGCTCACCACCAGCCTGTTCACGTTTCCAACCACTTTTCCCCACTCAGCGACACACCCGCTAAGGATAAAACTCTGGTTATTGGCAGCTCTATTCTGAGAAACGTGAAGTTAGCAACACCAGCGGCCATAGTCAAATGTATCCCTGGGGCCAGAGCGGGCGACATTGAATCAAATTTAAAACTGCTGGCTAGAGCTAAACGTAGATTCAGTTAAGATTGTTATTCACGTCGGCGGCAATGACACCCGGTTACGCCAATCGGAGGTCACTAAAATTAATGTTGCCTCGGTGTGTGAATATGCAAAAACGATGTCGGACTGCATAGTTTTCTCTGGACCCCTCCCAAATCTGACCAGTGATGACATGTTTAGCCGCATGTCATCATTTAATCGCTGGCTGTCCAGGTGGTGTCCAGCAAACAATGTGGGTTTCATTAATCACTGGCAAACTTTCTGGGGAAAACCTGGTCTTATTAGGAGAGACGGCATTCATCCCACTTTGGATGGAGCTGCTCTCATTTCTAGGAACCTGGCAAATTTTATTAGTAATTCAAATCCCTGACAACCCAGAGTTGAGCTCAGGACTCAGAGTCGCAGTTCTATACGCCTCTCTGAGCTTCTAGTTCAGTTACCCACCCATAGTTTTCATAGTTTTACACAAACGGTGTCTGTCCCCCGACCACCTAAATTATCTAAATTTAAAATTAAACAAAGAGGAGTTGTGCATAACAACCTCATAAAAATTAAAACCTCTTCTGTGACAGAAAGACGAAACAGGAGAATTAAATGCGGACTGTTAAATATCAGGTCTCTATCGTCTAAAGCAGTGTTAGTAAACAAATTAATTTTAGATAATCATATTGATTTACTCAGTCTCACTGAAACCTGGCTGTGTGCAGATGAATATGTTAGTCTAAATGAATCCACTCCTCCCAGTCATAATAATACCCACATTCCTCGAGGCAGCGGCCGAGGCTAGGGAGTTGCAGCCATTTTTAACTCTAGTCTCTTAATCAGCCCTAAACCTAAACCAGATTATAATTCATTTGAAAGCCTCGTTCTTAGTCTTTTACATCCGACCTGGAAAACCTCGCAGCCACTTTTATTTGTTATAGTGTACCGTGCTCCTGGCCCGTATTCTGAATTTGTATCTGAATTCTCAGAGTTTTTATCCAGTTTAGTTCTTAAATCAGATAAAGTTATTATTGTGATTTTAACATTCATGTCGACGTTGATAATGACTCCCTGGCTACCACGTTTATCTCATTATTAGTCTCCATTGGCTTTAGTCAGGGTGTACATGAACCCACAATGACAAAATTCTAACTATTAGAGGCAAAATTCATGACCTCCTGTCCTCAGATAGTACCTGTCTAACCTCAAACACAGCTGTAAGACCTAATATATATTTAGATTGCTTCTCCCCAATTTCTCCTCAAGAATTGACTGCAGTGATTTCTTCATCTAAATCATCAGCATGTCTCTTAGACCCCATCCCAACTAGACTACTTAAAGAGGTCTTACCTTTAGTTAACACTCATATATTAGATATGATCAATATATCCTTATTAACAGGCTATGTACCACAGTCTTTTAAGGTAGCTGTAATTAAACCTCTCCTAAAAAAGCCTACCCAGGATCCAGAGGTGTTAGCCAACTATAGACCAATATCTAATCTTCCCTTTCCTTCAAAGATCCTTGAGAAAGTAGTCGCAGACCAGCTGTGTGATTTTCTCCTTCACATCTTTATTACGAAAATTAGGCCTATCCTGACCCAAAAAGATGCAGAAAAATTGGTCCACGCTTTTGTTACCTCAAAGCTGGATTACTGTAACTCTCTATTATCAGGTAGCTCTAGTAAGTCCTTAAAAACTCTCCAGCTAATTCAGAATGCAACAGCACGTGTACTAACAGGAACTAAGAAACAAGATCATATTTCCCCTGTTTTAGCTTCTCTGCACTGGCTCCCTGTAAAATCCAGAACTGAATTTAAAATCCTACTGTTAACTTATAAAGCTCTAAATGGTCAAGCTCCGTCATATCTTAGAGAGCTCATAGTGTCATATTATCCCACCAGAACACTGCGCTCGGAGAATGCAGGGTTACTCGTGGTCCCTAAAGTCTCCAAAAGTAGATCAAGAGCCAGAGCCTTCAGCTATCAGGCTCCTCTCCTGTGGAATCATCTTCCTGTTGCGGTCCGGGAGGCAGACACCGTCTCCACATTTAAGACTAGACTTAAGACTTTCCTCTTTGATAAAGCTTATAGTTAGGGCTGGCTCAGGCTTGCCTTGTACCAGCCCTTAGTTAGGCTGACTTAGGCCTAGTCTGCCAGAGGACCCTCTATAATACACCGGGCACCTCTCTCTATCTCTATCTCTCTCTCTCTCTCTCTCACTCTCTCTCTCTCTCTCTCTCTCGTGTCGTATTACTGCATCTTGCTAACTCGGCCATTCTGGATGTCACTAACTCGGCTTCTTCTCCAGAGCCTTTGTGCTCCACTGCCTCTCAGTTTAACTTGTATTGCAGCAGTGCCTGGATAGTGTGCCTCCTACTGCTGCTGTTATCATTAGTCATACTTCTACTGTTATTATACACATATGATTATTGTCACACATGTATACTATCAGATATTAATAGCCTATATTATTATAATATTATAATAATATTACTTTAATTAATGTTGTTGTAAGCTACTGTCATTACTGTCTGTCCTGCATCTCTCTCTGTCTCTGTCTCTCTCTTTTTATGTCTCATTTTGTCATACGGATTACTGTTAATTTATTATGTTGATCTGTTCTGTACGACATCTATTGCATGTCTGGAAGAGGGATCCCTCCTCAGTTGCTCTTCCTGAGGTTTCTACCGTTTTTTTTTTTTTTTTTTTCCATTAAAGGGTTTTTTTGGGGAGTTTTTCCTTATCCGCTGTGAGGGTCCAAAGGACAGAGGGATGTCGTATGCTGCAAAGCCCTGTAAGGCACATTGTGATTTGTGGTATTGGGCTTTATAAATAAAATTGATTGACTGATTAATTGACTAATGTGTTGTTTTAGTTTTCTGGTAGTTTTACCAACATAAGATAATCCACACGGACAACACAATAAATAAACAACGTGAGTAGAGGAGCAGGTGATGACACTTTTTATAGGGAATTTTTTACCTGTATGTGGATGACAAAAGTGTGTCACTTCAGAGGTATTGTTACATTGTGCGCAATTTCCACAACAGTAATTTCCATTTGGGAGTGCACTTAGTAGAGTCTGTATAGGTTGCTCAGGACTGTTCTTGTATGTAAAATTAGCATGTACCAAAGAATCTCTCAAATTACTGTACAATCCTGTTTAAAAACAAATAGAGGGGGATCTTTAAAAATAGAGGAAAGGTCAGGATCTGTCTGTAGAATATGCCAGTGTTTTTTAAAAACTGAATTGATGACATGTGAATTGGGAGAATAAGTGGTCATACAAGTAACAGAAAGCTTTTTCTGGTTTCTATTGCTGGTAGATAATAGTTAAGTGCCGGTTTTCTGGAGTGCTGTGTTGTAGGCTTGGTCAACCCAAGACTCGGGATATCCGCGTTGAACAAATCTAGATTTTATATCAATCGCTTTTTCTATAAAGTCTGCAGTAGAATAACAGATCCTCCTTCATCTAAAAAATTGACTTTTAGGAACACCTCTCTTCAGTGGTGTGGGGTGGGAGCTGGTGGCTAGTAAAAGAGTGTTTTTATCTGTCTCTTTTCTATATAAAGTAGTAGACAAAGAACTAGCGCTCTTGAAAACCCACATATCTAGAAAGTGTACTTTTTCTTTGCTGTAATCCAGCATAAAGTTTAAATTAACATCAAAGCTATTCAAAAGTGTAAGCAGCCCTTCAATTCATCAAAGCTACCCTGGTAATTACAAAAAATATCATCAGTGTATCGGTACCATTTCAGTATCTTATTCAGATGGCTATTCATTCCTGGATTGAAAATAAAAGCTTTTTCAAAGTAACCCATGAATAAATTAGCATCGTTCGGGGCACAAATAGAGTCCATGCTAGAACCAGATATTTGTAAATAGAAATCATTATTGAAACAGAAATAATTATATTTCATAACAAAGTCTACCAGATCAATAATAAATTGATTAGGAGGGTTAGCTGTATGATCTCTGTTCTGTAAAAAGAATTTAATGGCCTCAAGACCGCCATCATGGGGTATATTAGTGTACAAGCTAGCAACATCAAGGGTTAGTAAGATAGCATCATCAGGAATGTCTTTAAGATCTGAAATTATGTTTATAAAATCAGTGGAATCCTTAATGTAGGACGGTAAGGCCTGTGCAAAAGGTTTAACATAAAAAAAAATCTATAAATTCTGACAAAGGAGCCAGTAAGGAGCCAGTCCGGGCTACAATAGGACGACCTGGGGGATCCACTAATGCTTTATGTAGCTTAGGAAGGGTATAAAATACAGGTCGGATAGGATGTTGGTTATATATAAAGTTAAATTCAGAATCAGAAATCCAACCCTTATGTTTAGATTCTACCAAACAGGAGAACACAATGTTTTTTTTTTAAAGAATTGGTTGGGTCAGATTTTAATTTTTTATGAAATTTGTCATTTGATAATTGGGAGAGAATTTCAGCAAGATATTTATCTGCATCTTGAACACAAATAACCCCACCTTTATCAGCAGGTTTAATAACCAAATCTTTAGAGTTCATTAGTTCCGTCAAAGCCATTCTTTCGTTATCAGTTAAGTTCTGAGAATACCGAAAAGGCTGAGAGGTGGTTTTCATAATGTCATGTTCCACTATGTGACAAAATATATTAATAGAAGCATCAGATACATTAGAACAAAGCTTGCTCTTAGGTCTGAAAAGAGAGGGAGTACTGCTAACAGTCTCATTATTATGTGAAAAAAAACTTTTCAATTTGATTTGTCGAAAACATTTAAATAAATCAACTTTTAAACCAAAGACATTAACACCTCTTTTCGGGACAAAAGAAAGTCCCTTGAATAAAGGGTCCATTTGATCATTGGTCAGCTCTGTAGAAGAGATGTTGATTACCGTGTCTTGGACATGTTGCATGTCCACGGACGATGGCCTGTCCTTATGTGACTGCTTCCCCCATCTGCATTTTGTTCGTTTTGATAATAAACACGTTCCTTTGCAACACATACGTTTCTATTTCTTCATTTTGTGACTGCAACACCAAGCCCCCCACTTCAGAAAAGATTTCAGATTTCAGGCACACAAATTTTCCGTGCTCCACATTTCAGGCACAATTTTTTTTCTTGCTTTAACCCCTGTAATTACCCACAGTGACTGAAATAGGACAATAACATTTGAGATGAGTGATCCAACACACCAACAAAAAAAAAAGATGATAATCTTGTTACATTCATTCATTCATTTAAAGCAGTCTTCCATTATTTCACTCAAATGTAGCTTAGCCATGTCATGTGATATACTACTTCTGTACATTTTCAGAACAAATACTATTACGACAGAATATTGTAAATGCACTTTTAATACCCAGGAATTCACATTATAGAAACCACCACTGACTATCTGTGTAACAATTTGCCCACAATTCAGCACACTGACCATACGCGATCCAGCCATAATAGGTTTCAACTCAATCTTGTTTCATTTCATATTAATCTTAATGAATGTAGTTTCTCTTTGAACTTCTTTGCTGTATTCAACATGTGTCTTACCTGTCCAAGCCCTAATAATAGGGGATGTGATACTGAATGAAGTGCCCATTATGCCTTAGGAGTGTGTGTGTGTGTGTGTGTGTGTGTGTGTGTGTATATGTGTGTGTGTTTATCTGTGGCGTTTTTTGGCCTCAGAGGCCCATGCTCCGCATCCTGCCGGGCTTCATGTATCATTGTGAGAGGTTGGCCATCGGGTGATGAAGCGTCCAGTCACCCCCTCCTGGGGCCCTGCCTGAGCCCCTCCCTTCCTCCCAATGACACACACACACACACACACACACACACAGACATGAGGGATTGTCTAAGCAGTGGGGTGGTGGAATGAAACTCATCAAAGCTCATGATGAAGAACAGCTACAACTCGTGTTATTTGGACATAGTCCTTTATGAGTACTATTTGACCAGATTTTAGAAATATTACCAAATTGTTCATTACAGTTTATGAGAGTGCATGAAGTACTCAGCCTGCAAAGATGATATATACAGGTGGGTGAAAAAATTAGAGGAAAAAAATGAATAAATGAAAGAAATACAATGAATGCTGATGCCTTTATAAAATCAATCAATCAATCAATCAATTTTATTTATAAAGCCCAATATCACAAATCACAATTTGCCTCACAGGGCTTTACAGCATACGACATCCCTCTGTCCTTAAGACCCTCACAGCGGATAAGGAAAAACTCCCCAAAAAAACCCCTTTAACGGGGGAAAAAAAACGGTAGAAACCTCAGGAAGAGCAACTGAGGAGGGATCCCTATTCCAGGACGGACAGACGTGCAATAGATGTCGTACAGAACAAATCAACATGATAAATTAACAGTAATCCATATGACACAGGGAGAGAGAGAGAGAGAGAGAGAGAGAGAGAGAGCGAGAGAGATATGCAGGTAATGACAGTATCTTACAACAACATTAATGGAAGTAATAATATTATAGTTATAGTTCTGGTTACTGCGGTACAATATGTTGAAAGTATGTATTAATACCTGGCAGTATACATGTGTGACAATAATCATATGTGTATAATAACAGAAGAAGTATGACTAATGACTAATGATGGCAGCAGCAGCAGGAGGCATCTGGCGGGACCACGGCAGCAGCACAACCACACACGTCACGCTGTCCAGGCACCGCTGTGATATGAGTTAATCTGAGAGACAGTGGAGCACAAAGGCTCCGGAGAAGAAGCCGAGTTAGTGACATCCAGAATGGCCGGGTTAGCTAGATGCAGTAATAGGATACGAGAGAGAGAGAGAGAGAGAGAGAGAGAGAAGGAGAGAAGGGGCCCGGTGTATTATAGAGGGGTCCTCCGGCAGACTAGGCCTAAGGCCTAAAAGGCACAAGGGCTCACTGAAGGGTTTAATGAGTTGTAAATGATGGATGTTGTAGGGCTGTCCTGGCTGACACGCCTCTGGAACATTGCGTGGACATCGGGGGCAGTGCCTCTGGAGTGGCAGACCGGGGTGGTGGTCCCCATTTTCAAGAAAGGGGACCAGAGGGTGTGTTCCAACTACAGGGGGATCACACTCATCAGCCTACCTGGTAAGGTCTACTCCAGGGTGCTGGAGAAGAGGGTCCGGTCGATAGTTGAACCTCAGATTGAGGAGGAGCAATGTGGTTTTCGTCCTGGATGCGGAACCATGGACCAGCTCTTTACCCTTGCCAGGGTGCTGGAGGGGGCATGGGAGTTTGCCCAACCAGTCCACATGTGTTTTGTGGATTTGGAGAAGGCTTACGACCGTGTCCCCAGGGGCATCCTGTGGGGGGTGCTCCGGGAGTATGGGGTTGGTGGCCCCTTGCTAAGGGCCATCCAGTCCCTGTACCGAAGGAGCATGAGTCTGGTTCGCATGGCCGGAAGTAAGTCGGACCTGTTCCCGGTGAGGGTTGGACTCCGCCAGGGCTGCCCTTTGTCACCGGTTCTGTTCATGACTTTCATGGACAGAATTTCTAGGTGCAGCCGAGTGGTGGAGGGTGTCAGGTTCGGTGATGGGAGGATCTCGTCCCTGCTTTTTGCGGATGACGTGGTCCTCCTAGCTCCATCGAACAGTGACCTCCAGCTCTCACTGGGGCGGTTCACAGCTGAGTGTGAAGTGGCTGGGATGAGAATCAGCACCTCCAAGTCCGAGGCCATGGTCCTCAGCCGGAAAAGGGTGGATTGCCCACTCCAGGTCGGGGGGGAGGTCCTGCCTCAGGTGAAGGAGTTTAAGTATCTCGGGATCTTGTTCACGACTGAGGGTAGGATGGACCGGGAGATTGACAGGCGGACTGGGGCGGCGTCAGCAGTGATGCGGATGCTTAACCGGTCCGTTGTGGTGAAAAGGGAGCTTAGCCAGAAAGCGAAGCTCTCAATCTACCGGTCGATCTACGTTCCAGCCCTCACCTATGGTCACGAGCTCTGGGTAGTGACCGAAAGATTGAGATCACGAGTACAAGTGACCGAAATGAGTTTCCTCATATATAGCCAACAATATTATAGACCAAAAGTTAATCTAATTTATTATTGTAGAATGTATTTAGCAAATCACCACTTTCAACTGGAGACACGGTGCAGCAGCAGCAACAAAAAAAAAAACAACAACAACAACAACAACAACAAAAAAAGGCATTATAAAAAGCCGAAAAATAGTGTTAATTAATTGACATGAGACATTGGAGAGGTTGTCAGTCCTATTCTATAGTCTGTAATATTTTTTTTTTATTTTATCATAACTTCTCAGAAATTACTCAAAAATGCATTTTTTGTGTGCTTCTGAGCACACGGGCAGCATAAACAATGAAGTTACATATGACGGTCTGGCAGACCATTGCGGCACTTGGAAGGGCGCTGTAATCCTGGCCGTTCTAGTGTTAAAAGCTGGCTCTTCTAGTCTCTACTTCAGAGCATACACTGGGAAAATAATGAACATGGCTACCATGACATCATCCATTGTGGAGCAATGTTCTTTTGAGCATTGAGTTCTGCATTTCAGCTGGACAGAAGTAACCATATTTGGATGAGAGGGTGGAGCTGCAGAGAAACAAGGGGTAAATCTGACTGAGAAGCCAAGGTCACTATTGGCAGACAGCCTGTCACTCGATCTGCCCCCCTAAATATGCGTGACTTTGGGCCTTTAATAAATGCAAATGGGTGAGTTATTAAAAACAATAAATAAATAAAATAATCACCTCCTGCACAGTTGTCATGAATGTTGAAATTAGCTACAGATATCGAACCCGTTATTTGTACCAGCCTGAAAACATGTATATTTCTGCTGTAAAGTTGGGCATTTCAACATGGGGTCTATGGGGGTTGACTGGCTTCTGGAGCCAGTCCCAAGTGGCCATTCGACGAACTGCAATTTTTGGCACTTCTGCACTGGCTTCATTTTTCAACCTTGGAGGTTACAGCTTGCTTGACAGGCATGGAGGCTCGTGGAGGTATATGGCAGCGGATAAATGCACATTTATGCCCTTTTAAAAAAGGTTTGCTCTGTGAGCAGCTGTTTGGAGGTAGGCTAACATCTGTTCTATGTGCGTGTAGCTTCAAAACACTAGATGATCACAGACATATACTGTATATATGTTGCTCCACAGTAGCTGAGTTACTATTCGTCAGCTCTAAATGTCAAGAGACTCACAATACACTTTAGCAACACAGTTATTGGTTGGCCCATATGTGAAATCTACTGTGATAGATCAGAAAGAAATGCACTGTTAAGACAGGATATGTGAAGGCTTATCAACATTACCAAATACATGCCAGCCTAAATTAGCTTAAACCCATGGTTCAGAACAGCCTGTTCTCATCCCAACTCATCAGATACCACCACTTTGTCAGTGGACCTACATGGGATATGGAAAATATGACGCACTAAGGAGGCTTCCTGTGTTGTTTCCTGTATTGTTGCACAGATGTCAATTGGTGCTTGTTACATGCATTGTGTCTTTTTACAATACGTTTACGTTTTCAAAATCAAATTACAACATACCTAAATCACCTTGTTTTTACAGTTATTCCCTTAAATGTAGGCAACAAAAGTCCATGGTTAGGTTTAGAGAAAAAACATCATGGTTTGGCCTAAAATAAGTACAGCTGTTACTAACGTAATGTCATATCATATGACACAAGTCATGTGACATACATTACTAGTGTAGAATGCTACACATAATAGCACACTATATTCTGACTAAATGAACTCTACTGACTTTTGGTTTCACACATGAAACAAATCGTTGGCTCCCGGGTGAAAGTTCAGAGTTTGTCTGACCAATCTACCTCTCCTTCTCCCTACTCTATGTGGACTTTCTCACTGTACTTCATTAGTTGCCAGCATAGTCAGAAGTAGCTGCTGCCAGGTGCGTATCATACTGCTATGAAGACTGTATCAGTACGTCGGTGTCTGACACTGACATCCACAGCCAAAGCACTGGTATTTGACAAGCTTGGTTGTTGCTGGCAGCGTCAGAAATAGTGCATATAATACAACCACTAAAGGTGCTTCTCTGCGTTGGTATCTGACGAATTGGGAGTGAGCACAGGCTATTCAGAGCCACAGTTCTGGTAAGCTAACGGCACAAAAGCCACTGGTGAATGGGAAATACCATTTACTAAAACAGTTGACCTTAAAAAAGACTCTCTCAACTCTCCTGTTCAACATTTCATTTCACTTTTTGTGAAATTTGAGTATGAAAATGGATCCTGATCTTGCATACACATTGGCTATGCTTCCCATGTATTGGACGTCAAAGTTAACTCCAAACTGCTCCTGATGATCAAACGATCACCTTCCATGGTAGCTCGTTGCTTTCTTTGTGAGTGTGTGACTGTGTGAAATGTCAGAAATGAAAATTGCTAATTTCAGCATGTCTAGTATGTCATAGTGGAAGACAGCATCGCATCAAAGAGACCAGTGTGTCAAAATTTTCTGGCTTCTCTTGTCAAGTTTTACAACCTCTATCACTTGTTCCATGATGCTGATCGATAGCACAGAGCACTCCTCTGTGAACAGGTGTAAGCATAGTAAAACAAAAGAGGACTGATGCTGTTGGTGCTGATGGGTTGAAGAGTGAAGTTGATCCCTGGCTACATCTTATACCCTTTTTGACAGTCATAAGCTGGCTTGGCTTGGCTTGGCTTGGTTTGGTTTGGTTTGGGTTATCAACCCAGGATGGCAGGGATTTGCATTTCCATTACAACAGGGCTACCGACTTGATGGTGTGTCTTTAACTTATGATGGCTTGTCTTGACTGATGACGTTTAAAAGGAGCAGGGTGATCCACGGCTAAAGTCACCTGTTATTTTTGTTGCATGTCTTCACAGCAGGACAGGTAAAAGAAGTTTACCTGCTGGAGCTGTTTGCAGAGGTGCAGTAAGAGCCTGCAGCTCCTCATTGAGCTTCTCACTTTAACTGTTTCTGCTTTTACTCTTCCTCCTTGCAATATTATTAGACTTGCCTTTATTGAAGAAAAGCCGCCAACAGTGTTCCGCTAATTCAATTATTAACGCATTCCATTTCCAATAAATTCTTCACAATAAAAGTCCCCCATTATTTTGTTATTGAAAAATAAAAAAACGGGATGCAGGAGAGAAACTAAACTCCAAACCACAGAGATTCAGTTAAAAGCTACAAAAGCACTAAGAGCTGACCACAGAGAGACTTTTAAAACCGTCTTTCTCTAAGGTCTCCTTCAGACAAAGGTGAGTAGAGTCTTGCAACAGACATGGCTTGTTTGAGGGGGTTGGCTGTTGTTGGCGAGACGTCACCACGATCTGCTTGAGGGCGAGCAGCCCAACTTTTGTACCTGTGTCCATCTCTGGCACAGCTCGATGTTGCATGGCACGTCTAAGCTGATTATGGAAACGCAAATCACAGCATGGCTTGACTCAGCTCAAAAGTGACAGTGGAAAAGGCCCGTTACTGATCACATGCAAGTCATGAAAAATGGCAGTATAGGATTTATCAGAGTCCAATGTGTAGTCAAGAATTTACAACTCTTACATTATCTACATCCAACACCGTGACTATCTCAAAGCAAATATATTCAGTAGTTTGATCATAATGTTATGAAAAACAGTTGACCCTCCTTGACAAATACAAAAATCCAACAGACTTCCAGTTTGTTTTCAGTAAGCCTTGAAGCCACAATCATCGAAGCATGACATATTTAAATGAATGTAGAAGCAGTAAATGAAGGCTGAGGACTTGGCTGTAATGTTTGTTTGCAGTTATAATATCGATGAGACAGCGTCAAATCAATTTCCTTTTCTGCAGCAGAAAAAAAGCTCTATTTTGTTACGCTGTTGGTGCATGCGTAATTCCAAAGGGGGATTCAAAAATCGTTTATGGGAACATAAGGTGTAAAGATGGGCCTGTTTGTATGGAGGTAGATGCTGCTAACCTCCTGGTTTATTGAAGCAAAGTTCCACTGCAGTGTCTTGAATTAATTAAAAATACATTTGAACTAGCTCAACCAGCTCTCATTCACAGATCCCTCATCTGCTGTCCTCACCATTCAATAAAACACTAACCAGTACGCACACACACACACACACACACACACACACACACACACACGCACACACATCTACACATTGGTTTTTGAATATGTGGACGATGCTTTGGTGCTTAGGAGTTGTTTTATTTATTTATTTTTTTTGGCTTGTTTTTTCTTCTTTTTTTTGGCTAATGATCTGCTGAGCTTTTGGCTTTAAAGTCTCCAAAAAGACAAAGGATAGAGATGGCTGATCTGCTAGTTTTCATTTGACTAACCCTAGGCTGTGACATAATTTCAGGAAGCTGAGGGCTACAATTCAGCGACATTTGCTGATAATTATTAATGCTTTTGGTGACCTCTTGGCTTATCCTCTACCACCACCATCATGCCAACACCAAGCCAACATTTGTTTGTGGGGCCCATGTGGGTAGTAACTAGGCTAAAAAATGGGCCCTATTTGGGATTGTCCACGTATTGTCCACACACATTTTTTTTTTTTTTTTTTTTTCACTACCCAGATCCTGAACTCATTGGATAAATTGTCTAATGTGCCAGTAGGGAAACAACAAAGCAAATTGAAAATTTGACATTTGACAGAAGAGAATGGCTGCAATTTGTCCATCTTACCTCCATCCAACTGTCAGGCTTGCATCTTTATGTCCTTCATCCCAGATTTCTGATCAGCTGCTGGCAGAGGAGAGGAGAGAGGGCTGCTTGGTGGTGGCCAGGAATAATTTTTTTTGTGGGGTGGCCAGGTGGGGTGGAGCGAGGATGGGTGACATTTTGTCATCTGCTTAATGCTGAGGTCCCTTTGGGGGGCTAATGAGCGCCATCATTTTTAGTGATCAATAAATCATGCCTTATTGATTTTTTGCCTCTCCCCCCTCTAAGCTGGCTTCTGTTCTCTGAAAGTCAGAGAACAGGAGGGGAGGGAAGAGAGAGATAGAGGGAGGGAGGAATGGAGGGAGAGACAGGTGGAGAGATGGAAGTAGGAAGAGTTGAAAACAGGCAAGCTTTAGGGATGGATGGATGGATGGATGGATGGATGAATGAATGAATGAATGAATGAATGAATGAATGGATGGATGGATGGATGGATGGATGGATGGAGATCGATAAAATAAGAGTTGATAAATTGAGGGGGATAAATATAGAAAAAAAGAAAGAAGGGAGGGAGGCTGATTATAACAGATAAAAGGGTGGATAAAGTGGACTGGTAGGTGTCTGTTAACCAGCAACAATTGATGGTTGACCTTTGACTGCAACCACATCCTTGTAGTTTATCATGTCAAAGTTACACAATAACTGCGTTCAGTGCAAAGCTATAGGTTCATTTAGCTGGGAGGCCTAACTTTTGAAATTCCATCTCACCTTGTCTATATGACTTTGGCACTGATGTTTCCAGTCACCTCTCTGTCAGCTTCGCTAGAATTGTTCCAAATTTCTGCTCTTATATCTATTCTGCAAGTGTTGGGGATGCTTTTTGTGTTTAGTGTTGGACAGTGGTGGCATGTGGCTGAGAGTAACTCATGGAGATGAGGAAATCAACTGACCAGTTTGTAAACTCTCCTTTTGCTTTTCTGCTAGCTAGCTAGCCAGGATGAGGTTTTCAAATGTAAACATCAGTTAATATTAAGGAAAGATGAAAAAGATGGGCACAGCTGAACTTACTGCCAGCCATTGCACAAACATTGGAAATAAACTGGACGACCTAGTGCCCTAGGTGATTATATTCATTCAAAAAGAAAAAAAAGTGGAAGACATACTGAAGCAGAGTTTGAAGGAGTCCACATGGTATATTTAAGTTGGCCATCCCACACAAAGGTATGTTTTCAGGTGTGAAAACTGTTCTACACAATTATTTCTCTAAGTGACATAATAGCTATTTAAAAGAACATTAAACATCGAGTGCGACCACATATGAAAGGTTGTTTTTATGTGTGGAATCCTTCAAATTAAATCTATGAAATACACAAGCTGTGGATACCTTAACAGACATAAAAAGTCGCTACCAAATCAAACCAAAACATTATATTAACATCATGTTAAGTATCCGTACATGTTAACCAATGGCAGGGCAGGACAGAACAGTAATCAAGCTTTTACCCAACAGCTCCAAGAGGTAGTTTGATTAGACTTGAGCTGCTGGGGGCCAGTCTAATGACTGGAGGAGAGATTTCAGCCTCCAGGACCCTCTTAGTGGTAATGGGGCCTTAAGTAGTGGGAAAATACTGTAGTATTACCAAAGAAAATTAACCCTGGATGCCAAGGGAGCACATTGACCTGAGCCCCCATCACTGGCCCTGAAATCAGCTGCAAAATGACTGCTTTTTATAGAAAGTCAAAGAGGGGGGAATTAGCTTGGAACATTGTATCTGCACCTATCATAGACACATCCTCGCTGCTGGGTGAGGAACTCTTATTTCCATAATTCTCAGCATCAGAAATACAGAAAATGTCATGATTTGTATGTCAAAGTAGATTAGAATGCATCTCAGAGAGTCACTGAAGGCCTATCAGAAGCTTCTAGAGGTACAATGGTCAAAAAAGTTCCAAAAATACTCCCTAAATTGGCCATTTTTTTTCTAACAATAAGCCACATGTTCAAACAGAATCTTGTTATCACTAGTATGTACTTAATGGGAATGTTTAATGGACACAGTGCATGCTGGTTAAAAAAAAAAAAAAAAAAAACCTTTCTGACATGTACGTGATGTGTTAAAGAAGAGTTCTGTGGAGCTTGACATACTGACAGGAAACACCTGACAAGTATAGCTACTATGTATAACAACTTGGGTTTAACATTTGTAGCTCTGGTCATTGGTTCTATCCATTATGATTATACTGTCCTGACCAAAGTTCTTGCTAAGATCTGGGAACATCTCTACAACTATGCAGCAAGTAAAGGATAATTGGGCAAGTTTTAAACAAGCCAACAGTTTATACAGATTATCTAAACCACTTTTTTGAAGATAAAAGTGAAAGTGAACCCACCTGAAATATTGAGGCAAGTTTATTTGTATGGCTCCTCTCAACAACAAGGCAATTCAACGAGCTTTATATAAGACATACAGTCATTAAAACAATAGAAATAACTACAACTAATGACCTGTCAATGAACAGGGAAACTATTTGCAAACACATTAAGTATGATCTGTTTAAGTTCAACTAGGAAGTGGGTTAATAAATTAAAAGCTAATTAATCTTTATTTAATTTTACAATCAGAATCAGAATCAGAAATACTTTATTGATCCCCGAGGGGAAATTGTTTATGTTACAGGTGCTCCTTGCAAGAGAGGAAAGATACGTGAAAATATAAGAAATTTAAACAATAGTATTAACAAATATAGAGTTAAATAAACAGGAATTATTAACAAACATAAACTTAAATAAATATATATATATATACATATATATATATATTGTAAACTGAACAAGATTATTTACACAAACAAAATATATACAGTCAGGGTGAATGGGGTTATTGCACAAGTTAGATTAAATTATTGCAGTGGGTGAAATAGTCACAGGGCCACTCAGAGGGAGGAGTTGTACAGTTTGATGGCCACAGGCAGGAATGATTTCCTGTGGCGCTCAGTGGTACATCTTGGTGGTATGAGTCTCCCACTGAAAGTACTCCTGTGCCTGACCAGCACATGGTGGAGTGGGTGTGAGACATTGTCCAAGATAGTTCGTAGCTTAGACAGCATCCTCCTCTCTGACACCACCATCAGAGAGTCACACTCCATTCCCACGACGTCATTGGCCTTGCGGATCAGTTTGTTGAGTCTGTTGGCGTCCGCCACCCTCAGCCTGCTGCCCCAGCACACAACAGCATAGAGGATAGCACTGGCCACCACAGACTCATAGAAAATCCTGAGCATAGTCCGGCAGATGTTGAAGGACCTCAGTCGCCTCAGAAAATAGAGACAGCTCTGGCCCTTCCTGTAGAGAGCGTTAGTGTTCTTAACCCAGTCCAGTTTATTGTCAATGTGTACCCCCAGGTACTTAGAGCTCTCCACAATGTCCACACTGACCCCAAACAAAGCACTAACAATAAGAATTTACATCTGTACGGACCAATACTAATATTAGACCTCACCAAGGGGCACCATGTATGTAGTAAACTACAATATTAGGCCTCACTAAGGGGCACCATTAATGTTGTCAGTTACAATAGTAGGGAATCTACTGGTGATACTGTAAAAGAGGGGATACTATTTGTTGTGATCAAGGCACCAGTGCTATGTTTTACATGGCAGTGCCATTTGTTGGGACTTAAGCCTAAACACGGGCCTGACCTCATAATAGATCACCAACTAACATATCAAATTGGCTGTCTGAAATAATTAATGATTATTAATAATAAGTATTAATTATGTTAAATAATGTTACTTAATTTACATTAAATCACCTCATGGGGCACCATTGCTGAAAAGGGAAAAATGATAGGCCTTTAAAGATATCAGTCTTTAAAGTTCACTAAAATATCAATTTGGGATTTTTATTAATAATCAAATGAATAACCATAACGAAATTTAACAGTAAAGCCTGAAGGATTTCGGAGTTCTTGATGCAGAGGTTGACTATTCATTCACCCTTGTGCAACATTAAACAGACAGCAGGTATGATTCAAAAAAAAATATATTTGTTCATAAATATAGGGTGACCATATTTTGATTTCCAAAAAAGAGGACACTCGGCCGGGCCATGACATAGCCTACTTAAATGATACTCCCAGTTTACTTAAAGATGCCTTATAATTTTAACATATTTAAAATTTATATGTATGGATAGAAAATTCAGTTATATTACAAAATAACATCTCTCAAAGACAGAAATTCAGATAGGCCCCAATAGGGGACACATACACACACTAGAGTGTGGCGATCCGAGCTCGACAGTACCCGACGGGTCGGGCCGGGTTCGGTCAGAAATGTAGCTATAAATTGTATTCGGGCTCGGGTCGGATTCGGTCAGCTTTCGGTGAAAATGTAATGTAAAAATAAATCCTACTGTCTGTCCTGTTTATTGCTTGGGCACTGTTATTTACGTGACAACACCTGAACAGAACACACACACACATTGGCTGTTTGTTTCTACCTCTCCCCTCTCTGGAAGTCTCGGACCTCCAGCCGCCCGCCTCCGCCTTGATTAAACACTGAAAATAAAATAAAAGAGGGATTTTATCTTATTTTGTTTTATTTCTCCCTCTCTTCTTGCTATAGAAGTGTCGGACCTCCCGCCTCCCGCTCCCGTCTCAAATACGGAGGTCTCCCTCTCCGCAGCTGAGCACCCACGGCGCATGCCCGGCCTGTTAAATAGCCTGTAACCACTGTGTGACACAAACTCAGTGCTTTGGTCATTAAATAATGTCGGGCTCGGTTTGGGTTCGGACAGAAATATGCTGCCCGTGCCGCACTCTAACACACACACAAAACACACAGAAAACTGGACATTATCATCAGTTTATAAAAACCCCCCGGACGCCCCAGATGGGACGTGAAAAGTGGACATGTCCGGGCAAAAGAGGACGTTTGGTCATCCTCCATAAATAGGGCCGTAACGGTACATGTATTTGTGTCGAATTGTTTGGTACGTGACTTTCGGTTCGGCACGACCCTGTACCGAATTATTGAGCGCAGGATACTATTTTATTTTATTTTGTTTTATTTTAATTCCGTTTTTGCGAGCCGAACCATTTAAAATATCTAGTTCCCCGACGGACATAATTGAGTGACGGACCAAGTCCTGTAAATCTCCGCTTTCTCCGCATGTAAAAATATTTATATGCATTCATGCTTGTGCACTGTTATTTACGTGACAACACCTGAGCAGAACACACACACACATTGGCTGTTTGTTTCTACCGCCCCCGTTGCTGGAAGCGGACCTCCCGCCACCAGCCTCCGCCTTGATTAAATGCTGAAAATAAAATAAAAGAGGGAGTGTCACGGCCCGTCATCCGTGATGCTGTGTGTGTGTGTGCTTTTTTTTTTTTTGTTTTGTTTTCAGTCATTTGAGTGAGTGGCTGTATGGCTGGTGTGTTTTTGTTCTTGTCGCTCTACCTGTTCTCTCCCTCCCCTCTCTTCTCTCAATCAACACACCGGCCGCCCAGCAGTAATCAACACACTGGTCTGCTATCAAGCCATCATCCTCACCTTCAAGTATCCCGCAGCAACAATCAGTCTCCGCTGGATCGTTGCCGTTTACGGTAGTACGTCTAGCTCCTAGTTTGCTGTTTTGTGCCCAGCTTAGCCTCTGCCTGCTTTTGTTTTTTCCCACTGGAACTAATAATTGTTTGTGTCCAGGATCTCCTGCTGCCAGCCACGCCACACCGGACCCCCTCTGCCCCGTACTCCGCCGTCACCGCCTGCCAGCTAATACCCCCCTTTGACTCAATAAACATTGTAAATTTACCTGACCTTGTCCACCTGCTGCATTTGGGTCCAGCCCGAGACGTGACAGTACGATCCAGCCACCATGGACCCAGCAGCAGAACTGGATCAAGTCCGCCAGGCAGTCAACCATCAGGGAACACTCCTCGGCCAGCACAGCCAGACCCTGCGGGACATCGTGGACGGGCTCCGCGAGCTCTCTGCGAGTGTGGCCAGTCTGCAGATCCAATCCAGCCCGCCGGCCAGCACCGCTCCGTCTCCATCGGCACAGGTGCCCCTTCCTGCCAAGGAGCCATGGGTTACCCCTCCTGAGCGGTATGACGGAGACTTTGGATTATGTCGTTCTTTTTTGATGCAGTGTAATCTGGTGTTCAATCAGCAGCCCCTCTCCTACTCCACGGATAAGGGCGTTGGTGGCTGAAGAGTCCCGAGAACAGCAGGGGCGGGAACAACCTGGCCCCGAGCCGATGCAGGTGGGCCGCTTCCGCCTTGGCACAGAGGAACATCAGCGCCGCATCGCCACCAACATCTGCCTGGCCACTTCTTGGCAGCCTGCCCACAACAACTCCCCTGTCCCGACGAGCAGGCTCGTCAGGAGAGTGGAGGATCCTAACGAGCCTTCTGCCCCAGGACTCAACTACATGCCACTCCCACTTGACAAGGTCAGTCCATTGAATTTTTGGCTTTAATTGACTCTGGAGCTGATGAAAGTTTTTTGGATGCCAAGGTTGTTGAAAAGCTGAAGCTGCCCACCGAGAGCCTGGAACAGCCTATGGAGGCCAACGCCCTGGATGGATGGCTGCTAGCCAGGGTAACTTCTAGAACGGTACCTGTACATCTCCTGTTGTCAGGTAACCACCGAGAGAAACTCAGTTTTTTTGTTATTGACTCACCTTTTGTTCCCGTCATTCTCGGTCATCCATGGCTCAGTCACCATAACCCTCATATTGATTGGAACTCAGCTAAAGTTGTTTCTTGGAGCCCTACCTGTCATGCCAACTGTCTTTTGTCTGCCATGCCCCAGTCTGTCCCCAGTCAGCTCCTAAGCCCCCTGATCTGTCCCAGGTTCCTCCCGAATATCACGACCTTCAGGTGGTCTTCAGTAAACAACAAGCCCTGTCTTTGCCCCCTCATCACCCTTATGACTGTGCAATAGACCTGTTGTCAGGAGCCCCCCTTCCCAGTAGTCAGCTCTATAATCGGGAGGCCATGGAGAGATACATAAAGGACTCCCTGGCAGCTGGATTAATCCGTCAGCCTTCGTCTCCTCTCGGGGCAGGGTTTTTTTTCGTGGAAAAGAAGGATAAAACCCTCCGTCCATGCACTGACTTCCGAGGACTCAATAATATCACAGTAAAAGTATCCTTTGCCACTAATGAATTCTGCTTTTGACTCTCTCCAGGAAGCCACTGTGTTTACTAAGTTGGACCTCCGTAACGCTTACCACCTGGTTCAGATCCGAGAAAGAGACGAGTGGAAGACCGCTTTTAACACTCCTCTGGGGCATTTCGAGTATTTGGTAATGCCATTTGGGCTCACAAACGCACCTGCAGTTTTCCAGAAGCTAGTAAATGACGTCCTCCGGGACATGTTGAATCGCTTTGTTTATGTATATTTGGATGACATTCTGATCTTTTCCAAGAACTTCTCAGAGCACGTGCGACATGTCCACCAAGTCTTCCAACGGCTCCTGGAGAACCGACTGTTTGTAAAGAAGGAAAAATGTGAGTTCCATGCCTCCTCCATTTCCTTTCTTGGATACATTGTGGCTGCAGACCAAGTCAAGATGGACCCCACCAAGGTAAAAGCGGTACTAGAGTGGCCCAGCCCTAACAATCGTAAGCAGCTCCAAAGGTTTCTGGGTTTTGCTAACTTTTATAGGAGATTTGTTCGTAACTACAGCCGTATCGCTGCACCACTAACAGCTCTGACTTCCGCTGCCAGATTGTTTCACTGGACTCCTGAGGTGGAAGCTGCTTTCCAGGATCTTAAGGACCGTTTCACCTCTGCTCCGATCCTTTGCCAGCCAGATCCTACAAAACAGTTTGTGGTGGAGGTGGACGCCTCAGACGTCGGGGTGGGGGCGGTCCTTTCCCAGCGTTCCTCTGAGGATGGTAAGCTGCATCCTTGTGCGTTTTTGTCTCACTGTCTCTCCCAGGCTAAGAGGAACTATGATGTGGGCAACCGAGAGCTGCTGGCGGTGAAGCTAGCCTTGGAGGAGTGACATTGCGGCATTGGCTGGAGGGATCAGAGTTGCCGTTTCTAGTTTGGACCGATCATAAGAACTCGGCATACATCCAAGCAGCTAAGTGTCTTAACGCTCGACAAGCAAGGTGGGCGCTTTTTTTGGGCTGTTTCAATTTCACCCTGACCTACAGGCCTGGCACCAGGAACATCAAGCCGGATTCTCTGTCGTGTCTGTATGGGAAGGAGGACGAGTCCAGTGGCCCCCCCGACACCATTGTTCCTGCGGCTTGTGTGGTAGCTGCCGTCACCTGGAACACTGAAGGAGAAGTGGTTTCTGCTCAACAAAGACAGCCTGACCCAGGTAACGGTCCCCCGGGCCGTCTTTTTGTCCCTGATCATGTTATATCTCGTGTGTTACAGTGGGCACATGCATCCAAACTAACCTGCCACTCTGATGTCAACCGAACTCTAGCTTTCCTCCGTAGGCGGTTCTGGTGGCCGTCTATGGAGGAAGACACAAAAGCTTTTGTCTCTACCTGTCCTGTGTGTGCACAGAATAAGTCGCCCACACATCCCAGTGTCAGTCTCCTGCGTCCTCTGCCTGTTCCCCGTCGAGCCTGGGCTCATCTGGCTCTGGATTTTGTCTCTGGTCTACCTGCTTCGGATAGTAATACAGTCATTCTCACAGTTATTGACCATTTCAGTAAATTTGTTCATTTCCTGCCCCTGTCAAAACTGCCTTCAGCCAAAGAGACCGCAGATCTGCTGGTAAAGGAGGTCTTCCAGATCCACGGGCTGCCTTGTGATATCGTTTCCGACCGTGGACCCCAGTTCATCTCTGCCGTCTGGAAAGCCTTCTGCTCCGCCATAGGGGCTACCATCAGCCTGTCATCTGGATTCCATCCCCAGACTAATGGCCAAGCAGAGAGAGCAAACCAAATCCTGGAAACCACCCAGACAAGCCTGGACGGCTGCCCAGAGGCGTCCGTCGGAGGGGGGGTACTGTCACGACCCGTCGTCCGTGATGCTGTGTGTGTGTGCTTTTGTTTTTTTTGTTTTTTTTTCAGTCATTTGAGTGAGTGGGTGTATGGCTGGTGTGTTTTTGTTCTTGTCGCTCTACCTGTTCTCTCCCTCCCCTCTCTTCTCTCAATCAACACACCGGCCGCCCAGCAGTAATCAACACACTGGTCTGCTATCAAGCCATCATCCTCACCTTCAAGTATGCCGCAGCAACAATCAGTCTCCGCTGGATCGTTGCCGTTTACGGTAGTACATCTAGCTCCTAGTTTGCTGTTTTGTGCCCAGCTTAGCCTCTGCCTGCTTTTGTTTTTTCCCACTGGAACTAATAATTGTTTGTGTCCAGGATCTCCTGCTGCCAGCCACGCCACACCGGACCCCCTCTGCCCCGTACTCCGCCGTCACCGCCTGCCAGCTAATACCCCCCTTTGACTCAATAAACATTGTAAACTTACCTGACCTTGTCCGCCTGTTGCATTTGGGTCCAGCCCGAGACGTGACAGGGAGACAGGTTTCTCCTATTCTCCTATTTTATCTTATTTTGTTATATTTCTCCCACTCCCCTCGATGGAAGCGTCGGACCTCCCGCCGCCCGCACCCGCCGCCCGCACCCGTCGCCCGCTCCTGTCTCAAACACGGAGGTCTCCCTCTCCGCTGAGTAGGCACGCCCGGCCTGTTAAATAGTCCGTGCTTTAGTAATTAAATAATGTCGGGCTCGGTCGGGTTCAGACAGAAATATGCGGCCAGTGCCGCACTCTAATGGAAATGCATGCATGTGACCTTTTTTTTTTTTTTTTTACAGGAACCGTTACGCCAAATGTGATGGAACCGGTTCCGGAACCGGAACTTTGGATCCGGTTCCAAAAAAGAACCGGATCTGGATCCCAACCGTAATCAAGGAGGACATTCACATGTGACACCAGAGAAAGAGGTTACAAGCTGTATACATATGTGTATATATATATATATATATGGAACATAGGGCCTAATTTTGAAAAAAAAAATCTTAGAACTGTGGGAACATAGGGCTGTGGGAACATAGGGCCTAATTTTAAGAAAAATCTTAGAAATGTGGGAACATAGGGCCTAATTTTCAGTGAAAAAAAATTATTAGACATGGGAACATACAGTACACAATATAAATTTTAACAGGGTAACAAAACATTAACATGGATGAAACATGAATTATAAAGAAGAGTAAATCATAAAAGAAAACAAATTTTACAAAGACTAAAGTGGTGATTAAACAAAGGAGCTTGTAATTTTGGAGTGTAACATTTCCTCAAAGTCATGTGACCTAATGAAACTTTGACATGTGTGATGATCAAATGACATATCCATATTCATTTGAAATCATGTGACCTAGTGAAAGATTGATTGATGTGCACTGGCTGCTGTGAGGATATAAGTTACAGCAGGCAGACACAAATAGATTACAGAATGTTACAATATGTAGACATAATCACAAAAGTAGCAACAGTATTATCAGTAATAAAAGCTGTAGTAGTATGTGGGAGATGGAAAGCTTCTTCTGAAATCCAATCTGCTGAAGAAATGAAACCCCCCGTGCCATGGGATGTTGCTGGTGTGAGTGATTGTATGGTTTTGTTTATGTGTTTGTGTGGAGCTGTGTGCGAGTTTGAAGCCCTTATGATAAACGGTGTAGGAGGAAATATTTTTTGAGAGAGAGAATTTTTGAAAAATGACATCTTACTTTGAAAGGGCAAATAGCTCACTTCCTGTTGGATTTAGGTCAGGGGTGTCATGCGTGATTTGCAGGTCTTGATGAGACAAACAAGCTAGTTTTGGTTTGGTCTTTCTACAGCATTCCTACAGGCCGCAGCAGCCATTTTAGTGTGTCTAGGAGGCGTAAAAATCGTCAGGAGGTTTTGTGGAATTAGGAGCCCATAAAATCCAAACCGTTCGAGTAATTCGAGTGCGGGACTCGCACTTGTGGCCATTTTGGCCTCCAGCTCATGCAGACAGTGCAAATTATTCGTAAGAGTTGAAATGTCGAGAAAACAAGCATGTCAAGGGTACGCAAGGTCATAGAGAGACTTTATATTACAGTATGTTACAATATGTATTTAACAGTCATAATCACAAAAGTAGCAACAGTATTATCAGTAATAAAGGCTGTAGTAGTATGTGGGAGATGGAAAACACTGATATATAATGTGTAGATGCTGCTTCAAATGAAGATTGTGCTGCTGTAATCTGTCCTATAAAGATTGTGAGACACGCACACACAGAGGGCTGTGTGTGTGTGTGTGTCTGTGTGTGCAGCCGTTGTCATGGCGATTATTGACTTGCCTGCACCTGAGGCCCTGTGTCCACATAGCGCCTTTTTCTGAGCGCCAGAAGAAGGCCAGCATCTTTTTTCAATTGTTCCCTATGAGGAGAGAGTGTCTGCGGCCGCATGCCTAGGGAAAAGGTGCTGCGCCCAGCGTCTTTTTTCTGGCCACTCCTCCTTTTTTGTGTGGGCGTTTTGAGTTGAAAATCTCTGAACTTTTCAGAGAGCCGCTGGTGTCGTCACCGGCGCTTTTTCCAGGCAACCAATCGTATCGCTGAACTCGTCACCCTGGTAACCAGACAAAATGGAGGAGAAGCTGGTGATGGCCGTACATTTATATTTATATATATATAGGCCTATACTAATTTAACATTTTTTTCAATCTTCTCCAATTTCTCATTTTATTTTATGAAAGTGATCAATGTAAGTGCACTTGTCCTAGAGCCGCCACGACGATTTTTATAAGGCTAATAACTCTGTTTAGATAAAACCTACAAGCTTCTCTTCCTATGACCTCTCCTAAAAAATGTGTCTTGTATGTTTTCTGAAGCCTTTAAGTTACAAAAATGAAACACACTACACTTCTGAGCATTTATACCTCCACCCGCTGAAAATTATAGGCCTACATTTTGAAACATACAGGTAGGCTATATACATATTGCAAAACTCTATAAAAGTACACCAAAGCATACATTTTCGTTTCCAAATATTTATTTGAAAACGAAATTATTCATACTCTCAGTAAAAAACCAGTTTGTTGATACTAAAAAACGAATGTAATCTCAACAGTGACCGCGCCAGCCGGCGGGACTGCGGCGCTTGAAGGGGCGCTGTAATCCTGGCAGTCCTAGTGTAAAGCACCACGGACCATGCCAATGCATCTGTCGCTGTAGCTCAGAAGCTCTGATGCCTGAGTCAGAGCATGTGAGCGGAGTCGGAGTTGGAGCTGAGCAAGAGTGAAAACATTGAATTTTCCCTCAGGGGGATTAACATTCGTTTTTTTATTATTAACAAAATGTTTTTTTATTGACCGTATGAATGGTTCCGTTTTCAAATAAATATTTGGAAACGGAAATGTATGCTTTGGTGTACTTTTTGCAATATGTATACCTGTATGTATCAAAATGTTCAAAATTAATAAAACTAAACTAATAAAACATGATGATGACTTCACCAGCTGTAGCATTAAAAGATTAACGCAGTATATGTATCACTATAAACCTGCAAAACTGCGCGGCTACAGGAATTGTCAAGATATTGTTGTCATAGAAACGAAAACCCTTGTGAGCGTTTTTTTTCGGGGGGCGCACAGATGCTTCATCCCAGCGCTCCGCAGCACACTTCCAGTGCCTTTCTGCCAGAAAAAGGCACTACGTGGACACAGGGCCTGAGGGGCACACAGAGAGCTCATGAGAGAGCCAATCAGCAAAGGCTGTTTAATATGGGTTTAAAATTTCTCGAACTAGTCCTTCCTATTCCCAAACCATGGGTCCAATTGTCAGTCTGAAGATATCAGCAGAGAGATACACTCGTTCTGAACGGATATGTCATTTTTTATATTTGTGGAATAAAAAATGTGATCACACGCGCAAGTTACAAATGTGTTGCACCTCAGCTGTTTTTCAAAAATTTCTCCTCCCAGTTTGCACAGGAGTGAATGAGAAAAAAATCGGCGCTCCGTTGGCTTTGGAGCCACTCAGCAAAAACATGTATGTGTGAGAGATTCCGTGTGAACATTTCTGTGACCAGGACAAATTTTCCTATTTTTTTTGGTATAAATTCTGTATGTACAGTGAAAATTGTGGCCATGGCAGCAAGTTAAAGACAAAAATTTTAGACAATTTTTAGAGCCCTCTCCAGTCTAGCTCACAGCATTCCGTGCAATACACACCCATTATAAACTAACAGGTTCCTAAAAACAATAGACGAATTCGGTGAGCGATTTGTGTATGCCGCCATCTTGCGGCGGCGCCATTGCTGCGGTGACATGTGTCAGTCATCAGTTCATGATGCTGTCATTGTGAACTGACTCTCTACAATGACAGCATCATGAATAGCTGGATTGATGATGTTAGACAGTGGCCTCCAGTAACTGATGAAGGTATCTTAAATGAGTACCGATATTAATTTAGAAATTAATCATTTGTTTGAGCGATAAGCAGGAAATATTAGAGTAATAGGGAGATAATAGGCTGTATCATTAAACACTGTGTAATATAACGTTTTATCTGCAACACTAATAGTGTCCAATTCTTTCCATTCAGTCGCCATCCTGTCCTGTGTTGTACTCTGTGTTCCGCGTTTACTGACCTGGGTGGTCACTGCGTTTGTCTCCAGCTGCCCCTTGGCTGAAGTGAGAGAAGTGTAAGGCAACCGCTTCCTCCTTTGACAGTCTCTCATACTGGGATGGCAGGGTCTTTGGGGTGGAGATTTTCTGCATCTCCTCAGCAAATGGCACTGGGGTTTCAAACACCTCCATAAAGACAAGCCTCATCAGGTCATTTACAGTCTGTAAAAAATTGTATTTAAATATTGATTTCTTTGTGTTTTTAATTTAAGTGCTTCTGTGTATGTATGTATTGTAAAAAATTGTGTTACCATAACTATTTCATATTTTTTATCTAATGATTTTATGTTGGTCATGAGAACAAAATTATTTACAAATTACTGGGACGGTTTGTGTCAGGTCCATTTGGGATCCTTCAAGGCCGAGGCCTACAGCTAAGCACTGGGTGTACAGCCTAATTAAAGTTCCTACAACGATCCACTCCACACTTAAACACTCAGTGGAAGCTTCTTTGTTTTTAAATAACTTACAGATTGTGAAACGGAATCTGCCCCATCTTTTAGGAGTAACTGTTGCCAGTTTGTGGAGCAGTCCTCAGGAAAATGGAGTGAAATAATAAAATGTCTGGGTTATATTGTTGAGGAATAATGTTGAAAATGAAGTCCAACCACTTATTCTTCATCTCTTCGTCCTTTGGCAGTCCAAAAAAGGTAATTTGCGGTTGCACTGAAAAAAGCAGTGTCTCCTCAACAGCAGGGCGCGGCTCAGTGGTGCTGTGTGCATAGATAATGTGTTACATGGTGACGCAACCAAGTTACCGATGTAAAGGCCAGATTGCAAACAAGGCGTTTCAGGCAGCTAAGGAGCTGTGTGTCTGTTAGGAGAGAGAGCTCTCTTTACCCTGGACTTTGGGCTTTTTTACTTTGCAAACCATGTAGATGCATGAAAATGCTACACAAATGCTGAAGAAGAGGGAAAAACCCCAAAAGCACAATAGGCCTACTTTAATTTTTTTTACACACCATTGGATAAGTCACTGCATCTTCCAAAAGAACAGCATGGCTGAATTTCAGCCAAACATTGTTCAAACAGAGCAGCTAATATTGCTGCAGTGAAAAGTTAGTGGAGTCAGATGCCTGACTGGGCAGATGCGTCATATTCTATCTGGTAACATGACTGTTTACATATGGCATGTGCTTTGTCTGTTGTCCCGTATTTTCTCCATAATCAAAAATATTTCTGCACTGCTGATTTATTACAAAATAAGCATTCTCAGAACCCATTGGCTGTATTCGGCGTCTGACTTCCGGCAGATGGCGATACAGCCTCTGGGGGCAGACCCCCGATTTTTTGGCATTCCAGTTTGAGGAGGCGAATTTCCGTTTCCAACTTCCGTTTATATATAAATAAATATGCTGAACCATTGCAATGGATTCAGAGTTTGCAGTGACGCCAATTATGTTCCGCCACGTTAGTTCACTGCACAGACCGTTTAACCTGGCAACAACTGCAGCCGGCTGATTGGTCAACATCATGCGGACAACAGACAGCCTACAACCGGAAACCAGGGCTCCTCTGCTCTTCTTCTGGAGGCAAGATCTCTGGGGTTTGCCAACAGACTCTATATTCACTGAATGGAGAGTCTGTATATAGAGACTACAAAGTAAGTAACATTATCCTCATCATCTCTCTCTTGGCTTGTCATCTGCCTGCTGCTGTTTGACGTGACACAGAATTTCAAAATAAAAGTGCATTCTAAAAATGATGATTTGAATTGAATTGTCTTCACTTTGCATCACTGATATTGGATTGCTGATCACTGAATCGATGTACTGATCCAGATTGATGGATTGTTATACCCCTTAAAGCTAATAAGTGGACCTTTAAGCTGAGATTCTCTTCATGTATCCCAAAGGTCAAGGAAGCCTGCATGGCATATTGAAGTTATTTTGACAGAGTAATTCAAGGTCCACGTTGTAGTTTTTTCCATAGCTGAAATCAAGTTAATTCAAGGGGGAATAGTCATCGGATTTTGATGCGCACACATCTGTTTGACTTGGTTCAGGGAAATCACGGACCTTAACGTTTATCCTTGGCTTAAAAAAATATCTAGCCTATCCAAGCCTAGCCTTATCCTTCTGGACTCTTGGCTCATCTTACCTTGTGACCTACATCCATCCGTGAGCTATTAAAGTACTACCAGAGCCCTCGAATGACGCTGGGTACTACAAGACATGGTTGTGCCGGAAAAAAACACACCTGACATAAAACACACCCTTGTCCCCACAACTAACGTGGTGCATTTAATGGAAGAAGTGATTTTTTTTCCATTACACCTGTTGTCTCTATTCAACAGCACATCCTCTGATGCTATTTAAGCTAAATAATAAGCCATTGCTAAACATGTTAATCAATTGCCAACTTTTACTCTGTGAATAACATTAGCAGACAATGATGACCAAATAAAGTCAAACTGATTTAATCAACACAAATAGTATGAACTGTCAGGTCAATCAGGCTATTTATCAGAGACTAGAAACATATTTACACAATTAAGACACAAGTTAGCACAATTAAAATTCATTAAGAATAATACAGATTATCTTTACTTGAAACAAAACTCAACAGCATTGGACTATGTATGTGTGTGTGAGATCATGTGGGTCGATCCCATCCATTGGCCATCACTCATGGTGAAGACCATTGTAGAAGGCGTGGAAATCTTGGGGCAAAACCTTCAGCTCTCGAAGGTGTTTGAACTTCAGCTGTTTAATTTTCTGCCTGGATGTGTACAGTGGGGTCACTGTGGTGATACTGCTCTTCCTCCTCAGAGATGGGGATGGATAGGGTTCCCGGTCGCCAGTACCTTGTGGACAGATAGAAGAAACTGGACAAGAAAAGACAGACAGTGGACATTTATGTGACGTATATTTCAGGAAAGAATTGTCAGATCTATTAATGTGTTAGTGGAGTACATTAAGTAATTACTTTGTATGTGATATCTGAAAATACGAGGCAAAAAGGCAATATTCATGTGAGAATGTATGTGTATGATAAAATACCTGATTGCTCGGAGGTCATGCACTGTAGGATCGCCAGTGGTTTTTCCTGGTCGGATGGACTTGCAGAGGTTCACTTGGCTGAAGTCCATGAAAAAAGTGTGGTCCACATACCTCACCTGGTATGGCCTGGGATTGAAGCGAGCATCCTGGATCACTGCAGCGTACTCAGCTGGAACATACATGTCTCTGTGCCTCAGTCTTCTCTCTATCACATTATGCACAGAATCACACTCCATTTGTAGTTGGGTCATCTATAGCAGTTCCGTGACTGTGGAGAGCGAAGGTTTGTTTCTCACTGGATTTGTCATCTATAAAGGTTAAAGAAAAAAAATAGCCGGGGTGCCCCTCACAAAAATGTGGGGAAATTTTGTGAGAGCCTTATATCCAAAATGGCTGCCGTCAGCCAAGCTGGAAATTTAATGGTTTTTAATGGTTTTGCCCACAGTGCTGCATAATACATGGTTTCTAGGACTATTTGGGTCAAGAAATTCATAAATGATGTAGATTTATTGATTTGACCTATTTTTGACTTTCAAATTCAAGATGGCCGCCAATTTTTGGCTCTTTAACCCTATGGGCCCTAGGCCTTTTTGGGGGTATTTTTCCTGCCTTTACTTTTAAGCTCATATCACAGTCATTCTGAAGGCTACATACACATGCTATATCTTGTTTTTTTCAGGACAATCTGGCTGGGCTAACCAGATTTGCCAACATTCCATGTCCTTCTATGTGCCTGTATTTTATATTAATTTTTATATCAATGAAAAAAACAAATCTGTGTGACTAATTCTTACATTTTAATATGTATCTCAGCATAGCAAGTTGGAAGTTGACATATTCTGCCATATATGAAGAGGGGAGACTCTCTGGAATCTGGCAATATAAGAACCATGATGCTGAGACATTCTGTCACTTCACAGTTGTCCAAAACATGTGGTGTGTGCCAGGCAGACATGATTGATTTGACCTATTTTTGACTTTCAAATTCAAGATGGCCGCCAATTTTTGGCTCTTTAACCCTATGGGCCCTAGGCCTTTTTGGGGGTATTTTTCCTGCCTTTACTTTTAAGCTCATATCACAGTCATTCTGAAGGCTACATACACATGCTATATCTTGTTTTTTTCAGGACAATCTGGCTGGGCTAACCAGATTTGCCAACATTCCATGTCCTTCTATGTGCCTGTATTTTATATTAATTTTTATATCAATGAAAAAAACAAATCTGTGTGACTAATTCTTACATTTTAATATGTATCTCAGCATAGCAAGTTGGAAGTTGACATATTCTGCCATATATGAAGAGGGGAGACTCTCTGGAATCTGGCAATATAAGAACCATGATGCTGAGACATTCTGTCACTTCACAGCTGTCCAAAACATGTGGTGTGTGCCAGGCGGACATGATACCAGTATTTTTTCATTATTGCAAGAAATTCCATTGACTCATTCACAAGTCAAAAATGTGTTTCATCTGGAAGAAACATGCAATATTTACATCTAAAGGCCCGAACATACTTAGGCAGTATGTATGTGGAGCGGACTCCACGGAGGTTCGCCCGGACCAAAAGCGGACATCCGGAAGCCCTGCGCGTGCAAAGGTCAGATTTTAGGACTGCACACCAGTGACTGCTCAGCTCAAAAATGTGTTTTATCTGAAAGAAACATGCAATATTTACATCTAAGATCATAGAAAAATAGTCAACCAAGTGCAATGATGTCCTCCAAGATAATATTTGGCACTTTGTTTGCAATAAAAAAAAAAAAAAAAAATTGGGCATATGGTGACTACTATATGAAGTGACTGATAACAATATCTGTATAATGGATTGTAAAGAAATTCATCAGGTTTTTATTTTGTAGACAATTAATCTGGATTTATAGCGTAATGGGATGACAGCACAATGATATGTGTGGTATCACTGGAAAGCTCTGCTCCTGCACTTTCATGTGATATGTGTGGCATTTCTGTGCGAGCCTGCATTCGCGAGTAATCCATCCAAGAGTAATGTGTGTGCAAAGCTGTATGAAAGCTTTGTTATACATAATTTTAGTGTACCTTTGTCATTTTTTTTCACTGTGAAAACACTGGACTACCGACAAGTGCTTGGTCTTGTCGGAAAGGTACAGTTCCTCTGTTTCACGTGATATGTGTGGCTTCTCGCTATGATGCACAGTTGCAGAGAAAATCTATAGAGAAGAACAGGTGTGAATTTGGATGCACTATGCGTCGTTCGGGCCCATTTTTCAAATCGTCATATTACGTTAATATTAGGCTCCAATGAAAGTTCTGCGCTGAGTTAAATTATGGACAGTAAAATTACAACATACACATAGGTCATCAGATGTCTGGGGTGGAACCAATGAAAGCAGGGAGACAGAGAAGATTCTTTAGCTTGGAGTTGTTTTTATCAACATTTTTTTTAAATTATTTATTTATTATGATTTATTTATTGAATTAACTAAAAAGACTCTCCATCTGAATCTGTTGAATCTTCACACTGACTCCTCTCATCATCACTGCTACTCTCATCTGACCGTGCATCATAGCGAGAAGCCACGCATATCACATGAAAGCGCAGGAGCAGAGCTTTCCAATAATACCACACACATCATTGTGCTGTCATCCCATCACGCTATAAATTCAGATTAACTGTCTACAAAATAAAAACCTGACGAATTTCTTTACAATCCATTATACAGATCTTGTTATCAGTCACTTCATATAGTGAGGAATATTGTATCTTACCACGTCTTAGGCTTGCGTGTGTTTCTCCCTGTCTATCCATATTTGTAGTCCGGCTTTCAAGATGCAAATATCTCCATATTGTCCAGTTGAGACTCCATCAAACTTTGTATGACAAGACCAGCGTACTTCACCTTTGCGCACCCAGACAACTGCAGCCTAATTATGCATGCATGACAGGGCCGTAGTCACCATATACATTGTGAGGGACACCCCCCGCCCAAAATGCCCCAATTTTTTATTTTACTGCAAACAACATTATCTTGGAGGACATAATTGCACTTGGTTGACTATTTTTCTATTGTCTTAAGGCCCGAACATACTTGGGCATACTATAAGCGGAGCGGACTCCGCGAGGAATGTCCGCAGTCATTCGGGCTTCCATACCAACAATTCTTGCACGTCGATGTGAAAAATACATGCTGAGTAGTCACTGGTGTGTGGAGTGGAGTCCGCGCGGTCGTTAAATCTGAGCTTTGCGCACACAGGGCTTCCGGACGTTCGCTTTTGGTCCGGGCGAACCGCGACTTGTGAATGAGTCAATGGAATTTCTTGCAATAATGAAAAAATACTGGCATTATGTCCGCCTGGCACACACCACATCTTTTGGTTGTCATGGTTCATATATTTACAGATTCCAGAGAGTCTCCCCTCTTCAGATATGGCAGAATATGTCTTTTTCCAACTTGCTATGCTGAGATACATGTAAAAATGTAAGAATTAGTCACACAGATTTGTTTTTTTCATTGATATAAAAATTAATATAAAATACAGGTGCATAGAAGGACATGGAATGATGGCAAATCTGGTTAGCCCAGATTGTCCTGAAAAAAAACCCCAGAAGATATAGCATGTGTATGTAGCCTTTATAATGACTGTGATATGAGCTTAAAAGTAAAGGCAGAAAAAATACCCCCAAAAAGGCCTAGGGCCCATAGGGTTAAAGAGCCAAAAATTGGCGGCCATCTTGAATTTAAAGGTCAAAAATAGGTCAAATCAATAAATCTACATCATTTATGAATTTCTTGACCCAAATAGTCCCAGAAACCATGTATTATGCAGCACTGTGGGCAAAACCATTAAAAACCATTAAATTTCCAGCTTGGCTGACGGCAGCCATTTTGGATATAGGGCTCTCACAAAATTTCCCCACATTTTTGTGAGGGGCACCGTGGCTAACTTTTTTCTTTAACCTTTATAGACAAATCCAGTGAGATACGAACTTTCGCCTCCACGGTCACGGAACTGCTATAGATGACCCAACTATTGTGT
Organism: Epinephelus fuscoguttatus; assembly: GCF_011397635.1. Lineage (NCBI taxonomy): Eukaryota > Metazoa > Chordata > Actinopteri > Perciformes > Serranidae > Epinephelus > Epinephelus fuscoguttatus. The sequence continues at coordinate 39,953,962 of NC_064765.1, read as the reverse complement.
GTGACCTCGTTCAAGGAGCTTCTGTGTCACTGTCTTCTGCTTTTCAGTAGCAAACTTGAGGAGAGCATTGCTCAAGAGCAGGTTTCGGTTCTGGTAGCTGCATCCGTCACTCCACATGATGTACTCTTCATACGATGGGTGTGCTTCAAGATAACCAACAATGCATGAAGCGAACTCATTAGCAGAAAGACCAGCTTCACCCTCATGCCACAGATAATTTGTTGCATCATGTGATACCATGTCAAAGATCGTGAAGTTATGAATGCCAAGCTTGGTCTTGTAATAGAGGGCAGAGGCTTGCAGCTTGGGGCAGAGCAGGAGCCCCTGCAGATCCATACACACCAACAAGGTCTTCTCACCTGCCACTTCTTTGTCCTTCTGCTTCATGGTTTGTGCCATCTTTTTTAAGGCACTGCTCCTCCCACGTGGCAATGTCAATGTTCCCAACCTTGAATGCGCAACAGGTATCACACTGGTCTTTTTTTGGGTAAAAAAAGAGAAAGATTTAGATCATGGAAAATGGTGGAAAACACTTGCCTTGACAGAGGCTGGATACCATGTTCCACACAAGAGCGCTTATACTGTGTGTGGAGGTGACTGATGGACTTGAACACAGGCTCCAGATACATCTTTGAAGAAGAGAACCTACAGTAGTGTGATGGGACTTTTGGTAGGTCCAGAAGGAAGGTCTTCAGGAAGTCCTGTTCGTCTGTCGCCATCCTCACTCTCACTCTCACTCTCACTCTCTCTGTCTGCTGAGGACTTTTCCCTCTTCTCCTCACCCACTTTAAACATATCCACTGCTCTATCCCTAATGTTGACATGAACATGCGCTGACTCATTCTCTGCCTTCTACTATCCACAACAAGGTGATAAAAAATGGAGATTGACCTCCTGGACCCTTCTGCTCCTGTCCGCTGCCACTTCACATTGCTCAACTCCACTAATGACTTGACATAAATTTTCCTCTCTTTCCAGTCTAATTTCTCCCAGAAGTACTTGAAAATCTCCTCTCTCTTTGACTCATCAAATTGTCTACAGTTCAGTTTAGATGACTTTTGGCAGGCCGCAAACTGGCATGGCATGCCCATTTGTCTCACCCCCTTAAAAACAGTTTCTTTATTTTTTCTGCTAACATAGGATTGGCCCCTCATTCACCTCCTTTTCTGGACGTTGGTCTTCCAGGTCTCAGGATTTGGCCTCTTCTCTGCCTTCCCAGACGAGCCTCACCACCTGAGTCCACCTCAACTGCTTCTCCGTCTGATTCAAAGAAAAACAAAGAAAATAAGTGTGTGAGATGTGTGTGTCTTTGTCTTTGATCTGTGAAGTGCTTCCTTCCTCCGTCCTTCATTCCTCTTTTCCTTTCTCCCTCTCTCCCTCCCTCCTTTCTTTCTTTGCTCCCTCTTTCCTTCCTCCCTCCCTTCCTTCCTTCCTTCCTTGACCTGAGGACAACAGGGAAGTAAGTACTTAAAACATACAGGTAAGTTTACAGTTATGTCTTCTACCATCCACAACAAGGTGATAAAAAACGGAAATTGACTTCCTGGACTCTTTTTTGCTCCTGTCCGCTGCCGCTTCACATTGTGAAGTGCTATGAGCTGTGTTTTTGTATGACAAAAATAAAGCTATTATTAATAATAATACCCACCTTCATTTTAAGATCCATTTGTGCCAAAAGCAGGAGTATCCTCCTGTTCACTTCCAAGTGAATCTTGAAAAGATAAGGAGGAACATATTTAGTACACTGTGTGCAAAATTTACATAATTCAGTGTTGTAAAAAAGTGTGAGCGTTCTCTTAAATTATGAGTTTAGAAAGACGCCCACTGATGGGCTAATCTGTTTGCAATACAGCGGCAATAAAACATAGCTTAAGGGTTTACAACATCCTTTGCGTACACTTTTTTTTTGAACAATGTTTTTATTGATTTTTAATAGATACATACAGAACACATCAACACATACCACACTAATTGCACAGTGAGATGCAAACTGACCTCACTGCATACACACACACAAAAGCAAACAAACAAACAAAAAAAAACCTGTCACACTCAACAGCTTTACAAATAAGTATTCACTGTTGCCTGAGAAAGTCCATTAAAGGTGCCCACACCTCTTCAAATTCTTGCGCATTACCTCTAGTTACATAGGTTAGCTTTTCTAGTGTAACACACATTACCATCTCTCTGATCCAGGACTGTTTAGAAGATACTTCAGTCTCTCTCCATGATAAGGCAACCATCCTCCTGGCCTGCAGGAGGCCAAAGTTTATTAGAGTCTTACACTTGGAGTTAAAAGAAAAGTTATCTGGATATATCCCTAAAATACAAAGTTTTGCTAAGCAAGGTACCTGGATACCTATGATTTTACATAGAGTGCGGACAACCATTTTCCAAAAAGCTACCAATTGCGTACACTAAATCTAGATCTGTTAAGCCCTTTGAAGTGCAGTTTTCTGTGGGTACGTTTCTATACAAAAAATATTTTGATAATACCTTCATTTTCAGATTCTTCTTGGACATACTCAGGAGAGTCATCCCTGTCATGCTCGAGTGATTCTTAAATAAAGAGAAACAGCTTTAGTACACTGAATGGCATAACTCAGTGTTGCAAAAAGTTTGTATCCTTTGCAGTGGCTGACTTAACCCTATTTTTTCCCTCAACAAACCTTCACTTGTGCTGACACTTGTCTCTGCCTCTGCCCCAGTTGCCCTATCATACCTCACTTAAGTGATTGCACAAAGCTCCTCTAAATAGAGAGACATATTTATCCTGAAAAAGAGAAAACAGTGCATACATCAGACACATAAGATGTTGATGAATATGTCTCAGTCAGAAATCTAATGTACAAGTTAGTACAACCCTGAAGCTGGTATTTCTGCATGTGCATTTAAAATAAACATGTTTAAACATTTATTTGAAAAACGAGAGTCCTTTTTAGTCATTTTAGAAGAAGTTTGATACACGGAACTATAGTGTGTTTACGTCCTATGCTGTGATCCATGGAGGGATACACCGGTGAGCAGGTACAGGCACAGACGTAGCCTATAAACAAAACTCAGTTGTTTATTTAGCCTTACGATATCTTTGGACTATAGTAGCTGCAATAGACGACTTTGAACGCCACTTTGAAGAGTTTCTTGTAGCGGACACAAATCCAGAGCCATACCTGTTTGAACCGGAGTACACAGATGAGGAACTCCAGGTGTTAGATGCTGAGCCAGCGAGAAGAAAGGCTGAATCCTCTGAAGCGGCACAACGGCAAGGGGCCGAGGGGAGACGGAGGTCAAGGGAGGATTGGTGGTGTAGCTGCGGGGCTTGCCAACCTATGCCTACAGAGGTGGAATCATTTTGCTGCACAGAATGGGATTCGGTGCTACCATCGTTGGGGAGGCTAGAGATATATCATCATCATCAGGAGGAAAACCGCAGCAGAGAGTGCATCACAAGGAGTGAAAACTTTGCAGCAATCACTAATCCTGGCGTGATTGAAACATTTTTTCATGTTCCTAAGATAAACTGGAAAAAACGCCCCAGGCCTGCAGGAGCTGATGGACAGCTTTCAGTCAAGTGAGTAATATCACTTTATAATGCACATTTTCGTCTCTTTGTGTGCTTTTACCAGGTGACTGAGCATACCTGTCCCAGAGCCAGCTGCAGCTGTTGCTCACCGGTGTATCCTTCCACGCAGAGCGCAAACACACTATAGTTCCGTGTATCAAACTTCTTCTAAAACGACTAAAAAGGACTCTCGTTTTTTGAATTAATGTTTAAACATGTTTATTTTAAATGCATGTGCAGAAATACCAGCTTTACCAGGGTTTCTGTAATGTTTATTTGTTCACTTTTACGAGTAGGCTACTGACCCCCTGTAGACTTCAATTGTATTCACTAAGCTAAGCCGCAATGTTAACCGCTGAGACCCAGCCACTGGACGTACAGACATAAAAAAGATATCGATCATGTTGTCTCAATATGAAAATGATAGAAGAAGGGCATAACTCCCAAATCGTCTGCGTATTCCTTTAACAGCGAACAATACCGGTGTTTCACTTCCACAGAGGCTATTCCCCAACAGTGGGCGGGGCAGTAAGACCAGACCTGGGAGATATGTGCTGTTTTGATTGACACTTCTGACATCCAATGGAGATACGTTTTAAATAGATGATGTTGTAAAGCGTTTTTCCATCACATCAGTTGCTAGAGAGGAATGTGGACATGCCGTACACTGTAGAATGTCAAAAACGTCACAAGTGGAGATCCATGCTTTTCATTGGACAGCGACGATTTGCATTCTCAACTCTGTAAATGTTAGCTCTCCACCCTACAATGACAAATCACATTACCCTGTCAACCATCACGTCACTCTCTGTTCTGGCTTGTACCAACATTAACTCAGCCAGGTTGGGATCTTCTGCTTTAATTAAGTTAAGGCAGGAGGGGGAAAATGAGTCTAGATCCAGTTATCAGTATGTGTATGTGTAACAGGCCATCATCAAAACTGTATCAAAACTGATAAGGTTCTGACTTTAGATATCAAATTCTATTTTTGTAATTCAAGTTTTTATTTCTTTTATCTTTGGTGTTTGACAGTACAACATTTTACACTGTGAGACATTTCTTGTTATACACACTACATGTACCATCAGTGGTATAGAAAAACAAAAATGAAATAAAAATTCAGTATAAATAAAACCACTCGTATAAAGGACATGTTTAGGAAGAATACCCATACAGCAGATTATAATGTTAGATCCACTCAGAGGAAGGTATTCATGCTGCAGGCTCATCAGGCAGTGTGATGTGAGTCCAGAACAAGTCCCAGATTGGTGCCTTATTCTTGTTTCTATTGTTCATCCTGTTGAGCATAAGTTCGTATGAAGCTGTTTTTATCATTATGTTTACCCATTCTTTCAGTTCAGGGGGTCTGGGTGTTTTCCATAGTTTAAGTATTGTCCTGGCAGTCGTTGTAATCCCTGCCATGATTACAGAGAATTCTCCGCTTGATATGTTGTGTGTAGCATAAATATCACTGATACACACTATTTACACTACTGGACCAGTTCTAGGTTCTAATGGAGTGGGGTAACAAATACAATTGAGCCAGAGACCAGGTGATTTAAATGCAAAAGCCGACACTTTACTGGAAGTAAACAAAAATAAAAGCATTCACAGATAACATTTGAATCAGTCAATAACCTGAAGGTACCAAAAATAAGTTTCATTCACTTTCACTTCTTTTTCTTACCTCAGTTCTCTCCTAGGTTAGAGATAATTTAGTTCAGGCAACCCACCCTAGTTAGATGGTTTATTTAGTTTAGTTTAGATAGTTTAGTTATGTTAGACCAGTCTGTAACTATCTTATTTAAAGGTTAATTTATTTTGGTTCAATTATCTTCCTGAGTTCACTCTTTTTTTCCTCTTCTCACAGGTAAGAGAATAATTACACCTTTCTAAATCAAAATAAAGTGTACACTTATACCTCTACTCACAACAATGACAATTATGAAGAACAAAATACAAAATGCAACACTTCAATTCAGAGTTCAAAGTTCAGTTTCAGTGTACTCCAGATCAGTTCAGAGTTCAGTTTGAAAAGAAGAAAAAAATGTAATCCAATACTCCTACCACTCTGGTAGAGAGTTTACCAAAAGTCCATCCTCGCGCAGCGGATCCTCTCACTTGCACGATGAAGATGAACTCTTGTCCTTAAAAACGAAGCTCGCCATCTTGTGTCCTGGGCGTGAGTGTAGTCTCCGCGCACACACAAACTCCACAGAAGAAACTCCTCTTCAAGTTCAAACTTCAACAGAATAACACAAAAAAACCTGACCTGTACAACAGGGCATAAGAAAAATAAATCAGTTTTGTCAATGTAATTCAAATCAATAAAGTTTTACAATTACTGTGCATTGTAACATGCTAGTTGTTTAATGAGACCGAAAATGACGACGACGGGATCGGCATCTTTCATCTCGCATCTCCGTCTTTTAGTCATAAAAAACTTAAATTCTTCTCCCAACATAATATAACCCTCTTTTCAATTGACAACACAACATGCACCTTCAATTGGTTCCCTTAATAAACCGAAAATATTAGCAGCTAAACAGCTTGTGTTAACAGCTTTCTCCACGCAGTTGCAACGTGAAAATGGTATGACAATAAAGTAAGTTGAAACTCACCAAAACCGTTGTGGTTTGATTAGATATGGCTCTTGTGAATCACCAACCACGTAGTTATTATTTTTCAGGTCTTAAACCACTCTCTGGAAAAATATTTATTCGTTCGTTTTTCTGCTAATCTCATCTGCTCTCAGGTCCGTTCTGCACCACTGTTGCCAACTCCACAGTAAGAAAAGTAGCTATTGGCTGTCCTAAAAGTCGCTATAAGTCGCTAAATGACGTCATCGGCTAATTTGTATAATTGTCCATATGCATGTAATTGTAATGGCTGCTGTAGGAGAGAGGAATAACGTCGTGGGAGAGACAAAAACTGAGTAAAAAAACACCCTGAATATGTTTAGAACTACAAATGAACCTTCTTTCAGTGATTTATATTAGACAAAGAAAATTTTACATTTACATCCCGCCCTGACTGTAAACCAGGTCAGGATCAGCCAGCGGCAGTTCCGCGCATGCGCAATTCACTTGCAGTCTGGACGTGGAGGGGTTAACGTCTCCTGCTCTGACTGCTGCTGGGAGGGAGGACTGGGCTGTCTGTGAGTGCTTTGGGGCGAGAGAGGAGCCCACGGCAGCATCCGCTGCCCGTTGAGAAGAATAAGAATGATACATGCTCTCACAACGGAGTCTCCACAAGTCTTCAATAACATCAGAAAAAGTCGCTAGATTTAGTCGCTTTTTTGAAAAAGAGTCGCTAGAGGGGTCTGAAAAGTCGCTAAATATATATATATATATATATATATATATATAAGTTGGCAACTCTGTTCTGCACGTATGCTGTGTCACACCAGGGTCATAGGGCAAAGGACCATGAACCTCTTAAAGGGACAGTACCGTTAAAGCATTTTATATAGACCTATTTTTAAACATTCCCATGAAATTATTATCACACCTTTTTTTAATGACTCTTATTCAATCAAATGTGACAACTGTTTTAACTTACTTATGCATTTTAATGAATTGTTTGCATTTATTCATATTTTACTGTGGGTTACATGTGTATTTGGCTTCTGTCCCCTAATAGACATAATCTGGGAGATGATGGTATGTCACTTCCCAGCCAGTTGCTCAAACTGTCTACAACTGTCTTCCAGAAAAGTTGAATGACAGGGCACTCCCAGATGCAGTGTAACAGAGTACCTATGTCTTTCTGACACTTCCAACACAGGTTATTATTTGTTATACCTGCTCTGCTGAGTCTGTGTGGTGTCCAGTAATACCTGTGTGCTATTTTATATTGTGTAAATTTCCCTTTAGCTTCCCTAATGTATTTCCAATTATTAGATATAATTCTCAGCCATTCCTCGTCACTCATCAGGCATCCCAGGTCTTTCTCCCATATTGTTTTCAGGCTATGACAGCCATCGCTGAGTAGTTGGTTGGTTGATCTATAAAATATAGAGGCTCGGTGGCACTCAGCAGGTAACGTGAGATAGTCCATGATGTGGTTTCCATCCTTGTACTGAATCCTGGAGGTAATACAGTCCTAAATCTGCTTTCCCTCAAGATTGTATTCTCTTTTTATGTCAGATAATGACATGAACACCCCTTCTTCATATAAATCAGCAATATGACATAATCCATTAAGGTGCCATTCCTTTTAATATACTGATGTCTTTCCAATGCTGATCATGGGGTTATGTCATAGAGAAGAATATATTTGTTTACAATGTGATAATTTATGCATTTTATGTAATTTGGTCCAGATCTCTTTGGAGTGAGACATAATAGGATTAAGTACTTAAGTTAACTTAAGTTTCCCCCATTTATCCAAATTAGTTTAAATTTTTTGCAGCAATGGTTCTAAATTTAATGTGGGTATTTCCTCCACTTGGCTACATAGTTTGTCTCTCAAGTATAACATCCCTTTTGATATCCATTTAAAGCTGGAATTTGTCAGTGAATTTGAATTGAAAACAGAGGTCGGTACTTAGCGGGATTTGTGGTATCTCTATCTTTTTTACTAATCACTGATATTAAGGCCTCATGAAATGTCGGGGTGAGGGTTCCTAATTTAAAAGCTTCATGGTATCTCTTTCAATATTGGTGCCAGGATATCTATATACTGCTTGTAACATTCCACAGGGAATCCGTCGAGGCCCGGTGGCTTCCCTGATTTCATACGTGAAACTGCATTGCTGATTTCATTCTCTGTTATTAAACTGTCCAATAATTCCACTTGATCAGGTGCCAATCTAGGCAGATTAATATTAGAGACAAATTCTGTCAATTCTTCTTGTTTGGGATTGATGTCTGATGTATATAATTCTTTGTAGAACTGTTGTAAGACCTCATTTATTTCCTTTGTCGAATAAACTATTTTATCACCTTTCTTAATTGCTGGTATTATAGGAATTTTGTTGCTTCAGTTGCCTGGCAAGTAACTTGCCTGTCTTCTCTCCCCCTTCATAGAAATTTGTCCCCAGTCTAAATAAAGCATATTCCACTTTTTTGTTATAAATTTCTTGCAGTTGAAACTTAAGCTTACATATATCTCGATATAGTTTATCTGAGAAATTTTTTGATAGTTCTATTTCCTGATTTCTAATTTCAGTTTCCAATTCCTTTACTCTCTTCATATCCTCTTTTTTCTTTTTAGACGAATGTGCTATCATTTTCCCCCTAATGTACATGCTTTTGATGTTTCCCATTCCATTGCTTTTGAGCTTGCACTGCCAGCAGTAATTTCAAAAAAAAGATATAAGGTCGCCCTTCAACAGCAGGTTGAAGGATTCATCCTGTAATAACGATGTATTCATTCTCCATCTACATTTTTTCTCAGTGTCAGTATTTATGTCAATACTTAGCTCTACTGCTGCATGATCTGAGCCATTGCATTAATTTTACAATCTGCTTGTAACATTCCACAGGGAATCCGTCGAGGCCCGGTGGCTTCCCTGATTTCATACGTGAAACTGCATTGCTGATTTCATTCTCTGTTATTAAACTGTCCAATAATTCCACTTGATCAGGTGCCAATCTAGGCAGATTAATATTAGAGACAAATTCTGTCAATTCTTCTTGTTTGGGATTGATGTCTGATGTATATAATTCTTTGTAGAACTGTTGTAAGACCTCATTTATTTCCTTTGTCGAATAAACTATTTTATCACCTTTCTTAATTGCTGGTATTATAGGAATTTTGTTGCTTCAGTTGCCTGGCAAGTAACTTGCCTGTCTTCTCTCCCCCTTCATAGAAATTTGTCCCCAGTCTAAATAAAGCATATTCCACTTTTTTGTTATAAATTTCTTGCAGTTGAAACTTAAGCTTACATATATCTCGATATAGTTTATCTGAGAAATTTTTTGATAGTTCTATTTCCTGATTTCTAATTTCAGTTTCCAATTCCTTTACTCTCTTCATATCCTCTTTTTTCTTTTTAGACGAATGTGCTATCATTTTCCCCCTAATGTACATGCTTTTGATGTTTCCCATTCCATTGCTTTTGAGCTTGCACTGCCAGCAGTAATTTCAAAAAAAAGATATAAGGTCGCCCTTCAACAGCAGGTTGAAGGATTCATCCTGTAATAACGATGTATTCATTCTCCATCTACATTTTTTCTCAGTGTCAGTATTTATGTCAATACTTAGCTCTACTGCTGCATGATCTGAGCCATTGCATTAATTTTACAATTTACAACTTGTTTTATTATAGTGTTTGATATCAAAAACATATCAATCCTGGAATAGGATTGGTGGCAGTGTGAGAAAAAAGTATATTCCCTGTCACTGTGATTTATCAGTCACTGTATGTCCACCAATCCCATATCCTCACTGATCATATGTATTGCAGCTCTATCCTTAGATGTTATTGGGCCACTAAATTTGTTCCTATCTAAAAAGGGGTCTGAAACTTGATTAAAGTCTCCTGCCAGTATTATCTGACCGTCCATTCCACCCAGTGTCTTACTTACTTCGTGGAAAAAATTTGGGTCTCCCTTGTTCGGTGCATAAATGTTGCAAAGTGTCATCTTAGCCTCATTTATCAGCGCCTGTATACATACCATTCTGCTCTCATCATCTTTAATCTCCTTCAGTAAAATAAAACTCAAGTTTTTGTTCACCAGTATAATTACCCCGTTCCGTTTACTAGAAAAAGAACTATGAAAAATATGTCCAACTCAACCACGTTTCAGTTTGACTGCTTCTTCTTTTACAAAGTGTGTTTCTTGTATGAAAGCAATGTCAGCCTTATTATGCTTCGGATAAGTCAATACCTTCCCTCTTTTTGCAGGATTTCTGCATCCATTAATGTTCCAGCTCATGCATGTGACATAATTCCTAGCCATATTCTACGTATGAAAGAAAAAATACCTTGTGAAATTCTGTTTGAATCAATATTGGCTATGTCTCTTATTAGTGCTTCATGTAATTTTAACATCTCACTTGTCTTGCTACTAGTTTTGTCTGTTATCACCAAAAGCAACTCTACACAAACCAGCTTGTGAACAGTGGTGTAAACTTTAACACTTTTATAATAAGTACAATACAAAAAGCTAAACTTAAACAAGCCCCACAAAACATTAGTTGAGGCCCCTGGCTTTTCTCCAGCCATGCTAAAACAAAAGAAAAACAAAACAAGAAAGAAAAATAACGGACGTTTTGGTCCGTGGGGTATTACACCTCTAGCCAACTCTCTCTGGCTTTCCGCTCAGAAGGTACAGGATCAAACTCAAACCCCCACTAATGTATGTTACACATTGTCCACTTTTAAATCAGTCTGTTTCTCATTGTCCTTGTCACTCTTTATTGTGCAATACTTCTGCTTTTAGATAGAGCACTCATGCTTACCCATCTGCATTGCAGTTCTTTTTTTTTTTTTTTCACAACTTGTCTGCATTGGTCTTCATAGCTTAACGCCACAAAAGGGTGTAAGCTTCTTGTGAAGATTGATGCACTGTTAATCTTGCAGTCAAGTATTTTATACCCATAATGCGTGGTTGTGACCGTCACCCACCCTCCCTGGAGACTAGCCTAACAGCCTTTATTGGAAAAACTTCCTAATATGAGTCAGAGAGGGCCGTGATACACCAAAGTGTGTCAAGGGGGAAGTAAGGAAACAAGCAAGGGGGAGGGGGCAGGTGCTTAAGTCCTGAGTTGTATAGTGACAGTGCATGCGGAGAAGAAGGAGGAAAAACAAACAAACAAATAAACAAACAAAAAAAACAGAGGAGAAACAGGCAGTGTACCTGATGTATTGTGGCCTTGAGGTGGTTGTGCTCCATGCAGATTATCAAAAATAAACATATACATGTCTACTATACTGTACTGAAAAACAAAAACAAAAGAGAAGTCTATACTGAACACCAAAGATGTGAGAGTCTTGGTGGAGGGGGAAAGCCTGATTGTAGAGAAGAGCTGCCAGCGCGGTGTGGTAGGTTTGAGACGCAAGTGGGCCCCTTTGGAGTGATCCCATCGGTTCTTTGCGATGCGTCACGGAGCTGAAGTATCAAACATGCATGCGTGTATTTGAACCCTCCCAATGTGTTTATGAAAACCATCATCAGGGTCCAGGGCCAGCCCTGCGGGGGAAGGGGGCGGTATGGCACCCCAAGACCGCAGGAGCGCCCAGACCCCAAGACCAGGGAGCCGCAGAGGCCGCAGGACACCACACAGGCCCAGGGACCCGGGGCGGCAATGGCCCCAGACAGGAGGGAACACCCCCCCCCCACCCCCCCTCCCCCGTGGGCCACAGGGCCACGGGACCCCCCAGACACCGGGAACCCAGCAACACCACCATGATGTAAATGGGCTCCCTGGCTCCAACCCTCAGCCCAGGAGGGCCGGGCCCCACGAGCCACGCCATGCATATCTACAGTGTGTGTAAACCCACCACCCCCCCTCTTACTATGATTCTCCGATCCCTGACGGAGAAACATTAACCCTACACCGTGAATGTGAATGTGAGTGCCCATAAGTGTGATGTGGTGCATTAAAATTGAGGGACATAGGAGACAGGTGGGGGCAAGGCTGATGGCTACAGCACACTGCTGTACTCCAGCCCGTGCAGCCATAAGCACCTGGAACCTGTTCCCATCTGTCCCACAAGATGTAGGTGTATGTGGTGTTTTAAAATTGGAGAGCAGATAAGGATGGGCCGGGGGGGCAGCATGGAGGGCTACCGGACACCACTGTCCCATAGCCTGCCCCATCATGAAGCCCCCCAATTGCAGTTCATTTTGATGATTTTTTCTGCCTCCTTGGCTCTCGTGAAGCTCCGGTTTTTCCCCTTCCAAGTAAATTGCAGATTTGCCGGGTGGGCCAGCGTCTATCTCACATTAAGCTGCTGTAGTGTTTTTCTTTGCGGCCGTAAAGGTTTTCCTCTTCACTGCCAATTCCCTCGACATGTCTGGAAACACGGAGAGTCTCATGGCCTATTTCCACCAGATGCGTGTTGGTTGCGTCTCCGCTCCGGCATGGCAGCAGAGCCAATAGGATTCAATTCTAGTCAATGTGTGTGTTTCCACCGGCTGCGGCTGTGCTGCGTTCCGGCTCCGTCACAGCTCCGGCACTCCGGAGCCCTCCGCAACAGATACACAGGACTTCTATTTTTGCCGGACGCCGGAGCACAACGCAGCAATTCAGCACAGAGCAGGTCGTGCGGGGCAGGAAGTTGTGCACAGAAACACGATAAAACATCTGGTTAATTTTCAAAACAAAATACATAGTGTTCACGCGGATCATATTTCCCTGCACTACACCTTGAAAACTACATAATGGGCAGAGGCAGGCCTGAAGTCAACAGGTCAGAGGTTTTCAGACATCATTTCACCCCGTTGACACCATGGACGAGGAGATATTAATCACGGCAGTGCACCGAGATGTCTTCCGGCGGAGCTGCACCGCTCCGCACAGCAAACGCAGCCGGTGGGTATTGACGGATGGCGGAGCACACAGCGGATAACCAGCGCTGCCATTCTGCAACGGACATGCATCCAGTGGAAATTCGGCGTCAGTCCTTCCCACTCAAGCCCTCATTTTTCTCTGACAGCTTTCAAAACTTTCTCCCTCGCTGACTGCCATAAGAATCTGATCAGCACCGGTCTGGGCGGCTGGTCCTCGTTGGGGAGGGGGCGAATGCTCGGTTTGCCCTCTGTATTTCAAATTCACCTCCAACATCAACTCCAAGCCAGTTGCTCAGTATTTTCTTCACGCAGCCCTCCATTGTGCCGTTCGTCCCATAGGTTTCTGTCAGCCCCAGTAACCTCACATTATTTCTCTTGCTGTGGTTTTCAAGCATTTGAATACGATCCCATAAAACTTCCATCTTCCTTTAACCGTGTTCTCTGTTGCTCACAAACCGCTCAGTGGTGTCCTCCAGGCAGGAAATCCGCCCCTCCGCTTCCTCCAGTCTTTCTTGTATGCCGTTCACCGTGTTTTTTTAACTCATTTGTTGTTTCTTTAATGGCTAGTATGTCAGCTGCCACTCCCCGCAGCGTGGTGCTCATCTTGGAGATTTCGGTAAACATATTCTCCAGGCTTACAGCTTTTTCGGCAGGTTGCTTTTCTAGCTGCGCCGGCGGCGGCAAGTTTGAAGTTACTTTTTCTTCAGTCGGCGGGGGGGGTTTTCCTGGTAGAAAATACTTCGACGTGGTCGCCAGTGGGGTCCAAAAAGCACTCCGGCCTACTCAGGTATAGGTTGTGGACCCCAGGGAAGACTATTTTGCTAAAAGTTTGTGGGTTGTCATGCAGTAAAATATCGCAAATATTGGTGGGTGAGTGGAGCTCATCTACTGCGCCGCCATCTTGCTCAGCGTACCCACGTGACTCCTAGATATCAAATTCAAATTAATCTTTGGGGAATGGAAATTATCCTTGAAATTGCTCCAGCTGCAAGACTGGCTCTCCCATGTCTTTTCAGCACCCTGGAGTAAACTTTACCCGGGAGGCTGAGCAGTGTGATGCCCCGATAGTTGGAGCACACCCTCCAGTCACCTTTTCTGAAGATGGGGACCACCACCCCGGTCTGCCACTCTGCAGGCACCATACCCGACCTCCATGCAGCAGTGAAAAGGCGTGTCAGCCAAGACAGCCTAACCGTGTCCAGAGCCTTAAGCATCTCAGGACGAATCTCATCCACACCCGCTCCCTTGCCACTGGGGAGCTTTTTAACTACCTCAGCAACCTCTGCCAGGGATATGGGCGAGAGTTCCACTGAGTCTTCAGGCTCTGCCTTGTTCATGGTGGATGTGATGGCCGGGTTCAGGAGGTCCTCAAAGTGCTCCTTCCACCGTCCGACGATGTCCCCAGTTCGGGTCAGCAGTTCTCCCTCTCTGCTGAGCACAGCCTGAGACAAGCCCTGCTTTCCCTTCATGACTCAGCTAACGGTCTGCCAGAACTTCCTTGAGGCCAACCGAAAGTCGTCCATAGCCTTCCCAAACTCCTCCCATACCCAGGTATTTGCTTCAGCAATGCCCATAGCTGCAGCCCTTCTGGCCAACCGGTACCTCTCCGCTGCTTCAGGAGACCCCTGGGCCAGCCGGACCCGAAAGGCCTCCTTCTTCAGCCAAATGGCCTCCCTTAACACTGGTGTCCACCAGCGGGTTCTTCGGTTGTCGCCACAACAAGCACTGACAACCTTCTGACCACAGCTCCTAGCAGCCGCCTCAACAATGGTGCATTTGAATATCGACCACTCAGACTCCATGTCCCCAACCTCCCCCGGGATGCATGAGAAATTCTGAGGTGGGAGTTGAAGACCCCATGGACAGGGACCTCAACCCGACGTTCCCAGTTCACCTTTACTTTGGGTTTACCAGGTCTGTCCGGTAGCCTCCCCAGCCATCTGATCCAACTCACCACCAGGTGGTGATCAGTTGACAGCTCTGCTCCTCTCTTCACCCAAGTGTCCAAGACATACAGCCACAGATCTGATGATACAACCACAATCATTGATCTTTGGCCTAGGGTGTTCTGGTACCAGGTACACTTATGAACCTCCCTGTGCTCGAACATAGTATTTGTATTGTATTGTATTGTATTGTATTGTATTGTATTTGTTCATGACTCGCATAGAAGTCCAGTAATAAAACACCACTATGGTGAACTATGGAGTCCCCAGCCGGCACCCCTTTAAGGGAGGCTGCCAAGAGACTCCGCACTGCTGTTTGGTGCATACGCACAAACAACAGTCAGAGACCTTCTCTTTGCGACCCGTAGTCGCATCAAGATGACAATCTTGTTCTCTGGGGAGAACCCCAACCAGCAGGGCTCAGCTTGTGAGTATCCCCACACCCACCTGGTGCCTCTCACCTTGAGCAACCCCACCAGCCCTTGTCCAGGAGTTTGGTTCCAAAACCAGTGCTGTGCATGGAGGTGAGCCCAACTTTATCTAGTCGGTACCACTCCACCTCCCACAGCAGCTCCGGCTCCTTCCCCACCAGAGAGGTGACATTCCACTTTCCCAAACCCAGTCCATGACGCCAGGGGTCAGCACGCCAGGGGCCCCGCCCCTTCCTGCCTGTAATCTCTTCGGGCTGAGCTGGACCTGGCTCCATGGCCTAAGGCCAACAGATGCTTGCTGGCGAGATCTTCCCCAGGTCTGGCTCCAGGAGGGGGCCCCGGTGTCCCCATACCGGGTGAGGGGCTCACCTCCCGAAAAGTCCATGTCATTGAGGTCTTTGAAGACCAGTTAAATCCTGAAACTTATAAACAATGGTCAGAATAAAGGTTGAATGTTTTCTCCATAATCATAAAGGTGTTGATGTAATGACGGATTCTCACCAACAGTTGTTGCAAAGAGAAAGTCCAGCTTTGTGTTGCCATTATAATTTATTTTGTGTCTTTGGCTGTAGAAATCTTTTATCCTATCATGTTATTACTGCTAAATTCACTCGTATTTGTGATTGAAAAGTGAGATGAGGAGATGTTGGATGGATGTGGATGAAGGCTGACAATAGTTTTAACTTGTAAGCACTAAATGTATAAAGATTTGAACACAGTAACTCAAAGCCTAACTTTCTGGTAGCCTTTAGTTGAACTTGCGTGGCTAAACTCTTTGAATATTTGGGACGCTCTGAAGTCGCATCTTTGTTTTTCTTGTTAGTTTTCATTAATGCTCACTATTTAGCACTCATGAGGTAGCTATCTTAACTTGTCAAAACAATGGAATAGTATGAAAAGCAGCAAAAAAGCCCATGATTACACCATTTATTTTTCTTGGTCAAACACTGTATCTGCAGACTGCTGCATAGCTGCAATCAAAGCCTCTCATTAAAATTTATTTAACTAGGAAAAGGCTATTGGAGAATACAAATCTCCTGTACAAGAGTGTTTCACACTGCAGACAATCAGTCAAAACACAGAATATGACCACAGACTATTATCTGAGCTCCTCACAGTGTGAACACAACAAACAGAGGCACCACACAGAGAAAGAAATGTATTTATGTACTCAATAACTGTAATACAAAGGTATGTGTGTCTAACGTACATGTTGTTATGTATCTAAAATTAAATATTTAAATTCTACACTATATACTTCTGTAAACTATAAACTTATTTTAATCTTTTTGAGAGAAAAATAGTGTATTTTGTTACACCTATACATTTTTATGACAGTTTTAATTACAAGTGACTTTGCAGCATAAAAAGCCTTTTTACTATATATGATACATCATAATTCCCTCTCTAAGTTCTATTTCAAAGTGCTGTGAAAACATCAAGTCTCTCCTTCAAACAGCTGTATTTATTCAAGTTTCTACCCAAAAGCTAAATTTTACAAGATTACATTAAACACGTCATGAGAACGTTATAATTTTTCTTTGCCCAATAGTCATTTTTACTGAATAGATCTTGAACGTGTCACTCCGTACTGTGGCTTAACTAAACCTTTCGTGATGTTCTTATATGTTGCTGGGAGGGGTGGTAGATGAAACCCTAGACTTTCATCCAGGAGCCCGCTGTTTGCTTCCTGAATGAGTGGTGAGCCAAACCATGACTGTTTTTCTAAACCTAACTACGTGCTTTTCTTGACATCCCGCATTGGTTGCGGCATCTCTGAACATCAACAGCTGACACAAAGCCTCAACTACAATGCATTCCTCTGCATTTTAAAACATACTGTAAAGGGCTCTCTCACCTCCCTCACAACACATGAATGATGAGAGTTAAAGTTGGAATCATTATCATATCACCAGCTGCGTTGAATTATCTCTGTATTGATGCTGAATGTGTTTAGATTGGACAGTATTTTGCCACTTGTGGCCCTTTTTTGGTATGATCAGACATGCACTGTGGCTTCATGAATGTAGACAGGAGGAATGGATGCTAAATAAGTCTCTCTTTCTCCACGTCGTCTCTAACTGGCTGCTGGTCCCTGTGTGATGATTAGTCCCATCCCGAGGGGAAGATGAGTTAGCAGAAGCAAACTCTCTCTAATGAGCTAAGCTCTGCCCCTCTCTACCGTCCCTCCTGCATCCCCGCGTTCCATCCCCATCCCTCCCTCCCTTTGAAGACCCAGGGTGGTGGGGTGGTCCCGGGAGGGGGACTGCTGCACACCTGTTCTCCCACCCCCACCCTTCTGTAATCATTGCATTTCTGCACTCCCTTGTCGATGAAGGGGGTATTCCTCCTCTCCCCGCTGCGTCCCCAGCCATTGTCTGTTTTTCTTTCTCCCTCCTGTTCCTTCTCTCTGTTTTTCTTATCTTTATTATAATCACTGCCCTCTTGCCACCCCATAGCCATACTCTGCCTTTTTCTGATTCTTGTGTATGGAGATCTGCTGATACTATTTGATAAATTTTATTGAGTGTATGTCACTAATTTATAAAGGGCAGGTAAAAATCATATATGTAGTTGAATGGAATATTGCTGGCAGGCTGCAGGAGTGACAAAAGGCCACCTGGCTCCAGCCTGCCCCTCCCTTCCTGTTCCCAAGACAACACTTCCCTCCCGTTAATTAGGGCAAATTTTTGTTTACATAATAAACTTCAGGGTCTCTGATGACAAATGGCATCTTGGGACAAGGGGAGAGGAGGTGCAGGCAGATGTATGTGTGTGTGTGTGTGTGTGTGTGTGTGTGTGTGTGTGTGTGTGTGTGATGGTAACTCGTGGCTGAACAAAACATCCTACATGCTGCCTTACGGCATCAAATTCCCAGAAGCTATTGGGAGAACACGTGTTATGGCGTGGGCTGGGAGATGGGGAGGCCTGATGGGGGTAAGTGGAGCCTGTCCTGCTGCCCCTGGGGCAGAAATATGGCTCAAGACCAATGTTAAGGCCTGTCTAATTAGTCCAGTGAAGGCTCTGATAACAAATAAACATGGAGGAGGTTTAGGGAGCTCTCCTGGGAGGTGATGCCGGAGTATATCTATTGGTAAGCTGCTTCTGGTGTCCACTGAGTCCTCTTAATAGTGACTCACAAAGGTACCAGAGCAGCATCTCCAGGCTGCACCTTTGGGTTCATCATCAAATCCATCTGTTCATTTCACCTCCTTTCCTTTGTAAATAACGTTAATACTTAACTCATCCAAATGTGTGTTATAAACTGTACTCTCTTGAGATGAGTAACTTAAGACTAAGTCCATTAAATACACAGCATTATGTGGCACCTTCGATATTTCAAAAATCTAAATGACTATGTTAAGAATGTGTTGATAATTTTAAAAAAAAAAGAACCACTGATAAACACAACTCAACAGAATCCGAAATCTGAGTTTGACTCTTCAGAATTGTAAAAAAGTCACCAACAGCTTCAAGTTAGTCTCTCAACTCAGCAGAAATAAAGTGAATAATAAACAACATATTATTTGAAGATTCTATGCACTACTCTAGGTCAAATGATGCAAATGACTGCTGTGAGTGTGATTTATGATTTATGATTTTATTAGGATCTCCATCAGCTGATGCAGTATACATCAGCTATTCTCCCTGGGGTCCTCACAAAACTTATAACAATAAGAATATACGATCAAAACATAAACAATGACAAAATAAAATAAAGATTTACACACAAGAAATATCAACAATTAGAATGCACTAGCAACGTACAGTACACAAAACATGACATATGACAAGTAATGAAAACCCTCATAAAATAAAAAAACAAAAACAAAAAAAAACAAGTGCCACTACATAACAAAGGAGAAAAACATTTTAAAAGTTAGGTACACTAGAGAATTGTACGAACTAGGGTTGTCATGAGAACCGATACCAAGTCGATGCCAACACGCAAAAAATACGTTGGTACCTGTTTTTTTTTTTCGGTACCGTAAGTACTGGATACAACTTTGCCCTCAGCGGGCCGTGCTGATTCCTGATGGAACTGACGGGGGCAATATACGTGCATCAGTCAGTGCCAAGGACGAGTGCGTAAGAAGAATGCCTGTTCTCCATCGTCTTTGCTAGAAACAATGGCTTTTACAAGTGCTGCTGGAGCTGCAACACCTCAGCTTGTCGAAAAGTCAGGTAATAGGAGTCGTGTGTAGAGAGGGTCTCATTTACACTGCAAGCGATGCGTTCATGCAGTGCTCGCGAACGGTCGCTGTTTACTCACATTTTCATTTCGGCAAGCATGTTAACAGGTTAGAGCCTTCACACCGCATCCATTCTACGTGCTGCTTGAGTCACGCTGCTTTTCACAAGCAAGCTCAAAAATAGAAGAACCGGTGTTTTTTTGCGCGAGTCACGAATGAGTGGTCGCAGTATTGAACAAAAAACACGAATTTGCGTGTGTTGTGACCTCTCTCGGCCCCCGTAGACATCTCCTCCTTGACCAAGCGAGACCTGACAGGCACATGTTTTATGTACTTACCCATTTGTAGTGCCAAATATTAATTCTCCAAGCGTTGGAATAATCAGTGGTGCGCGAACCTGTCCACCCTGGGCTTTGGGTCCAAACTCACTTCTTCTTCTTTGGGGTTTATTGGAGATTTGCAAACACGGTGCAGTACCGCCACCAGCTGTTCGGGTGTGGTTTGTGTTTTGAAGGGACAGCAGCAGCCACTGTGTGACTCTTCTTTTCGGTTTTGGTGTGAATACACGTGTGCTGCCGCTACGCTTGTGGATCGCTGGTGGTGTAAATTAGGCCAAAGTTAAAGTCTGAAACACTTTTAATAAAGTAGTGAATTTAGAAATACATGAGTTCTCTTCTTCTTCTTTTTTTTTTTTTCGTGGTATCAAATGAGTATCGAGAATCGTGGAAATGCACTGGCATTAGTATCGACTACTGAAATTCTGGTATCGTGACAATCCACGTACAAACAGCCATGAGATGTAGTTTCACCTGTTTTTTCAAACTAGCCTTACTCTGGGTTTTCGAAATGTGACCTGGAAGGGAGTTCCATTCTACAATAGCTCTGTACAATACTGCTGTCTGAAATTTGTTTTAGCTTTTGGAATTGCATATTTACCACTAATAGCATGTCTGGTAGGGTATGCATGTGTATCAGCGCTGAGTGTGAGCTGCTTATACAGACAATCAGGAATTTTAAAATGAAAAATGTCTTTTACAAAAGAGAGGAGTGATGTTTTTAGCCTCTCATCTACTTTCAACCAGCCAAGTTGGTTATGCATGTCATTAATGTTAGCTCTTATTGTACAGCCAAGGGCAACCCGAGCTGCTCTGTTCTGAGCATGTTGTAGCTTCCCTAGATTAGTTTTTGTTGTTCCTGACCACGCCATCGCACAGTAATCTAATTGTGACGATACGTCTGCAGGACTAGCTTTGTCGAGGGTGGTGTTAGAAAAGAAGAGCATCTCTTGACTATGGAAATGTTTCTCCCCATCTTTTGCACTAGTAAGTCTATGTGCTTTGACCATGACAAATTACAGTCTAAAGTTACACCAAGGAGTTTAATAATAATAATAACAATAACTTGTATAGCACTTTTCAGTATAAATAACAAAGTGCTTTACAACATAAAATATCAGCACACACTCAATATCAAAACAAAATGCATACAAATTAAACATTACATCAACCTAAACATTACATCAACTTAAACATTACTTCATAAAAGCCCTCCTGTAAAAGTGTGTCTTGAGGAGCGATGTAAAACGAGGAACAGACTCTGAAAACCTGATTTCCTCAGGCAAACCATTCCAGAGTCTAGGGGCCCTGATTGCAAAGGCCCTGTTGCCTTTTGTTTTCAGCCTAGACCTAGAGCTAGCAGGGCCTTATCAGCGGATCTCAGACTGCGAGCTGGTTTGTGTGAGGATAAAAGGTCCGAAATATAGGCAGGGGCTAGCCCAAGTCTGGCCTTAAAAACAAATAAAAGAATCAATCCTAAAATGAACAGGCAGCCAGTGCAGGGATGCTAAAGCAGGGGTGATGTGGTCACATTTTTTAGACCTAGTTAAAAGCCAAGCTGCAGCATTTTGTACTAACTGTAAATGGTGAAGTGATTTCTTACTGAGACAGGTATATAAGCTATTACAATAGTCAAGGTGTGAAGAAATAAAAGCATGGATGAGCTTCTCCAAATCTGTGGCTGAGATAAAAGACCTGCATAACAATGAAAGTGGACGTTGTATTTACGGATGATGTCACCTAGAGGGAGTATGTAAATGGAAAAGATAATAGGGCCCAGGATCAACACCTGGGGGACACCAAAGGAGACACTAGTGGGGGAAGAAACAGAGCCAGCTATAGATACCTAAGAGTACCTGTTAAAAAGGTAAGACCTGAACCAATTCAGGGCCACGTCAGTGATTCCTGCCCACTTCTCTAACCTGTCAATTAAAATGTCATGGTCTATCATGTCAAATGTTTAGTCTCCTGCACTTGCTCAACAGCAACATTATTGAGGATTAGATCCATCTGAGGTCTGGAGCTTAAAGAGTATTTTGACCCGAATAAAATGCTCTTGGTCTTAAAAATATTAAGGACAAGATTGTTATTAGTGATCCAGTCAAATACAATTTGCGGGAGCGTGCCTATGTTCCCACAGCCCTGTGTTCCCACAGCCCTATGTTCCCACAGCCCTGTGTTCCCACAGTCCTATGTTCTCACAGCTCTATGTTCCCACAGCTCTATGTTCCCACATTTCCGTTTTCATAAATTTGTATCAGATTTTATGCCCCTTTCTCCCAATTTGGGAGACAATTACACCCAACCTATTATCCCCCCTAACCCCTAACCCCCTAACACCCTAACCCTAACCCGTGTGGGAGGATAGGGCTTCAATTGAAGGGAAATGTAGGCACACAAGACCTAATTTTGAAAATGTCCTTGAAATGTAGGAACATTGGGTTTAATTTTGAGAAAAATCTTAGAAATATGGGAACTGTTGGAACATAGGGCCTAATTTTGAAAAAAAAAATCTTAGAACTGTGGGAACATAGGGCTGTGGGAACATAGGGCCTAATTTTAAGAAAAATCTTAGAAATGTGGGAACATAGGGCTGTGGGAACATAGGGCCTAATTTTCAGTGAAAAAAAATTATTAGACATGGGAACATACAGTACAGGCCAAAAGTTTGGACACACCTTCTCATTCAATGCGTTTTCTTTATTTTCATGACTATTTACATTGTAGATTCTCACTGAAGGCATCAAAACTATGAATGAACACATGTGGAGTTATGTACTTAACAAAAAAAGGTGAAATAACTGAAAACATGTTTTATATTCTAGTTTCTTCAAAATAGCCACCCTTTGCTCTGATTACTGCTTTGCACACTCTTGGCATTCTCTCGATGAGCTTCAAGAGGTAGTCACCTGAAATGGTTTTCCAACAGTCTTGAAGGAGTTCCCAGAGGTGTTTAGCACTTGTTGGCCCCTTTGCCTTCACTCTGCGGTCCAACTCACCCCAAACCATCTCGACTGGGTTCAGGTCCGGTGACTGTGGAGGCCAGGTCATCTGCCGCAGCACTCCATCACTCTCCTTCTTGGTCAAATAGCCCTTACACAGCCTGGAGGTATGTTTGGGGTCATTGTCCTGTTGAAAAATAAATGATCGTCCAACTAAACGCAAACTGGATGGGATGGCATGTCACTGCAGGATGCTGTGGTAGCCATGCTGGTTCAGTGTGCCTTCAATTTTGAATAAATCCCCAACAGTGTCACCAGCAAAACACCCCCACACCATCACACCTCCTCCTCCATGCTTCACAGTGAGAACCAGGCATGTGGAATCCATCCGTTCACCTTTTCTGCGTCTCACAAAGACATGGCGGTTGGAACCAAAGATCTCAAATTTGGACTCATCAGACCAAAGCACAGATTTCCACTGGTCTAATGTCCATTCCTTGTGTTTCTTGGCCCAAACAAATCTCTTCTGCTTGTTGCCTCTCCTTAGCAGTGGTTTCCTAGCAGCTATTTGACCATGAAGGCCTGATTCGCGCAGTCTCCTCTTAACAGTTGTTCTGGAGATGGGTCTGCTGCTAGAACTCTGTGTGGCATTCATCTGGTCTCTGATCTGAGCTGCTGTTAACTTGCGATTTCTGAGGCTGGTGACTCGGATGAACTTATCCTCAGAAGCAGAGGTGACTCTTGGTCTTCCTTTCCTGGGTCGGTCCTCATGTGTGCCAGTTTCGTTGTAGCGCTTGATGGTTTTTGCGACTCCACTTGGGGACACATTTAAAGTTTTTGCAATTTTCCGGACTGACTGACCTTCATTTCTTAAAGTAATGATGGCCACTCGTTTTTCTTTAGTTAGCTGATTGGTTCTTGCCATAATATGAATTTTAACAGTTGTCCAATAGGGCTGTCGGCTGTGTATTAACCTGACTTCTGCACAACACGACTGATGGTCCCAACCCCATTGATAAAGCAAGAAATTCCACTAATTAACCCTGATAAGGCACACCTGTGAAGTGGAAACCATTTCAGGTGACTACCTCTTGAAGCTCATGGAGAGAATGCCAAGAGTGTGCAAAGCAGTAATCAGAGCAAAGGGTGGCTATTTTGAAGAAACTAGAATATAAAACATGTTTTCAGTTATTTCACCTTTTTTTGTTAAGTACATAACTCCACATGTGTTCATTCATAGTTTTGATGCCTTCAGTGAGAATCTACAATGTAAATAGTCATGAAAATAAAGAAAACGCATTGAATGAGAAGGTGTGTCCAAAGTTTTGGCCTGTACTGTAGGTCTGTGGGACCATTGGGCTTTGGGAACATAGGGCTGACCCCCAATTTGCAACTCTTTGTTAAGGACCGAGGTAATTTCCTCCACCATAGATTCCGACATGTAAAGTGTTGAATCATCTGCATACATAACCATACTGGCTTTAGTGCAAGCAAGTGGAAGATCATTTGTGAATATGGAAAAGAGCAGAGGCCCAAGTGATGAGCCCTGCGGAATTCCGCTTGATAGATGTCCTGTGAGTGACAAGCTGCCATTAAAGAAGATCCTCTATGTTCTATTAGTTAGGTAGCTCTCCACCCATCCTAAGGTCAACTGAGTAAAGCCATAACATTTAAGTTTCCCCAGCAGCAAGCTATGATCAATGATGTCAAAGGCAGCACTGAAGTCCAATAGTACTGCTCTAACCATATTCTGTTGATCAATGTCACTTAACCAATCATTTGTCATCTGTGTGAGTGCTGTACCTGTTGAGTGCCTTTCCCTGTAAGTGTGCTGGTAAATGCTTATTAAGTTGTTCCTGGAAAAATAGCATTGTATCTGTTTGAATACAATTTTTTCCAACAATTTACTTATAATAGGTAACAAGCTGACTGGTCGGCTGTTAGAGCCAGTAAAGGCAGCACGAGTGTTCTTAGGCAGTGGGATTACCTTAGTCTCTTTCCAAGATTGTGGGAACATATTATTCTGAAGACTAAGATTAAAGATATGGCATATTGGGGTGGCAATATCGCCTGCTACTAGCTTCAACAACTTTCCATCTAGGTTGTCGATTCTAGGCAGCTTCTCAGTCTTAATGGATAAGAATAATTTTTGTACTTTTTCTACTGTCACCTTACAAAATTCAAAAGAGCAGTTCTTATTTTTCATTTTTTTTCTGTATACATGAATATGATGGTTCACTGTGAGCTGTTGGCAGTTCCTTTTTAAGATTACAGACTTTTCCGATAAAGTGATTATTGAAATAATTGGCTATGTCCATAGGTTTCATTCTAAAAGACCCTTCTGCTTCAATGAAGGGTGGAGTAGAATTGCTCTTCCTTCCCATGATGTCATTCAAAGTGCTCCAGAGCTTCTTTCCATCATGTTTTATGTCATCAATCCTAGATTTATTCTACATTTTTTCTTCTTTTGTTTAGTTTAGTGACATAGTTCCAATGTTTCTGATATATTTGCCAATCAGACATACAGCCAGACCTACTTGCCACATCTTTTGCATCAGCTCTTTGAGACATTAATGCTTTTAATTCATCATCCACCCAAGGGGCCTTAATAGCTCTAACTATTTGTGAGAGGTGCATGCTTGTCCATTACGGGAACCAACAATTCTCTGAAAACATTAAGTGCCTTATTTGAAACTGTCTGTTTACTGACATCAGCCACATACAAATCTGGACAGAAAGTCTTATATGATTTTATAGACAATTTTTGGCCCTGCCTTTGGAACTTTAGTTTTCCTGGATATGGCCACCAAATTGTGATCACTAAAGCTAATGGGAACAGTTACAGCTTCAGAGCAAAGTTCAACAGAATTAGTATAGATATGATCAGTACATGAAGCTGATACAGTTCCTACTTTGTTAGTATGCACCCTGGTCGGTTGGTCAATAACTTGAATGAGATTACAGGCTCTGGTTACATTAAGAACTTTGTGTTTCAGAGGACAGCTTGTTGCAAGAAAATTTAAGTCTAAATTAGCCAGGACATATATTTCTCTATTTTTTTTATCACATGCTCTGTCAACCATTTCACACAGATTGTCAAGATACTGACTGTTAGAACTCGGTGGCCTGTAACAGCATCCTAGTAAAATGGGTTTCAAATGGGGCAGGTGAACCTGTAACCAAAGCATTTTAACATCACATGACTTTAAATCCTCTCTGACCTTAACAGTGATGTGGTTCTGAATGTAAACTGCAACTCCTCCCCCTTTATTATAGCTATCTTTTCTGTATATACTGTATCCCTGTATTTCTACTATAGCATCATCAAATATATTATCTAAATGCGTTTCAGAAATGGCGAGAATATGAATTTTGTCCGATGTTAACAGGTTATCAATATCCTGCACTCTATTTCTTAGGCTGCATATGTTAACATGGGCAATTTTGAGCCCTTTCTTCGGCATCATTGACAGCAACATAATGTTGTGTTAAGAAAATTCACATGCCTTCCTCTTTATATGTTTCTGTGTGTGCCTGTGTGATCATCTGAGATTACTAACCCAAAGTCTTGACTCGTCGTGACTTTTCACTTTTAGCATTCCTTTGGGAGGGAGTGTGAAGAATGAGTCTGTCATAGCGGAAGTTTCCTTTGGCTCTTTCAGCTTTCCACTTTGGGATGAGTTCTTTTCCTTTCAGCCTTATTGCTTCAGAGTAGTCCTCATTTAGGTAGATGTTGGTATTTTTCAGTTTGTTTCCTCTTGCCATGACAGCCTCCTTGTCTTTTCATCTGAGAAACTTGACAATCCGTCTGTGTCGGTTGCCAGCTTTAGGATCTCCTGTATAATGGGCTCACTCCAGCTCAATCTGTTCCTCATTTATTTAAAGATTTTCAACCAGATTCTTGCAAACCTTGTTTTCAGTGTCATCCCAGCTCTCATGTTCAGACTCAGGTACTCCATCAATAATAATTTTCTTTTTGACTGCCCTTCAAGATAGTCAATTTTCCAGTGATAGTGCTGATTCACACAGTGTTTAAGTCTTTGCATGTTTCTCTGAGCATTGCTTCCAACTCATCACTGGCCTTTTTTTGATCCTCCACCTGAGTTTGTGTATACTCCAGGCTTCATTTGTTTTCTGTGACATCTTTCATAAGCTCATCAACTCGCTTGTTAATCGTCTCCATAAATAACTGCAGAAATGTTTTAGAGGATCCATCACCTGAAAATCCATTTTTTCCAGGTTACTGCATGTGTACCCCAATCCTCTCCTTCACTGACAATAGCTGACATGTTTTCCGGGCAAAGAAGTTCATTCTTTCCTCCTCCCCCATGAATTCACCAGGAGGGGAAAAAACGAGATTTCGGATTGGGCTTCTTGTTGACGTAAATAAGAAGCCGAGGAGGGGCTAGCCTCGGCTAGCCTCACCTCACCAGGCACTAGGTAAACCACTCCCAGTATTTTCTGGAGTGAAGGAAGCAAATCCGCCATTTGTATTTTTACCTGGCGTAACTCAAACAGAGGCAAGCATGTCAAAGAAAACGAGAACTACGGGCACCGGAGGACATAAATGTTCAGTGGTTGGCTGCTAAAACCCAGATAAAAATATTTTTATCATTCCATCTGGTGATGCTAATGTGAGGAACAGTTGGATTCATTTTATTTTCAACGGCAATGTTCCTGTTGCTCCAGCGGCCCACCTGTTTCTCCTCGGACTCTTTTTCAAACTTGGGACAGTATAATGCTGGATTAGCAAAGACCCTTCGGCTAGAAAGGGGAGCACAGCATACGGTGAGTGTCGCTACTTTGTGGAAATATACTGTCTGTACATGAAGCTAACGTTAGCCTTGGAACAAACGGCTCCCTCTTTTCCGGTTGCACCTACGGGTCTAAATAGGTTTACGTCTCCATAAACATTAAAATAAAACATGTAATGTACTCAACTCATAGCCGCAGGTGTTAGGAAATTGGCCCAGATGTCGGAAATTTTCTACTCAATTCACAACATGATTGAGCTAACTGGAGTAGTTTCATGTCGTTTCAGATCAGATTGTTCTAAACGGTGATATAGTGACGTGAAAAATGTGAGACATATATATATACATATATATATATATATATATATATATATTTCCTACCTGGAAGCATTTGTAAACAACAAGGCGATTCCCTCTATATTGTAGTATTTTTATGCAGTTCAAACGCTATGATACTCTGGATTATGTTCTCAGGTAACTTTTACAGATATAACGTAGCAGTTAACATTTGTATTCCTTGCTGTTAGGCCACTGCATCTACCGGAATTGAGCCACCCAAAATGGTTGATGTTGGCTGTCAGACTGAACCACAGACAACAAGAAGGTATGGCACACAGCTTTCAAGGCACAATCTTCAGCTGCAGCCACATTTCAGGAGTAAAGGTTCGTGGTCTGACATCTGATTACATAGTGACCTATAACTGTTTCTCATAGTTTTGTGTCCCAGGTCTTGGAATACTGTGTGAGGTGAGGTGAGGAAATGTGAGGTTCAAAAACAAGGAGTGGGGAGAAGGGGGGCTTTAGGGGAAAGTTAAAAACAGGGGGAGGGGTAGTTTTACTGTGTGTGTGTGTGTGTGTGTGTGTGTGTGTGTTGGCAAAAGTGTGAGTAGGGTAGATGGGATTCAGGTGATATCAGCTGAGCTGCTGATGTCTCTCTGTATCAACTTTATAGCCTCATTGTACTGCATGTGTTCTAAATTATCATAACTGTTTGCTAACTATTTTAAATATTGGATTATAAGGTCTGGAATTTAAAAAAAAAAATAGCTGTCAGTTTGTATAAATAGACTAATGACAAAAATCGATCAATTTTATTGGTTTGCTAATATTGCTCTCTGTAGTCTAAAAATCTACTTCTGTCCACACAAGGTACCCAGACATTTATGACTTCCACACCAAACACCACACCCATCAAGCCACAGATGAAGAAGGCTCGTCTTGAGTTGGTGGAGGAGGAAGAGGAGGGGGACAGCCCTGGGGAGAGGAGCTCATCTTTTGTACCTCTAGATCCAGATGACCATTCTTATAACCCAGAAGACTCTGCTACTGTGGTGTCGGATTCAATGGATATCTCGTGAGTTATTCAATATTCACTCCACACGTGTATTTCATTGTTACATTACTGTTTCTCTAATCTGTTTTAATTTCTTATGTTAACACAGTGAAGGATCCAGTCCCACCCAGCACAGTCCCATTAGCCACTTGATTGTGTCTGAAAGCTGCCTCCTGGAGCTTTTTGAAAAATGCCCAGACTGCAAGAGGGCATTTAAGCTAAAGAAATACACCCGGGGACCTGCATTTCCATTATCCAGCGATGCCCACATTGCCAGTACTACAGACAATGGAGGAGTCAGCCTTTGATAGGATTCTCCACCCCGGCTGGCAATCGACAACTGTCGGCTGCAGTGTACTTCAGTGGGGCATCTTATTTAAAAATGTTGAAGGTATTTTAATATATAATTGTTTACCGGGCGTCTTTATTGCTCTCTCACCAGCATATGTTGCTTTGCAGGTGTTAAATTTACACCCTGTTACCTGCATACTGTAAGAATTTAGCAAATAAAAAGTATATAACTAAAAGGAAAAATAAGACAAAAATTATATATTTTTGAATTATGAGAGCTAATATTGTTTTTGTTTTTTAATTTTTAAAAAGATTTTCCGTGCAATGTGGTTGGAGGTGCATAGATACAAGTCCTTCAGACGGTGTGACCATGGATTGTATCGTGACTGACTGTCACAACCAGGTTGCAAAGTATCTGAGGGAGAAGCAGCTTACCCATTACTATGATATTTGGCATTTTGAGAAAGTTATGTATTATTGTTATTATGCACAAACAACACTGTCACATACAGAAGGTGTCATCATTATATCATGCATTCAGCGGTGTTCATGCAACATACATTATATTGCTCACTGTCACATGCAATCAAAAGGGTAGGGCTATCTTTATTCAAAATTAAGTGGTCACCCTCAAGCACTTCAAGTAGTTTTCGAGGGATGTAATGAATGTGTAAAATCAGTAGTTGAATAGTTTGGAGTATTTTGGATGTGTCAACACATGTTTAAAGGTCACCTAACTTGTTACTAACATTTTTTGTTGTTAGGACTGGCCAAGAAACTGCGGGCAGCCTCCAAACGAAAGGGGTGTGAAAAGCTGGCAACATGGCTGCCAATGATAAGCAATCAAGTTGGACACAACCGGCGCAGAGAGGTTGGCCAAGTTCAATTCCATGCTGAACCACATACAGGACAAACACACACGATGACCCCCTCTACCCCTGTTGTGAACATGACTTACACCCAGGAAGCCAGCAAAAGAAAAAGGACCCGAAGAAGGACAAATGGCTCCAACCAGGTGTGTACTCAGTACATTATTTTCTATTTAATGTGAACATGGCGGGATTAGGTAAATATGCCTTGAGTGATTCAAAAGGATGTAATTGTTGACTGTGTGGTATACAATTGGCCTAACATTTGCAAATGTATTTACACGCTCATTATTCTTTTTCAGGAACGCCAGCCTTTTACAAGCTAGAGAAGCAGATCAACAGCAAGAGAGTACAGAAAGACGTGGAAAAGCTCAGTCCCCATCACCAGATGTCATCGCTGGAAGCTTTCCACAGCCTGGTGATCCACTTGCACCAAAAAGTGTGGCGTTTTCATACATTGAAATGCTCTGCAGGTAAATAAGAGCATGGTTCACACTTCTTTATATAACCACTGAAAGTAGTATTTAAAGGCTGGATATAAACAGCTAGCACCTGTCAGCTGAATATTTTAAAATTTTGAGTCAATTGAGGGTATGTCTTTAGTTACTATTATTTACATTTTTTATACAGTAAGTTGTACTTTGATAACTATGAAAATGAAAATGTTAAGTAACTAATTAGATCTGTTTTTCTTTCTCCCAAAAGACTATATCTTGCAGCCAGGCATTACAATGAGAACAGAGAGCGACCCCAGAAGAGAGCAGAGGATGGGCAACTGATCTTCAAGTTGCACTATTCCAACACAAACCCCTGCACAGTTCAGCTGCTCAAAGAAGAACCATCCTTCGGTAAATGTACTTAAAAAAATCTTTATGACAAACAAAGAACTTAGTAAATCCTGTAATCACACACATTTTTTTTGGTAGAAAAATAAATAAATAAATATATATTAACTTAGGTGGGGGTTGTGGCACCTACAAGAACAACCACGAAACTGGAACAGTTATGTACATTTTTGATTTACTGTCATTTGTTGTTGTGTTTTTCCCAACAGACTATGTAGATGAGCTGATGGACTTGCTCTTCAGTGAGGTCTTTGAGCTCCCACACAGCTTCAGAGCAGAGCTGCAGGAGATTCATCCACCGCCACTCGCATCCAAGGAGGACAGGTCAGCAAAGGAGGACATCGTGGCAAAGTACGCATCCCGCTTCAATCGAGAGGCAACCTGAAGCCCGTGCATTAGCCGCCGGGGTCCGGGAATTCCCATCTGATGCACAAGACCACACAAGCTGGTATTACCACCCGGATTCTTCTGCCCAAGTATCCCCAGCACCAACTGACAAGACTTCTGTAGGCCAGGTGTCTGCATTGACTGAAAAAACACACAAATTTGTAAATATTTTTCATTAAAGTATTTCTTTTTTTCACTTGAGGTGTATCTGTGTGTGTGTGTGTGTGTGTGTGTGTGTGTGTGTGTGTATGTATATATTTTATCCTAATAAAGTTCTTTCTATTTATATCCGTGTCATTTTTTGTGTTTAGTAGATTAGAGGAGATGTACTTTAACATAGAACAATGTATGGGACAATATGGGATTATAAGATAATACTATCAGTAACTGTCTGTGGAATTTTTCTTATGCTTAAGACTATTTCATTGTGGTGACATTATCTACTACTTTTCTTTTACTAGGTATAATGAATTAAAATAATAATAAAAGGGTATTTAACCAATGCATTTTGACATGTACAGTATCATTACATCAGGTATTTAGAGTTTGAATATTTGGAGACAAATATGTAGTGGAGAAGCTTACTTTTCATAACCTCTTTCCATTAATTCTCCATTATCCTGCCGATAAATATTCATGGCATTCTGGAGAGCAAAGGGGTTCAAACAGACTGGCTCAAATCCTGGATGGTCTATCATACAAGTGGGGGGGGTTTGAAGCTGGTACATTCTTCTTGTGACCTGAGTAATGAAAAGAGGTAAAATGTCAATTATTGGAAAGTTTGAGAGAATGGAACTAGCAAATCAATAAATCTACATAGGAATTACACTTACCGACGGGGTCTCCATGCAGCAGATGTTTTCCACCTCTGTAGGCATTGTGGCACAATTACGACATGAGCACCTTTAGGGAGGAGAGGGTAAAAATGAGATATGACGAACACTACTTTCTTTATAGTAAAAGAAATATTGCTAACGTTAACTTTAGGAGTACAAATAACAAATATTGGACATTTATTTGACTAAAGGAAGCCTTGTCAGGTTTCTGTTATGACTGAAAATCAAAACACTGCTTCTAACCACTCATGTAATGATAAAATAGTGTGATGTTAACTTCACATTCTGATAATATAAACATGGGCTATTGGCCAGAATTTTGAGTCTGTGATAAAAATGTGACGTCAATCTGAATTTCATCACTACGGATATAAAAAAGTGTATTTACTCTACCGTTACGTTACTCGGGTAAAACTCCTATCTAAAGTTAGTAACACAGGATGAAGACTAGTAATGTTACCACGCAAAAATAACGTAACTTACCACTCCGACACATCTTGCTGTAAACGTGGTTGCTCCATCGCTACAGCTGCTTCTTCCTTCTCTTCTGTCTCATTATTGGGTGCAGGTTCGGGTTCAAACATGAACGGTCGTATGCCATAGTTCGCTTGTTGGTCTCCGTCAGCCATGATTGTTTCTAAGGACGCTGTGTTGCTGCGTGGAGATTGTGAAAAGCACCTCTCCTGCCCCCCCTCCCTCTCCCCCCGCTCAGCACTGCCCCAGGCTTCCGGAGGACTCAAGATTGCCTATTTTTCTCGCGAGAGCAAGATTGGGTACTCAAATAGGGTTAGATAGAGGTGAATGGTGCATATTATTTGGTAAATGAACTCAGAAATGTGTGTTTAAGACCCCTTCAACATCTGAAACAGATATAAATACCAGGTGATCAATCCTTTAAAGTTCTTCTCCAGGAGTTCCATCATGTCTTTGAAAACAGTTCTTTGCTGTTCTAACATTTCTGCAACCATGCTGACAGTGATGCGTTCATCATCGGCTGTAGAGTCTTTAGGATTCATACTCTTTTTTGGAGGCATTTTGGGTCAGATTGATTCAAGCCAAAGTTTCAACTTACAGTAGCTTTAGATGAGCTGCTGCAGAGTTTTAGGCCTGGGCCTGGCCTGGAGGTGGAGCCTGGCTGGAGCCTGGACCTGGCCTGAAGGAGGCTTGATGGTGGCTGGCAGTCTGTTGGTGGGCTGCAGCAGGGCCTGGACCTGGCCTGGTGGATGGGCTGCAGCAGGGCCTAGGCTTGGCCTGGTGGACGTTGGTGGTTGATTGCTGCTGCTGCTGCTGCTGCTGCTGCTGCTGCCTGGTGGAGGCTACTGGTGAGGTCTGGTGAGTCCTGGGGGTGTGTACAGCCCAAGCCAGGTGGTGGCTACAGCTAAGGCCGTTGGCTTGGCTGCTATCAAGGAAGACAGGCCTGGTCCAAATCCACCATACATCACCTTTCGAGTTGTCAATCCACTGCCACACATTATCCGACACCACTCCACATCAACCACAATAAATACGCATGAAGAATTTGGCAAAAGTGAGCAAAAAAAGGCTTAACTGGTGCTGCTGCTCAGTGCTGCTGAGAAAGGGGTGTGAAGTGAAAGGGGTTTCTCGTACTGACAAACTCACAGAGAGTTATTACAGTAATCACATGCATGAGTCATGACACACTATTTTATAGTCTTATCTTGAATAATAGAACATAAATAATTAATCTGATAGTCATGAAACACTTTATTATGAATTTATGCATTGTATTTCTGACTTTGAACATCATCTCACTTTAGGAAGAGCACGATTTATGGTCTTCAGCAGAGCACAAGTGGAAATCTGGGTCTCCTGTCTATTGGTGTCTCCTTAAAAATGACTGACAGAGTGCGTCCACAGTAAACTATAATAATAATAATAATAATAATAATAATAATAATAACAGTATACTCCAAAGGGGCGTAACTTCAGTTCCAGCCTGTGGTCTGCAGTTGGGTTGGTAATAGTGATCCGAATTGATATTGATATCGGGTAAAAACATATATTATGCATGAATCAATATTTTTACTTACCTCTAGTCACAATGCTGAATCTCACTATCAACATATATCCTTCACGATTCAGTCTCACCTGTGAGACTCCTGTCTCTCCTCTATCTCCTTCTGTCTCTCTTCCATTTCCTTCTGTCTCTCTTCCTGCCTCTCCTCCTCCATCTCCTCCAGTCTCTCTACTACTTGTCATCTGACAAAAAATATATTGATTCAAGACATGTGAATAGTGGGACAATTTGAGATGCAACAGTCATAGATTTTGATTGTTTTGAGGAAAACATACTGTGTGTTTTACAATTGTGTAATTCATTAAACAACATCTGAATGTATATAGGCTAAAGAACAGACATAATGTCAACACAAGTTAGTCAGCTTCATCATGTTAAACATAAATAAAATCAACAAAAATGTAAATGCTCCAAAATCATTATAATACAACTCTGTGCAAAATGTTGCACTTACATCCAATATCTATTACATAAATATGACTCAGTTTTGGTGTTTTTACTGGGAGCAGTGGATCTCTCCTATATTCTCCTAAGTCTCTCCTTCACACACCGTGGATGCTGAGGACTGTCACTGAAGGAGCTATTATTTATAGTGTTTACACTTTATTTATTCAGACTGTTTCTATCATGTCATCTTACTACAAACATTAATTTGAACTGTGTCATCACTACATGACATCTATGATTGCTGATGGAGCATGTGAAGTGGAATTTCATTTTCTCTGGCATATAATATTTATCTAATAGTTGCCAAACTTCGCTCAGCTAGTATTAGCTCGTTAGCATCTCATTATCTGGCAAAGAGTTGCCAAGGAACGCCATTCAGTTAGCCTAACATCAACAGGTGTTTTTTTTTTAGCTTATTTACCGAACCAACTGACTCACATCTGTTGTCTTCCTTTTCATCCAGTTCATCAACGACTGTTGTTGGTGCTGGGCCTGCTGGCATTTCATTTTTCAGCCATGAAATCAGCACGTTTGTTTGTAGAATGCGAATTTGAAATGTACGCTGTGCACGCAACATATCAGGACCATAGACAGTCACAGATCACTGGCGCGCGTTCACACTCGGCACTCCGGTGTGGAGAGCTAATGGTGACGCGCATGTATGTGTCATTCCCTCACGAACTGCCGTGAACTGTACGGTGACGCACAACCACAAAGTCAGTGGAGAGAGCGCCGCTGGGGAGGACCAATCACACATTACCAAAATAATAGTAGAGCCAATCGATGAGAAATGCGGGGTTAGAGGCGGGACGTATGGTAGACACCAACAATTGTTAACCCTTTGTGTACCATATTGAGTGGATGCCGGCAGCCAGTGTTTATACTGGTAGGGACAATACAGAAGGGGCTGAATATTGGTAGGGATGTGTCCCTACCGTCCCTACCCAATTCTATGCCTATGCCCCAGTTGGTAGGATGAGGGTTAAACACTCACAAGCACATGTAATGTGAAGGGTCCCAGTGCACAGTGTTGCTGAGCATGAACGGAGAAGCAGGGGTTGTAAGAGGGGCAAACAAAGGACGGGGAGGTAGGGGAGGACAGAGAGCTTGGGGAGGATGGGTAAGGGCTCATTTATGCTCAATGTTAGATACAGACACAGATAGACAAAATGGAACAGTACCATCAGAGTTTGTGGATGCAATTTAACTTGGCTTCTTCTCCGGAGCCTTTGTGCTCCACTGTCTGGCAGGTTAACTTATATCACAGCGGTGCCTGGATAGTGTGACTTGTGTGATTGACTGCTGCTGTTATCATTAGTCATACTTCTACTGTTGTTATACACATGATTATTGGTACATATGTATACTATCAGATATTAATATACTTTCAACATATTGTACCACAATAGCTGGAATTATAATATTATTACTGCAATTCATTTTGTTGTAAGCTATTATCATTACCGTCTGTCCTGCATCTCTCTCTGTCTCTCTTTCTGTCTCACTGTGTCATGTGGATTACTGTTAATGTATGTTATGTTGATCTGTTCTGTACGACATCTATCCATCTCTGTCTGTCCTGGAAGAGGGATCCCTCCTCAGTTGCTCTTTCTGAGGTTTCTACCATTTTTTACCCCATTAAAGGTTTTTTTGGGGGGGAGTTTTTCCTTATCCACTGCAAGGTCCTAAGGACAGAGGGATGTCGTATGCTGTAAAGCCCTGTGAGGCAAATTGTGATTTGTGATATTGGGCTTTATAAATAAAACTGACTGATTGAGTGTAGTGTAGTTCAATCGAGAAGAGACCATGAGAGATGATGAAGAAATTTAACTAATGGTGGAATTAAATGAAGTTGTAATACAGTGACAAGAATTCTCCGTCCATGTCACGATGTACATAATGGCCACACAGACCACCACCATCTACAATGCTGCCTCCGTTTCAAGGTACAATATTACAAATTTCTCCACCATCACCTCATTTATTGTTGTGTGAAACTTTTGACTCTGCCCTCTAGTGCCATCTACTGGTTGTATCTATGCCGACATAAGGGATGCATGGAAGTATGAGGGCAGTGATGTTCATGCTTGAAACAGATGTATAGGTTATTCCTAACATTCTATTTCAGTCCCCATTACATAATACGGTATATTTAGGGACCTTGGCCTATTGTTTTTGGTGCGTTTATTATTATTATTATTATTATTAGGGACCTCGGCTAAAGGTGTTTCTGGTACGTTTATTATTATTATTAATTATTAGAGACCGAGCCCGTAGGCAGAGTATTGTTTTTGCTGCATTTATTTAGGGAACGAGCGTGTAGGCAGAGGACTCCTCAGTCCTCGCCGAAGGTATGTTTATTATTAGGGACCTCAGCCAAGGAACAAAGTCCCTATTGTTTTTGGTACGTTTATTATTAGGGACCTCAGCCAACGGACGAAGTGTGGTCCATAGGAATGTCGTAAAAAGATCAAACTAAAACTGGCTTGTTCGTCTCATCGAGACCTACAAATCACACACTGACACCTCTGACCTAAATCCAACAGGAAGTGAGCTAGTGCCTCTAAAATTAACATGAGCAAATGTGGAGAAATTGTCAGCTGTGAGCTAGAGTGGAGAGGGGTCTAAAATCGTCTAAAACTTTTGTCTTTAACTGTCTATGTGAGCTGGAGGCCAAAATGGCGTGAGTCAGAGGTCCTGCCCAACGCTGCTTGCAGCTTTAATATGGTATATTTTGTGTAAAATTGGGCTAACACTTCTTTTAAAAGTTTGTCTTACATTGTTAGCCCACTTCTACCATAGAGCAGAATGCCATGAACGCAGGATTAATTAAATCTAAAATAATCACTCTAATCTAGCACAAGTAATCCGGCCGAATCCCAATGGGCTGGTCACCAAGTGGGCCGGTCACCAAGTGGGCCGGTGTGGGTTGGTGGGGCCGGACCCAGTGGTCAAAGAAAAAAAAAAAAAAAAAAAAAAAAAAAGACTAGTGAATGTCAAGCTAGTTGCTAGCTGTCAGTACTGCAATGCACGTCCCTCCCATGTTGTTTGTTTGCTGTGCGATGTTCAGAGGGAACGTAGGTGTCAATCTTATGTTTTGATTCTTGAAGGAGGAAATAAGAGCGGTCTCTTCCAATACGAAAGAGGCCCTCGTTTTTCTTGAAATCTGATTGGCTCAGCCACAGTCATCAGTCATTACTCATGGCAGACCAAGCTAGTTTGACCATCAGACAGAAAATATGGATAAAGGATAAAAAAGGTAACGGTGGCGCGAAAAAAACTCAAATAAAAAAACTTAAATCTTTACAAGAAGAGGCAGCAAAGTGCTCCAAGATAACCGACCTGTTTGGCAGCAGTCAACAGGCTGAGGCTGTTGGTGTTGCTAACGATGGAGATGGAACTGGAGCCGACATTGCCATAGCAGGTGCATTAACGTTAGCTAACATTTGTGTGTTATGTGCAAGGTTGGCTTTGGCAAATTGCGTATTTCCTCTAGGTGTGGAATAGCCTACTCTGTATTACATTTTAGCCAGAGGAAAACCTTTTTAGTAGTATTATGTGGTTTGTTTGTTTTTTTTTGTTGTTTTTTTTGTAGTAATAAGTTGACTAAAAGTTGACTATAGGGCCTATTGCCCAATTTATACCTCCTTAGTTCATGACTGTGAGCCATAAATTGGGCTTATGTAATACAAGAGCAGGGCTGAGCAGGGCAGGGCAGACAATTATATTGTACATAAAATTAGATTTATTAGGATAGAGTCATATGCTCTTATTTTAAGTTAAATATTAAGCACATAGCTATTTGTGGCCAATCCATTATTGCATTAATTTTATAGTCTGGAATTAAACAATAACTGCTGATTTTCTTATGCAGTTGATTCTGAGGACAGCGTTTGTGTAGTGTGTACAAGAGGATTATAGGTAGAGACGTGTGAGCCGGTGCGTAGGCTGGTGCAGGGGCCAGTGTGGGCTGATGCGTCTGAATGTCCCGGGCTGAATTTGTGTCCCAGTCCGCCCCTGGTCCCCAATCATGTTTCATCATCATAATCATCTAATTCAAGTCTTAATCATGTAAAATATTATGTGATGAATTTCAAGGGGGTCTGGAAAGTAGGTTAGTAACTGACCCTCTAGAAATTGTTGATGGATTTAATGACTTTTTGTTAACATTGGACCCTCACTTGCTAGTATACCTTACAGCTCTATGACATTTCCTGAAATACAGGCTCCTCCCAAACAATTCAGGTTTAGGGTGATTGAGGCAGCTGAGCTTGAGGACATTGTGTCCAACCTCAAACCTAAGGGAGCTGGTCATGATGGACTGAAGCCTAGTCTTCTCAAAAAATGCTTGCCTGCTATACTGAAACCTCTTCTTCACATATTGAATTGCTCACTTGCTATAGGTCGTTGTTCTGACCAATTCAAATGGGCCAGAGTCATCCCGGTATATAAATCTGATGAAATATCTAAATTCTCAAATTATAGACGAATATCTATTCTGCCCTGTCTGGCCAAAGTACTTGAAAGAATTGTGTACAACAGACTGAGTATTTAAATGAACACAATCTTCTCTACTCTCATCAATATGGATTTAGAGAAAAACACTCTACTGCAATGGCTCTGGTTCAGCTAACTGATCGATTTTCAAGGGCATTGGAAAATAATGAATTTGCTATAGGGGTTTTTAGACCTGTCCAAAGCTTTCGATACTGTTGATCATAGTCTTCTGGTTAAAAAATTGCAGCTGTATGGTATCAGGGGAATTGAGCTCCAATGGTTCCTTGACTATCTCAACAACCACAAAAAATTTGTTTCCTTGGAATGGTTCTGAATCTAGCTATAGAAAGTTAACATG
This sequence comes from Epinephelus fuscoguttatus, assembly GCF_011397635.1. Lineage (NCBI taxonomy): Eukaryota > Metazoa > Chordata > Actinopteri > Perciformes > Serranidae > Epinephelus > Epinephelus fuscoguttatus. The sequence continues at coordinate 39,914,434 of NC_064765.1, read as the reverse complement.
TGGTGTACCACAAGGCTCTATTCTTGGTCCTTTGCTTTTTTTTTTTATTTATGGACATGATTTATACCTAGTTTCAAAAAACATGTTCTTTATCATTTTTGCTGATGATATGAACATGCTTATGTTAAATCGAAATTATGAAGACCCAATTATTCAAACAAATGCTGAATTCAGAAAAATTAATCTCTGGTTCCAAAAAAATAAATTATCTCTCAATATTAAAAAAAACTTCATACATGTTAGTCGTACCAAAGAATAAGAAAAAAATACCCCTTGATTAAGATGTCTATATATCCAATCATTCTATTGTTAGAGTGCAATATGCCAAGTTTTTAGGTGTCTACATGAAAAATTAAATTGGAAAAAACATATATCATGTATGGGCAGCACGGTGGTGTGGTGGTTAGCACTCTCGCCTCACAGCAAGAGGGTTGCCGGTTCGATCCCGGGCGTGGGAGCCCTTCTGTGTGGAGTTTGCATGTTCTCCCCGTGTCAGCGTGGGTTCTCTCCGGGCACTCCGGCTTCCTCCCACAGTCCAAAGACATGCAGATTGGGGACTAGGTTAATTGGTGACTCTAAATTGTCCGTAGGGGTGAATGTGAGTGTGAATGGTTGTTTGTCTCTATGTGTCAGCCCTGCGATAGTCTGGCGACCTGTCCAGGGTGTACCCTGCCTCTCGCCCGATGTAGCTGGGATAGGCTCCAGCCCCCCCACGACCCTCAAGAGGATGAAGCGGTTAGAAGATGAATGAATGAATGAATATATCATTTATCTGTAACAAAGTTGCTAAGAACATTGGTGTCATCAGCAGGATAAGACATGTCTTACCCAGAAAGACTTATATCATTCTATTATACTTTAATATATCCTTTTCTTTCCCATTGCAATCTTCTATGGGCAAGCACTTACAGAACAAATCTCAAACACCTTGTTACTTTACAGAAACGATTTGTTAGAATCATTACAAACTCTGAACCATGTGCGAGCTTAGGCCCTCTGTTGCAAAAACTTGCAATTTTGAATGTTTATGATATAAATGTGTATCAAATCTGCTTACTTGTGTTCCAGCAAAGAATGAATCTTTTACCTCCAAGTTTCTGTCATATATTTGTATCTAACAACCTAGTCCACATCTGCTCACACAAAACTCTTCCGATCTCCACACTGCTTTCTTTAGAACCGCTCTTGGGCAATTTGCAATACGTTATCAAGGTCCCCGTCTCTGGAATCAGCTACCTGGCTATCTGAAAAAATGCATTTATTTAACATCAGTTTAAAAGGCTCTCAGAAGGTACCTCGTCAGCCAAACTATGTACCATCAAACTTAATAAGTCATCTATAGTTATGTTGTTTATTTGTTGTCTTAGCCTACTTTGTTCTTTCATTTATGCATTATTGTCTTACATTATTCATTCATGTATGTATTTTTTTTCCTTCTTATATTCACTGTATAATCACTCAGTTGATTGCTTCCTTTACCCACTCATTCTTATTATCATTTAATTGTTGCTTATTTTTTGCCTTTGTTTGTAACAAATGTGGTCTTTGATTTATGTCTTAATGGGTGACGTTTTCATATAAGCCCTCGCAGGTTTCATACCTCTCCTTCGCATATCCCAATCATAATAATTGTTTATATATTGTTTATATATATGTATATATATATATATATCAGTGGCAGCTGCTGGTCTTTCAAGGAGGGGAAGCTCATTTTCGGCCTACATGATAAAATGTGTCCGTTTATTTATATGGAAATTCTACCCTGCTGCGCGAGGCTAGAGTGACTGCCTATGTGTGCTTTGGGATGGTGGAGGGGCTCATAGCACCCGCTGCTCATTGGGGACAGTAACTGCAGAGCGACAGAAGTCAGAGTCTCCAAACACCAGTACAGTCTCCAATAACACCAGAACAAGATGCTAGATTTGTCACTAGTCATTTTTAACAAAGAAAAAGTAACTAAGAGGATTGGAAAAGTCTCCAGATCAATTCGGAACAACGGAATGAAACTTGAAAAATGCTCTGGTGGTTTATATTTCAAGATCTCTGATTCGCTCATTTCGCTGTCAATCAAAAAGGGATTCAGCCTCAGACAGATCATCCAATCATCATGCAGAAGCCCAGCATCCAGGCCAGCCAAGGCTAGCCCACTGCCCCATAGACCCCCAGAGACGCTGAGCGTCCGATGGGCGGAACAAAACCGAGCATTTATCCAATGACTGTCTAGTTTCGCTGCAGTGGAACAACCCACTCTATGCTTCCCCACTGAAGTCTTTGGACGCTGAGGCTCCACTGTTTAATGCGCTGTGATGCTGCGGGAATGAATGAGAAGAAAGTCGCGTCAGTGACCTGTGATCAGTAGCTGATTCTGAACAAAAGTTGAACGCGTTCTAGTGCATATTTAGTCAATGACATGAAAACACAAGAGTACACATTTGACCACTTATTTTTTGACATTTTAGGGGAAGCTGAGCTTCCCTTGCAGTCTTAGAGCAATCGCCACTGATATATATATATGTTGTGTCCCTAAGTCAACTGCCCACCCTGTTACTCTGATGCAAGTCTACATGAACATGCTCCCTGACTACTACTCTTCCATCGCATGATTCAGGGAGTAGCATACTTTGTTGGCGGGAAACCCTCTACAAAAAGCAAAGTAAGCTTCTCTCTTTAATCAGCCGGTTTTAGAATGCTTGTCTAATGTGGAAAAGCATAACATGCCCACCCTGTTATGCTTATTCACAGTGGAAACCAATTGTAATTACCGATGCAATTTTGAAAATATGGTAAATAAACACCTACGTCCTTTTGGATGGTATGCTGGACTGATCCTCTAACACTAATGCCCTCTACAGGAGGGGGCAGAGCTACCTGTTCTTCCTGTCGACACTGAGGTCCTTTGATGTGTGTGTGGAGATGTTGACCATGTTCTATCACACAGTGGCCAGTGCACTCTACTACACTGCAGTGTGCTGGGGAAGCAGCTTGACGGACAAAACACTAAGCGTTTGAAGCTGGTTAAAAAGCTGGCTCAGTGCTTGGCAGGAGACTGGACCCACTAAGAACTGTGGTGGAGAGGGGCACACTGAACAAACTTAAAGCTTTAATACACAATAGCAGACACCCTCTCTACAGCCTCCTGGAGAGACAGAGGAGCAACAGCAGCAGTCGGCTCATCTCACTGCATTGCAGAACAGAACGTGTCAGAAGATCCTTCATCCCCATGGCAATTAGACTGTTTAACACCTCCTGAATCCAGTCACACTCACACACACACACACACACACACACACACACACACCCACATCACCTTAGCCACAGCTGGACTGGAGTGTGGAATGGGCAATTTTAATTTAATATTAATTCAATTTTCTATTTATGCACTTATTTTAACTTATTTTATTTTATGTCTGTTGTGTAAACAGTGCTTGTTGTTTTTTGAGCTAATAGACAGTTGAATTTCCCTTCGGGGATGAATAAAGTTCTTTCTATCTATCTATCTATCTATCTATCTATCTATCTATCTATCTATCTATCTATCTATGTTAAAAATCTTCCTCAGCTGTCACCAAATGCTAGGTTTTTTATTCACAATATGAGTAGTAATGGCTAATTTTAGAATAAAATGCCTCCCTTGAATAAGTGTTTCCAGCATGTGCTGGTATTTATTATTAATTTATTATGAATTACTAACTTGTATACTCGTAAAAGATTTGTTATAATGGTGTGCTTGTATTTGTCTGGGAATGGCACCCCTGTCTGCTGCAGAAGAACAGCGGTGCTATAGCGCATGTCAGGATGCAGACCCAGAAAGAAGGCAGCGATATCTTTACAATTAGGACAGATGGAGAAAAGACCCAGAAGAAGGAAGGAAAAAAGAAAGTGTCAAACCTCAGTGAAAGAGAGAAGAGAGCACAGAGAATGAAAAGCTTAAGGGTAGTGCCAGAGCCTGGACCATTCGTCCTCCCAGTCCAGACACTTTTCCAGAGTCAGATAATGCTCTACAGCCATGGCCCTCAGGAGCCCTTTTTACACAGAGATGGTACTATAGAGCCACTACTACATCCCTTCTTCATGCCATCTTTGTGTTTTTACTCAGAGGCAAACAACAGCGCCCTCATCTCACTCCAGTGTGTGCAGGCATTGCAGAAGAAAAAAAGGCCTGACATGTAAGACACACCGAGGTGTCGGCCTCTAGTGTGACATATAAATGCTACATATCTGCAGCATTTTATGAACAAGAACAATGGCATAACATGGCAATAACAGTCATTCACCATCTCTGTTGTATGGCAGCTGATCTCATCCTCTGCTCAGAGGGAGGAGCTTCTGGACCTTATTGTTTTCAGTATTTGTGGACATTTTCAGCCGCTGTTCTTCTTCTTTGAGTTAGCCACTAATTGGTAACAGCTACTGATTTAATCTCCAACGGTGGGTCACATGCATAATGCACCATCAAAATGTCACACCCATTCTGCCCACAGTCTTGTCCTGACACTGTCCCATACAGAAACCGTTTCTACGCCGTTACTACCCCGTGTGAGGGATCAAAGGCAAGACAACTCTGTCCCTCCATGACATGATTCTACCTTACATACAGCACAGAATAATAGCATGATATTCCTACGTGGAACAGGCAATGTAAAAAGAGTTATGGTTAGAAGACATTTGATGGTAAAGTTTGTGTGTATGTGTGTGGTGGCTTTAAATGACAATGTTAATAATTAATAGCTGTTATTAATGTTGTGAAGTAATGTTTAGAATTGATCATGTCCATTGTCATATGTCAAATGTTCATGTGAATGTAAATTTCTTGTCTTTATTGACGTGTTGTTGTTCACTGGTGTAACGTCCACCCTGTTATGTCCTGTCCATCCTGTTACTCCTCTGTCTACCCTGTTGCCTGTGTTTTTTTTGTTTTGTTTTGTTTTGTTTTGATTACAATTAAATATAATCGACAAATATTAAGCATGTCTTAGTGGTGACTTGATTGCTATGAATTGGCAAAAAGAAATTACTAAAGAATTGGGCCTAAATCCATCAAAATTCCTTTTCATTCAAAAAGAAATGTGTTGAAATTAGACTGTGCCTTAAAATAGAGCAAGACTTTTTTTCAAATTAATGGTTATTTTGGAATACTTGTTAAAAAATATTTCAAGGATAAAGTAAGGGACATTTTAACTCTTAGGAAATGTAAATGTTATAATAACTGAGCATTCAAAGCATATATTTATAGAGATGAGAATATCCTGTACCTGGGTGGACATTTGGTGTCTGTCACATGCAAAGAATTTGATTAAATTGTTAGATCTTAATATCCTGAGGTGGACAAATACATTTTCTTATACTTCAACAAGCCCTCATTGAGATGGAATAATTAAATAATGTAAATTTTACATCTTTTGGTAGAAGTAAACCACGTTTAAATGGCACTGAATAATAGGAATGATCTGTATCTATCTGGAGTATAAACCAGCCTTAGTGAAGGGAAAACATGTGAATCGAGATGCAGGCCACGATTGTTGACCATGTAGTGAACCAAGACTTACTGTAAGTGGGGCTTAAACAGGTCAGTGAGTGCAGCTTCAGCAGGTCTGCTATGGTGTTTATATGGAATGATAGCAGGTAAACCTTATGTGTAAGTACTACAGTGTACACCAGTTAACTTACACACTACTACACACTACAGCACTGTTTCTCTGAAACTTGCTCACTGTGTGGTGTAACTCAGATTTTACTGCATAATTCACTGACTATCCCGTCAGTTCATACTTTTCCACCTTTACCTGAATTTTACCAATCTGATGGCAGAGGCTGAGTTTTCACATGAAATAGAAGATGGCAATGGTAAACCAGGGAGCAAACAATGGCTTCTTGCAAAGGATCACCCCTGTGAGTCTCCTAACCATGGACAAGATGATGGGGAAGCATGCCATATCATTAAGGCAATTGTAAGGGGTTCCAATTATAACGAATAGTGAGAGGTAAAGCCTCTGTACAGGTAAGGCCAGACAGTAATGTTTGTCTTCTCAATGTGTATGAGAACACTTTCAGATCATGTAACAAAATGTGGGGTATAGGTCTGATAGGTCTGCTCTTATAGTAAATTTTGTTTGTCATGGTGTCCTACACTATATAACTGTATTTTGCAGAGGATGATGGAGCTGGATGCAAATGACCAGGGGCACCATAGTGGGGGAAAAATTGGGACTGATTACTTGTTTGAATTTTTTTTTATTTCTACGTAATTAGTGTCATAACTAAATAAAAATTGTCTGAATAATTTGGTTAGAAGCTCTTTGAGGACTCTCTCACCCCTTAAAGGTGCAAAAGGGTTTATTCCGCCCCTGCACCAGGCTTTGTGTCTAAAAGCTGCTAGAGCTGAGGGACACTGTCATGCCTTTTCCAAGAAGTAGAAATCGGGATTCCAAACAAGAAAAAAAAGGCAAGGCAAGGGAAAGAAAGCAAACTGACTTTGTAAAAGAAAATTTCAAAAGGTACATGCGAACATGGGTGAATTATGAGACAATGGGCCCCTGGGCACAGATATGCATAGGAGCAAGACGCGCAGACTTTGTGGTGGTTTTGCATCTCTTTGTAGTCGTTATGCATCTTTATGTGAGTTTGTGTCTCTTTGTGGTCATTTTGAGTCTCTTCTTCTTCTCTACACATTAATTTGACATTTGACATTTTGCTAGTGAAGGCCAGGGGGCCCCAAGACACTTTGGTTCCATGGGCCTGTGCCCGGTAGGTCCGTTCAGTAATCCATTCATGTGTGAGAGAGACATGGATCAAGGGAGGAAGGGTGGGGGCCCACAGAGACTGCTTATGCATAGGGCCCAGAATTTAGTGCTACGCTCCTGCAAATGACACCCCACACACATTTGTGTATGTTGACCATGTCATTGCAACTTAGAGTTTTGAGAATGAGGTTTGAGTTTCCTCGAATACATCTAAGCAATTTAAAAAAAGATGTGGCTGATGAATTATGGGAGTTAAAAAAAGCAACAGTTTAGACAGATTACGTAAAACACACAGCCTCAGTGTACCCAAAAGTTTAGTAATCACTAATTTGTCATTGGGAGCACAATTGTGATAAGCACTGTAGGTCAAATCTGAAGTGTGGTCTGTCTGCAATAGATGATGACAAAGGACTTTCATTTTACTGTTTACCTTTGTTTTCTCTTCCACATTTCAGTTAACCTGAGTATTTGTTATAAGCAACATTATTCCCCATGTGTTTGGCCTCTAAAATGAAAAAAAAAATCATTTTCAAAATGTCTTATTAACTGTCTAAATAAGTCTGACGAAGAGCAGAGTTTGTGATAGATAAAAAAAAAAGCAAGGGTTGAAAAAAGCCCTGGCATGATCAAAGTCTTATAAGTGACCAGTGCAAGCTGCAGTCTGCTGGCCTCCGCCAGCTGTTGGGCTGCGTGTGGTCGACAAGCATCACATCTTATAAAAGGGCAAGTGCTTGCCAGTCAGACGTCCATCAAGGCTGTGCCCCAGTGGGCCAGCGTGGGGCCATAATCCCTGGAAGTGCCCCTATGGTTCTTGCTCTACCTCCCTCATCCCCTCTATCCTTCCCTCTACATCTCCCTTCCCTCCATGCTGTTGTTTTCCTCCTCTCTTCCCCAGGCAGGAGGTGTTTGGACCACGCAGCGTGACCTGGCTGCCAGGGGAGGGATCCAGGGAGGGGCTCAGGGGCCACAGGTGAGGTCTGAGCTCAATCTACCCCCCTCCATCCCGCCTCTCCCTCCACCTCCCCTGGGTGCCAGCTTCACCAGCCCTCCTCCTCCCCATGCCCAGCAGGCCAATCAAGCCCTATCTGTGTGCCATGCAACTTGGGAACCAGGGGGGACAGAGAAAGGGAGGAGGGTAATAGCAGAGCAGGCAGGCCGAGGCCCCATGTGGACCTCCTGTCCCTCTGAAACCCTCCCAGGATCTGTGTCGCCATCACAACCACGTTTAATTACCTCGCTCATCTTCATTAATTCATGGGGCTACTTTATGCCCTGCAGGCCAGAGACAGATAGAGAGGAAAAAGGGAGGGATGTAGACAGAGGTGGGGAGAGAGAGAGAGAGAGAGAGAGAGAGAGAGAGATGCCACTTCGCTCAACAACAACAACAACAGCAGCAGCAGCTGGAGCTCAGTGCTAGAAGCAGCAGCTTGGTGACCTCGGTGTCCCTCAGGGAACTCGTCTAGGATCTCCAGTGCAGGAGGCTTTTTGCCAGTTGAGGGCCGCGGGGCTTCAGGGTCAGTTTGGCCGTAACAGACCCTCTCAGCCCTGGAGACAGACAAACAAATCCCCACTGTCCCCACTGGCCGGAAAGTACCTCTGAGATTGAACACTAAGCAGGTTCTATTGATTTGAGGCACTGAGGGCCATTCCCTGGACAAAGTGACCATAATGACATTAGAGATTAGATGCTCAGATGTTGCTCACAAGAGACTGGGATCAGAGCAATGGGTAATAAATGCCTGTTCAGTGGACCAAGGGATCAGCTTCATGTGTAAATCTTTGTGTGTTTAAGTAAAGGCTGAATTAAAAGTATGTCCCGTGAAAAGATTATTAATTACCTCTCCAAATCTGTTCTACTGTCATGACTTAGATTACTGTATTATGCAAATTATTCATGTCTTATTCATTCTTGTCGTTGTTGTTAAATATTTGAAAAAAAAAAGCCTTTTATTATGTTAGTAATTAGTACTGTAACTAAACTGAAAATCCCTGAATAAACTGGTTGAAAGACTAAAGTTTTTATTTAAACAAAATAACTGGAAGCTTTCTTTGGCCTCTTAAAGGTGCAAAATGGTTTAGTCCATCCATGCGCTATAAAGGTCCGCTGGAGCCGAGTGAGTGTCTGCTTATGCTGCTGGAACACCAACATATTCTGTCATATCTTTCACCACAAAATGGAAATTGGGGCTCCAAACAAGGAAAAAAAGAAAGGAAATGGGACAGAAAGCCAACTTATTTTGTGGGAAAAAAATATAAAACAGAATCAAGAGAGAAGGGGCAGGGGACCAACAGAAACATCATAGGCATAGGACCCAGAATTTGGTGCTACGCCCCTTAAAGTATAAGTATAAATCCAACTGACATCAATGCATACTGTACCAAAATGTTTTGTGTTTAACCTATTTACTTAACACAGTGGGCTTCATGTCCCTTCATACAAAGTTTCAATAAAATATTTTAAAGTCAAATAACATCTCCTTAGCTACAACATTTTTTATTTTAGTTGTTGGAGTGGTCTCAAATGCACTGCATGGTATAGTCTACCCTAAACATAAGGAAAATACAATGCAAAGTTTAAAATAATCACCTGATCCTTTATATTACTGCACTATATTCCCAACAGGAAATCCTGAGAAAAAGATGATCGCAGCCCCTGGGACTAGTTTGCTGAGAGATACCTTTGTAGAGAAGAGAACCAATATCTTTGAAATTATGCAACACGCTGGAGACATGATGTATGTAAGGGATAATGGACTAATACCTGTCATTACCAGGTATCATTACCATCCCACAATGTTCTAATGCAATGGAAACATAGAGTACTCCAGGATTGAGTCCTAAAATGTAGATATAAGTTTCACTCTCCTGGTTCCCTCGTCTGTAGTTAACACATACTGAAGAGAATTTCATGTTTTGTTCTACGACATGAAATATGTCAGTATATATCCAGCTGAAGCTTTTACGTGTCTGTGTCTGTGTTTGTGAGGATTATCTTGCTCAGTAAAATGTGTACCGTAAAACTCGGAATATAAATCACACTGGCATATAAGTCACATTCTATTTTTTAAGGTCTCAAACAGGGAAAACAAAGTTTTATATTACTATTTGTTAATAAAAACGTTATACAAGTTATCCCTACAATGTTTCCCTTTATTTTTAATTTGAAACACATTCAAAACACAATAACCTCTTAAGCAGCTTTGGTTACTTTTCAGATTGCAATTTTCCAAACAACCTCTTCAGAAAATAAAATTATGGTATAACAACATCTGAGCCATAAAAATGAGTTTAAATTAACGTTAAACTTTTTTTTCTTTTTTAAGAAGACAGCATTACAGTACCTTATTACAGTGTGGGCTGTAACTATACATGCTTACTCAAATCCCAAAAACGAATGAGTTTAAATTACTACGTAGTGTAGGGTGACCATATTTTGATTTCCAAAAAAGAGGACACTCGGCCGGCCATACTTAAATGATCCTCGCAGTTTACTCAAAGATGCCTTATAATTTTAATATATTTAAAATTTATACGTATGGATAGAAAATTCAGTTATATTACAAAATAATATCTCTCAAAGACAGAAATTCAGATAGGCCCCAATAGGGACACATACACACACTAGAGTGTGGCGATCTGAGCCCGATGGTACCCGACGGGTCGGGCCGGGTTTGGTCAAAAATGTAGCTATAAATTGTATTCGGGCTCGGGTCGGATTCAGTCAGCTTTCAGTGAAAATGTAGTGTTAAAATAAATAAAATCCTATTGTCTGTCCTGTTTATTGCTTGGGCGCTGTTATTTACGTGACAACACCTGAACATAACACACACAGACACACATTGGCTGTTTGTTTCTACCTCTCCCCTCTCTGGAAGTCTCGGACCTCCAGCCGCCCGCCTCCGCCTTGATTAAACGCTGAAAATAAAATAAAAGAGGGAGACAGGTTTTTCCTATTTTATCTTATTTTGTTTTATTTCTCCCTCTCCTCTCGCTTGAAGTGTCGGACCTCCCGCCTCCCACTCCCGTCTCAAACACGGAGGTCTCCCTCTCAGCGGAGCACCCATGGCGCACGCCCGGCCTGTTAAATAGCCTGTAACCACTGTGTGACACAAACTCAGTGCTTTGGTCATTAAATAATGTCAGGCTCGGTTCGGGATTCGGACAGAAATATGCTGCCCGTGCCGCATTCTAACACACACACGCACACACGGAAAACCGGACATTATCATCAGTTTATAAAAGACCCCCGGACGCCTTGGACAGGACGTGAAAAGTGGACATGTCCGGGCAACAGAGGACGTTTGGTCAGCCTAATGTAACGCCATCTTGTGGGTCAAATTACCTATGTCAGCATTTACCTTGGTCTATAGGTCGCACCGGTCAATAACCCGCACCCAACTTTTTAGATGAAAAAAAAGGGGAAAAAAGTGCAACTTATACACCAAGTTTTACGCTAAGTATACTAACTGTTTGTTTGCCACAGAGCTTATTTTCTGCAATGAAATATTAGTAGTGCTCAGGGATGACACACGTCATCAACAAATTTGACATTATGTTACCAACAAGACTATCTAGCTATCCAGCCGTATTGTTGTCACCAAATAAACCCAGTCTCACTCCTAAGTCGCCAAAAACCGTTACCGGTCAGTGACTTCCAGGGTCAGACACATATGAAGAAAGACGTCCTTTCATATCGGCATGATACGCGGCTGGTCACTGTTTTTGTGTAATGGTGTCCGGGGGCATCAGGAGGAAATGAGGTGGGAAAACAACAAAAGTTAAGGTGGTGGAAGTCGATTAGGGTGGGTTGGAGGGGTGATGGATGGGTCCAACAACCACCAACTTTCACCCAGGAGGTCGGTGTTTGCTTCCTGTAAGACTGTAAACTAAACCCTGATATTTTTTCCTAAACCAAACCATGTGCTTTTGTTGCCTAAACTCAACTGTGTGTGTGTGCTGAATGTAACTATGTGTGTTTGTTGTATAAGGAAAAAAAAAAAGTCACAGTTGCCGTCCTCTTTGGTAGGTGTCCTATATCAGGTTTTAATGGACACCCTGCAGCCAATCAGAATCAAGGATTTTCCCAGACCATGGTATAAGGATGAGATACTGCGATTGGTGCAGTTAGTTAGTGAGGCTAGATGTTTTTGGCGAGGCGGGGACTCGTATATCATCTCCTATTGTAAGGAGCAGAGGTTGGGCTCTGTGCAGGGCTGTTCTGGGTGGCTTTGTTCCTCCATCTAAGCTCCAGGATGGCTGAAGTTGGGCCCCAGCAGCTAGCACTGACACCCAGGCCCCATAGAGCAGAAAGTTAATACTGTGACAGATGTGTCGCCTCTGTGCTGCCTCCTGGCCATGCAGAACCCCCAACCCCCACTCTGTCCTTGACACCCTCCTCCTGCCTGCCCAATTCTCCCTTGTATTCTTCATATTTGATCTGAGTCTCTGCCAGTGATTAAGCGGTATAGAGTTTAGGAATCAAAAATAAAGAATGGTAAAATGAAGCTCTCTGATCAGTCAGAAAGCTCCAATAGAGGTGACAGCTAAGTGTGTTTAACCCTTAGATGCATAGATGCATGTAGGTCAAAAATGAGCCGGTGAGGTTGTTTTCTTGTAATATCTTTGTAAGGAAAAGTTGTTACCATTTCATATTCCAGCTATCCCTCAAAAAACATGTTATTGATGTCATGCAATTTAAATTTTCAACTTACCTTTTATACATTTTACGAAATTATAGTTTTTGTATTACTCCCCGAAGCTTCCATACATGGGTCAAAAATGACCTGCATTCATTTCCTATGCAGTGTCATGGGAACCTTCAATTCTTATCAACTGTAACTGTCAGGAATATTTTGTGGACCACACAGACTATATCACAAGTGTCACTCTTAAGAAGATTATTTTACACACCAAGATCTTATACATCTAAGTATTATCTTCATTTTTTACCTCAGAAATGTGTGTGCGTGTCATTCATGACTACTATGTGAAAGAGTACGTCTTATTATCATGTATCAACAAATTAACGCTAGCTAGCTGGTGGAAATGAATCTCAAAGTCATTTTTATGCTATATATATTTTCTCTCAGCTAGTTATAATCTCTCCTCACCTATGAGAACCCATGATCATCCTTGCTGGCCTCTGGTCCACTGTCTGCAATAGTGAGCACAAGTTCTGCGCAGAAATTAAGGAGGAGTGGGTTTATTCCTAGCATGAAACTAGCTAGCAAGCGATTTAACATAACGATAACATTAGTATTCTTGTTAACTAGCTTAACTTGATTAATTGGCATCTATTAATTAGTCATCATTTAGCTAACATTATCTACATGCAACAGCATTATTCAACTTGCATGGGTTGTTTGGAAGAAACTGTCCATGGTTTCTTGCTTCTTGCTGGCTGGTTTGCTGAACATACTTAACACACAGCAGAACTGCCCAGCAGCACACGTCTTGTCTGTATGAAAGATTCAGATCACAACAAGATAGCATGTGTATGCTGCCTGGCGCCGTCTACTCATGGTGCGCTTAAAGATGGCTCAGAAAAACACGTTACCACATGCTAAAAACGAATTGAACAGTTGTAAAAAGTGCGGGGGACAGAGGGCACAGATACGGGAAGTGCGGGGGACATCCAACATATCAGTTCTCTATGTCAGCTTCACAACCTCTGATGAAGACCACAATATGAAAATGCAGATGTATATTTGAACTGTTGAGCATATTGAAAATGTAACATCCGTCACTTTTTAAAAACCCATTTTGAAAATAGTATTTATAGAGTAAATAAGTAAATTAGGGACTGTTCTTTACTTATCAGAGGAGGGGGGTGGCTGTTTTTTTTTTTTTTTTTTTTATGTTTTTTTAACCTCCCCGAAGCTACAGATATTTTTCCTTGAGCCTCTCTGAGTGACTGGCAGAAAATGTATGACCCTCCCTCCACCATAGATTAGTTATTAGATTGTTAAAACTTACCCTTTGATGTTGAAAGTGAAAAGTTGAAAATTAAAGAAAAAATCCTGGAGTTAAAAAGTCGTTTTTTCAAATTTTTGAGAAACCACTTTACTCCTGTTTAAGTATTATTTGCTAATAACTTCGATACCATGGTGTTTTAGGAATCAATGTAAATACATTGATTGTTAGTCTGCCTTTTCAAATGGGATGTCTCCCATTTGAAAAGGCAGACCAACAATCAATGTATTTACTTAAAAGTATTGTCTGTGTATCAAACCCTGATATAGTGTCTTCCTCTGTGCCATACAGCTCCATTATCATCTAAAAATGATCCTGTTTAAATTAATCTAAAATAACACCATGAGGGCTAAAGCATATATTCTTTTTGCAACAGAAAGCTAAGACTTACGTCTTCTGTGCTATCACATTACCCCGGTCAATGATGCCACTACATTATGGCACAAGTGGTCCAGAAGAGGGTGGAAATGCATGTGACGCCAGCATGTCATGTCATGGCCGCAGAAGATGGATGTTTACAAATGTACTATTTCGTCCGGTTTGAGTTGTATTTATTAAAACTACAGTGTCAAGCTGTTTTCATAAATTACTGAGCCTTTTTAAATACAAAAGTATATATTGTGAGCTGTTTTTTTTGTTTGTTTGTTTGTTTTTTTAAGATATAAACCTCCAGTAAGAGCCAATGGGCTTAGGAAGGGGTATGGTACAGAAAGTACTGACAGACAGACTAATGTTTTTTTAATTTTAGTCTTTTCTTGAGATTTGTTGTAAATGACTCAATCCAAATTCAAAATAGTAAAAAAAAGAAAAAATCTTTAAGCACTATTTTTTAATTAAGATTTCTCCCTGTTATTTACAGGAAGACGTTTTACTGTTTGTCCCTCGGCTGCAGAGATGAAGTTACCACCTCGCCGAAGTGGACTTCAGCTCCCCTCTCTCTTCCCACTCCAACATTTTCTCTGACATTGATCACAATCTCAGTTGTCTTTAACTCCTCTTTTTCCTCCATTTATTCTCTCCCTCTTCCCTGACTCACCCACTCACTCTCTATCCCGTTTTCCACTGTCTCGTTCATACTCTCTTCCGTGGCGGCGGCTCTACAGGACACTGATGTGCAATGAGCTTTTCTGTAAGGTCCCAGGAGTTCGGTGCCGGTGCTGAGCCTCCTCTCTCTTCCTCCTCTCACTCTTTTCTGTTTTCACTTCCACAACTCCTCTCTCTCTCTCTCTCTCTCTCTTGCTTTCATTCTTTCTCTCTTTGTCTCTCCCCCTGCCTACCACAACCCCCCTCCCTTCACCCACCACCTCCAGTCTCGGAGATTGACAGCCTCCCCAAAGAGTGAGAGCTGGAACAGATGGAATATGAATGGTTCACTCGTGTATGAAAAAGGTGTCTGGGTGAAGGAAGTGGTGTAGGGGGACCCTCAATTGCAAGTTAAGTATGACTAAATTCCATTGTAACCACCACCCCCTCCCCAATCACACACGCACTCACTTTTACTGCCACACAAAAAGGAAATGAGGCTTTAAAGAGACAGTGACAAATAATGGTCTTGCTTCTAGTGTCTTTCAGATAAATTAATTAGAAAATAAACATATCAATAAAATTGCTTTCTGTCTTAGTCACATATTGATAACTTGTCAATTTAACCTCCCAGAATCTGTGCGGGTTTAGTATGGGCCCAACAGTGCACTTTCAAATTTGAGATTGTGAGGTGTAGTGTGGCCCAGTTTTCTGGAGTGGATACAATGAAGCCACAGAGTTGATCACTTTGTCTTTTACAAAAGTCTATACACTTTATTCCTAAGGGCACAACATCTGGTGAGATAGTGGAAGTAACAATAATAATAATAATAATAAAGCATTTTATTTATAAGCGCCTATCAAAGCACTCAACGACACCTTACAAGACACAGTTAAACAAAAAAAAAGCCATGTATCCATAGTAGATCATAAAGTCAAACAATTCACTAATATACAATAATGGATTAATAAAATTACTGGACAAAAATCATTATTATAACAGTTAGGTATAGTAGCAGTAAGCTAGTTAGTGCTTGAGTGTCTATGGTTAGTTCCAGTGACTAATCTTGGTGGCAAAAAGCGAATGAACGTAAATCTGTAATGGAAAAAAAATAATAAAAACAAACAACAAAACAAAAAACAAATATAAAAAAAGAACAAGCAGCAGTGTTTTCAGCAAACACAAAATGTAACAATTCAGTAATGTACAATATTAAGTTTATAAAACAACTGGACAAAAATCATAATTATAAAACTAAGGTATAGTAACAGTAAGCTAGTTAGTTGTATTAGATGTCTATGGTTAGTCCCAGTGGCTAATCTTGGTAGCAAAAAGCTAACAAAGGAAAATTGCCTTGACTTTACCAAGTACTGCTTGGTTTTTAACAGATATTTAGGTAACATTAAATTAGCATTTTCTATAATGTCCTTGCAGAACTGTAGTCCCGTTGCCTGTAACCAGCGGTAGTCTACAGTTTCCATTGATGTTCAGAGAGAGAAGAAACGCGAAATGGTTGTCGCCCATTCCTGTAAATTACAGGATTGTTCCACAGTGTAAAATAAAATGCACTGTCACTTACTTAATCAGCATGGGACATGATTTGTCCTGTATTTCCGTGCACACCCCACTTTAATGCAAACACTGTGTTTTGATATGCTTGGAATGATATAAGAAATAAAACCAAGAGTTTTGAGATGCATTTAATCAGAGTAAGTGGAGAAGTGGAGAATGACACCTAAAATGACAGGTCTGTCACTCAACATTAGTGCATGATATCACTTGTTTTCCCTGTCTGACTGCATTCTCAACCTACATTAGAATATTGCCTGTCATTAAATAAAGTCAACAGCATAACTTGAATCATCTGTTAATTTGCCATACTTATTTTATATAATATAAAATGAATGTCTGAAGTTATTTATTTTACTACTTTGTATTACTGATATTACTGAGGTCTGCTGCTAAATTTGGCTTTACGTTTCACTCAGTGAATGTGTAAACTGTGTCGTTAAGGCAGACGAGCAGAACTTAGCTGGTAAACATCACATTTACTCACTTTACATAGAGCTAAAATTAATACTGAATTGTGTTAAATGTTTGCTGAATGTGTTACTGTCTGTTTTTGAGTTGTAAAAAATCATAAAGTTTAAAACACACTGGCGCCACTCCAGTGCCTTGTGACACGCGTCAAATGCTGCATATCAAGTGAGGCCCCTAGGACACAATGGACTCAACACGCTGCAGCTCATCAACAGACACAGTTAATACTACTTTAACTGAAAAGATCTGTACCTCTTCCACCTGTGCAGTAGCTCAAAATCATGTGTAGAGAGCCCCTAATTAAACTTGACTTCTCACATGAAGAGATCTCTAGAGCTGTATCTTTTTGGCGACTGTCTTTATAATGAGGGGATTGTGGGTTGTTTAGCTCCGGATATTTCTCGACCTCAGCAACGAGTCTCTCCTCATCCGTTCATTACAGACAAGCAGCAGTAGCTACACTGTTCTCTTTATACATCAGTGGTGAGGAGAGGAGTCGAGCTGTCATAAGAGCAGAGGAAAAGAGCTGATATGGGAGCTGTATGAGCAGGAGCGAGGAAATAGGACAGTGGCGTGAAGTGCTGCAGGGTGGGGTGTCCAGGAGCGCAGACATGTGTCTAGCCACTGCGAGTGTGGGATTGTACATCAAAAATAATATTTTGCATATTTTGTTTACTCTGAGTTCACCGCTAGTGTTTTGCCCTCAAGTTGTCTTTTAGAAGGACATGTTTACCTTAAACTAGCTTGGGCTCTGTTTAATTTTACAATATGTTACTTTGCAACGTCGCAAAGCAAGCTAATCACTTATATGTTTGGTTGAAAAGGAAAACAATCAATGCTTTGAAATATCTGTCAGAGATGGCAGAGGTATGATCCCATCACCTTGTCTGAGATGTAACAGGTGGTGTGTTTCTCATGTCTGATTTTCCCAATGCTCTAGGAAAGAGGATTAGCATACTGTTTGGTACTGTTGCTACTGGCATCATGGATGCTAGGAATAAAGTGGATAGCCAATCTAGCAGTCCAAAAGGCTGTTATACACCAGGAGTGGCTTGCAACAACTGATCTTTACTAAGCCTGGTTCTAACTGCTAAGTCAGTCTTTTTTAAGACCAGTCTTTGGAAGGCTGTTCTCACACATATTTCGTATGTTTTACTACAAAAAGTAATGAACCCAAATTTGTACATATACCATATATTTTGAAAGGCTGCGATTACGTGACCAATGCACTGATAGCAGTAAACAAGGCAGGAGCCTCAAGCGCTTAGTAAGGAGGCAGGTTGGGGTGGCTGATAGGTTAAAAAACAAAGGACTTTGCCTGGGACTTTTGCCTGTAATCATGTGTTCTGATCCCTGTGAATTTTGACAACTTTGAGTCATTTTAACGTATGTCCTCACCATGTTTTGTTTTCCCTAAACCTAACCTACAGTTATTATGTAACTGTATGTTAAGGATGTAACGTCACGACCTAGCTGTGCGTACTTTTCAATAAATAAACCTTTGTTTTCATTCCCAAAACAATGTGGCTGTAGTCTCATTCATTCATTCATTCATTCATTCATTCATTCATTCATTCATTCATTCATTCATTAATCTCTCCCTTGTACTCTTCCTGATCCCGAAGAGTGTATGGAGCCACTGGCTGACTCCAGCTTTGAGCCAGCAGTCCACTTAACTGCTTCAAACTCCAAATTGATCTAAACTCCTCTTGTAGCAGTACACTGATCAATATATTCTGTTTCATGTGGAAATATGTCACAGCACAGAAGCTAAAGATGCTCTAACTCCCATTTCATTAGGACTTAAGGCCAAAACACACTGGCGCCGACCAACATGCATCAAAGCTTAAATACCGATTATTTTTAGTGTACAATCCCACCCTAGCAGCGGCTAGACGGGGGGGTCGACGCTCCTGGACGCACTGCCCCACGGGTCCTCACGCCACGGTCCATTTCCAGCCTCGCTGCCCCTGAATCAAATGCATTTTCCCCCCCTTCACTCTCTGTTCGTACATGTGGGCTCCTGCAGCCCGTCTTCTCTGCTGCCACGGCAGCTCGAGTCCTCTTCTCACCATGGATGTATTAAGAGAACTCTGCTGCTGTGTCTTGTGTGTGACGAAGAATGGATGAGGAGAGACTTGCTGTTGAGGTCGAGAAATATCCTGAGTTATATGACCCACAATCCCAATGTTAAAAAGATAATGACAAAAATGATAGTGCCTGGCCAGCCAGAGCTCTTGAGATCAGCTTTTGAGAAATCAGGTTTAATTAGTGGCTGTCCACACATGAACTGAAGCCAATTCACTGTGTTTTGACGGTGCAGGGGTAACACTTGACGCACATTGTATGACATTTAGTGGTGGTGCTGCTGATGCTTAAGACCTACGTCCTGTTGGTGCTACCGGCCCAAAAGGACAGAATTAGTGAACTGATACTGCTGTAAACTCAGAGACAATTAGGGTAAGGGGAACTTTATCATCATGGTTTAAACAATTGATAAATGTTAGGAAATATTGTGGTCATGCTTGAAAAAAGCTACATCAGTCTCCTGTGTTAAAGTCTGATGGTTTGTTAATTCCAACCATCCCAGCCTCCTCTGTACCCACCAGGGTCATGCCACTTGATAAAGTTACCAAATTTGCCTGAGACTCTCTGGAAAGACAGGAGAGCCTGTACTGGGTTTGCCTACTCTACTATGAAAAACTTGAATGCATTTATTGCATAATCATTACAAGTGTGCATATAGAGGATGAAGTATTTGGGTTTTTTTTAATTCATAGAAGGTGAAATATTGTCATTAATGACACTGCACATTTTTTTATTACAGGCAGCATTAAATTTCACAGAACTTTAATTAACCAAGTCACAGATCCCTCTGGTTTGGTTCCAGCAGCTCGTTTGGGTACTGTATCTGCATAAATATTATTGGACATGAGGTAACATCCTAAAAAAATGTTAAATCACTCCGATAACTTTCATTTCTGACAAGGTAAGACCACTTTCTGGTCTGCTGTTCTGAGTCCCAAAATCCACCAGGGAACAACATGATATTCCAACAAGTTCTCATCCCTAGCAGTCACATATCACCACTTAACGTGAACTTTGACATCTAGATATTAAACGCTAGGCATCCACCTGCATCTGCTGTTGACGTTCTGGGATGCTGCAAACTATGGCGGTATGTCAACAAAATTACGTGGTTAGATCTAGAAAAAAAAAACATCATGGTCATTCAGGAAGCAAACATTGGGCATCCAGGTGAAAGTCTGGGGTTTGTTAGACCCATCCACTGCCCCTCCCACCCACCATATAGGACTTCCCAGCTCCTTGTATTATGTTGTCACTGACAGTATTTCAAAATGATGCCATCCAGCAGTGCAGCAGTGGCAGCACATCATATTGCTGTGACAGGTGCTGTCCAGCTGTGTTATGAACTATGACACCACCCCTCCACAAATCATATTGCTGCGATAGGTGCCATCTTGCTGACCAGTGGCATATCATAACACCGCGAAAGGTTACATCTGGCCCATTGCAAACTGACGCTGTCAGTGTATCATGCCACTACGTAAGGTGACTTTTGGCATTAGGTGTCTGATGCTGAAATCAATGACAAAGAGGTGATATTTGACAACTTCAGAATGAGAATGGGCTGGATGTTACTGAGCTGAAATCAGATGAATAACACTATTTTGCTTCATTAATATTCATGAGACTTCAGGCATATTCATGAGATTTTAGGTGTTTTAGCCTCTACTCTGTTGTTTGTTACAGGCAAAATATTGTATCCTTTTTTTCTTGTTATATCCTAATCAAAGGAAAGAATGAATAAGCCTGTGTCATCACTAAATGTTAATCTAACAACTCTCATCTCTTTCTCTGCCCAACACAATCCACAACCATTCCTTCTCACAGCTGTGATGAAGAAGTTAACACCATGTGGCTGTGGTCTGCAGCCTCTCCACAAAGCATCCCCCCTAAACAAATGGCTTCAGAAATATCTGGGATGAGAAGATGGAGGAGGCGCGGCGGTGGGTGTGGGGAGCGGTTGAGAGCGGAGCGCACACTTCCATCCAGCCGTCTGTTGGCCACACAGGGCCTGTTTTTGAATTTCTGATCAAAAGTTGCAACAGAGACCACCGCTGAATCACGGCCTCCCAAACATCTGCTGTCATATCGCTCTGAATAATTTATTTGTTGATCCAACTGAATGTATGTATCCGTCTCCCTTTCTCTCCTGAGTCCATTTGAGAGTGTGTGCATGGGTGTGCGCACTTGTTTCCTTAGAAAATAAAATGCTTCAATCAACAACAACAACAACAACAACAACAAAATGATCTGCTGGTTTGAGGAACCGCTGCGTGACGCAAATAGAGCTGGATGGAATTGTTCACACATACACATACACACGCACACGCGCGCACACACACACACAGAGGCCAACTCCACTTACTCTAGCAGTTTCTTTCTGCAGCCGTTTAGATCCAGGGTGTTTGACACAGCTGAAACACAGGGCCTTATTTCAGCTCCAGCATGGACGCTAAGTGGCACATCTCATTAGAATGATTTAGGCAAACTGAAAATGATATTACAATAATTTCAAAAATGCTATCAGTGGTTTCATCCTCCCAAATGATCATTTAAGTCCTGCTTGTAATGGCTATGAGACTGTTAGCGGGGTTATTCATTTCAAACTGTGTTAAGCACAGCACGCGCAGCCATTAGGGCCCAGTATCGGTATACTTATGCTTACTGAAATGAGATTGTGTGAGGAAATAGAGTTATCAAGCGGCAAAATATCCATAGATCAGCCGCCTCTGCTGCTACTGCGCTAAACTAAAATAACATCATTAAGACTCCAACTTTGAGATGGAGAAAGTTAGGTGAGATGTTAGTTTGACAATGCAGTGATTCCAACTGAGGTTTCCTGCACGCACACACGAACACACACACACACACACACACACACACACACACACACACACACACACACACACACACAGATAGATACCAGCTAATATCCAAGTGTGTATGAGTGTGCTAATTGGTAAAAGCCCATTGTCACTTATTTCTTGTTACCCCCCCACCTCCACTTCACTGCCTGCTACGAACACCACTGCTGTCAACAGTGTTTGCTAAGGCGTTAACAAACTTTTACCCCATTCCCAGTCTCACCACTCCTCTTCTCCCACAGGCTTTGAATGAAAGGGGGGGTAAGTGGGTGTGGGGTGACAACCACACTTTCTGATGAACATCCCAGCGCTTAATATGATTGATAGGGCTCAGTTGTTCTCTCACTCTGTGCCATTCATCTTGAGTAGCCAGAGTTGGGCATCAGAATGTGTGTGTGTGTGTGTGTGTGTGTGTGAGAGAGAGAGAGAGAGAGAGAGCATAAATGGGTGGGGGTGGGGGGCATCTGAATGTCCCCTGGCATCTATTTGCTTTTAACCGCTAAGTCATTACGACCTAATACATGTAGATTGTGATGGGGAAAGGGGGAGGGAATGTGGAGGGAAGATCAGTGGAGTGTTATGGAGGCAAGCAGCAGATGCTAGCCTCTGGAGTTATTACATACAGAGATGATTAGTGTTGGGTGTGTGGAGGGTGTGTGTGTGTGTGTGTGTGTGTGTGTGTGTGTGTATGGGGAGGGGCTCACTGAACTGATGGAAGGCCTTCAAGCTCGGAGAGACTCAAGAAAAAGGTATTTCATTTGGAGTTAATTTGCATATTTTATGAGGAGGCTCGAAGCAGGGCGGTCGGGTTTGAGCTTGACAGATGAGAGGAAACAGGAGTGAAGTGGGAGTTGGGGGTGGGGGGGGAGGGGGTGGCGGGTGGAGGGCAGTGAACTCTCTAACCGACCCCTACTGCCAAGGTTCCAAAACACTAACATGAGCCAAAAAAACAACAGAAACCATGAGTTGACTTTTTCCTTTCATCAGGAATTTTGGACACAAAACGCAAGCTACAACTTTCAATCCACCCATCCATCAATGCAGCTCTTGGGTAAATAATACACCTTTAAAATCCTTCTTTAAGGAGGAAATAAAAGATATTTCATCCAAAGACCAGCTGCCAGAAAATCACATTCTTAATGAGAGAGAGTAAACTTCTCCGTGTGCTGGAGCCCAGGAGAGTTGGACTCAGTGTGCACACATGAAGCGCGATTACATTAAGGCTCTGCAAACAAATAGATTTCCTCTGCTGCTCTCTGCTGCTCTGTCAATTGCATAAAAATATAAAAATATCTATGACAGCACAAAGTAAAGCGGCGGGAATGGAGATGGTGGTGGGGAGTTTAGGCATCTCTAACAAGTTCCTGTAATTGCGATTTATTGAGAAGGAAGCGGAGGGTAAAGATTTTGAAATTATAAGCTATTATGTGCCAGAGAGAGTAAGCGAGGTGGGGGGTTTGCGACATAAAATACAGCTGACAAGCCAAGGCAAATTAGCCCAGGACCATTACAAAAATCACTTAATTGCTGGCAATTCTGTCAGGTCAATTGACTCTAATTGAAAAAAAGAGAGGGAATAACAAAAAAAGAATATTATGGCAGAGAGAGGGAAGTGCATCTGAAGAGGTGAGCATTCAGGAAATAGGCAGTGATTGGAGATCACAATGCAGCCTCTGCGCTCCTCACCCCTGTGTCTGACATGATGTAACATACTGACAGTGTGATGCAGGGGGCTTTGATTGACATTCTTATGAATACATCTAGTGAATAACAACTTCTTATACTGAAAATGTGTGATAATAAAGTCAGATGATGTGAGGAACTAATTTAACCCACTGAACTACTTTCAACTGTTTATTTTTTATTTACTGTGAAACCAAATGGCTTAGATATATACCCGAAACTCTATTAATTTAATTTATTAGAAGAGTTGTAATGTGTGATGGTATTAATATATTTTTAAGAGGCTACTGTAAATGAAAAAAAGAGAAAAAACAGAGCCAGGAGAGGGGGGTAATATTTATAAAATAAAAAGCTTTCAAATTTACCTGATGAACTTTGATCAAAACATTACGAGATAAAAACTCAGATATTCTCTGAGAATAAATTTGTAAAAAAAACTCACAAATTAAAAAAAAGAGAATATTCTCTGATTTTATAAAGGCATATGTTTATAAGAAAAACTCACAAATTCTCTGAGATTTAACTCACAAATGAAGGGGGAAAAATAGTAATGAAATCACATATTTCACCCAACAGGCTGTTCTCATAAACTGTGTGTTTTTCTTAAAAAAGTAATGCACCCAAATTTTACATATCCCATATCCCATATTTTTGAAGACTGTGATCACGTGACCAATGCGCTGACTGTGTATTAGGAGACCTGGATACAACATTAGCAGCAGGGCCCCATTCATTACTATGAAAGTTGCTCAGTGGCGCATGAAGCCAAAATCACTCTATTTCCGTTGTATGAAATTACTCGAATGATCAGTGCTGCATCCACATCATTGGGCCCATAGAGCAAGTGTTATGGCCACCAAGCACAGCCAAGCACAGTTGAATGGCCAAAGTTTTGCCAGTTTCTTGCTAAGCTAATTGTGATAACAAATTGAAATCTATTTGTCATGAACAACCTTACCATCCTGTCTTAGAGGCAGGATGTTTGGTTTGGATACCCTTAAATCCCCTCTCCTTAAAGGCATGAAGATTATATTTCACACACCTTGACTTCCATTAATGTTAATGTGTCTTCTTTACATGCGTATGCCTGTCTTGTGTTTATCTGTTTTTATTAAAAGTTGTGCAGAGTCTTCGCAACTTGCGGAGGCATGACAAGCACTTTATCATGTAAGTGCTGCCTTTTTTTATATTTTTGTTTAAAGAGCATGGCCAGATGTGGCTGGAGATAGTAGGGTTTCTCCCAGTGAAGTGGTTAAGCCAGGTGGCAAATATTGTTCGATGGGCCGGCAACCTGGCACGGCTCGGTGTAACACAGCAGACAAGTGTCTTTTTTGACAGGGGCCAGCAACAGTCTTTGTTTTGATTTTGAAGTTGACAATGCAGAAAACTGAAACACGTTTTTGTGCGTAAAAGGAGCATTTGGTCTTATATGCATATGTAATGTGATGCAGATTTGGTAAATATTCATGAGTGATGGGAGCAAAACAAGATTTTGCATTGAGCCCCCCGAATAGATTTTGTACAGGGCCTTCAAAATAACCCTGCTAGCTGGTGTGTCTACTGAACAAGACTAATTAGATTAGAGGAGACTCATTGTAAAGGTATAAATGGCAAGTGTAGTGAAAAAAAAGTATAATACTAGCTAAAAAAATACACTAAAGACTAAAAGTTTAAAAAAAAGGGACTTGAAAAGTACTCATTCCTTAAAAAAACTACTTTTTTACTCATGTACATTACTTGTCATAGTCATAGTCATATTTATTAGCTCTTCACCACAATTGTGGTATGGAGTACAAACAAGACAAAAAAACAAAACAAGACCTATGGTAAACAGAAAGAATGAGTCATCACAGATTAAAATAAAGGAGCAGCTGCAACCAAGGCAACCAAGCCTGCACTCAAGTGCGACCATACATTATTTCATTTAAAAAGTGGCAAAACACTGTTCAAGAAAGCACCCAGTTTACATATTATTCTTGAATTATCAGTCTGCAATAAAGCTATACATAGATGGGCAGTTTAAAAAATATTTAGGCAAGTACTTGTTTCTGTTGTAACATGTTACTACCCACTCCTGGGCATAAATCAGTAAATGAAACAGGTTTTTAACAACAGTGAATTACCACAACTATGAGAGATCCTTGAGCATACAGTCAAAAACGTTCACACCAAATATTGGGCTAATTGACCCAGTAGTTTGCGAGATTAGGTGCCAACACACAGATCCAAACACACAAAGATAATAAATACTGATTAATATCTTATGTATGGCTCATTACATCTTACGAGAGTACCATAAAATAAAGTGTGACCATGGCTGTATCTGTGATGTATTGAGGTTGATCCAACCATGAAGAGTGGAACAATGTGGTTCCTTGATAAATAAAAACACAATTTTCCTGAGTTTTTTCCTCTCTTTTTCTTTCTAAATTTGAGACTTTAATCACAGAGAATCTCAGATTTTCATTTTAATGACCTCATAATTTAAGAGAATATCCACATTCACTACTCCCTGCTAACTAGTATATAGGGAGTTCTATGTAGAGCACTATATAGTGAGCTCATCTGGAACATGAAACATAATTTTCTCTATGCAATTAATTTTCCCATTGCCATCCAACAATTTAAACGCACCATATCAATGTCGACTTGTGAACCATCTCTGATAAACACCCACATGCATATTTGCGATAAATATATTATATCTACTTTTGCCATTTGCTTTGTTTTGCAATGCATTGCTCTGCTCACATTAAACAAAGGCCAATTAATAATATTACACTGGCTGACAGACTACAGGAGAGAGAGCAGCATGACTGTAACCTGTCCTACTAATCTAAGGGATTTTCAGGTTTACATTCGATATGTTTAAGTTTGTTTTATCAGTTAGTCATGTAATAGGCTACCTTGTGAATATGTGTGACGTTATGCAATATGCCAATACAGCACAAATCACGGCTAGTAGCGACCCAGCCCGCTAACGTTAGCCCTCCTCTGTACAGTAACATTAAAGGGATAGTGCACCCAAAAATGAAAATTCAGCCATTATCTACTCACCCCAAGGATCTGGTGAAGTTTTAGAGTCCTCACATCCCTTGGGGAGATCGACGGAGGGAGCGGCTAGCACACCTAATGGCTGACGGCGCCCCAGACTAACATCCAAGAACACAAAATTGAAACCACAAAATATCTCCAACATGCTCAACGTCATTTGAACCCTGTTTTTAGCCTCACTGTAGCCTGTAGCTCTAACTGCTTCTCTGTGCTCTTGCGCAAGACCAACGAAAGCGTGAGCTTTGCTTACCCGTGTTTACATCATGTGACACCTGCACCGCAGGGGGAGACAACGGTAACCACAGTTGCTAAAAGATAATTTGCACTACGGTCTTTTAGCAAAGGACAACCCAACATGTCTGAAGACTTTGAAATTGAGGAGGAACAGCATTTCTTTGTTGAGCCATATTTGTTTGAGCCCGAGTATACGGATGCGGAACTCAGGCTACTGGATGAAGCAGCCGCTGCAGCTCATGATCCTAACCCTCAGCCATCTGCAGAATACCGGAGTCGAGCACTGGAAACCTGGTGGTGTAGCTGTTTCAAATGCAAAGCAATGCCAACAGATGAGGAAAGTCTTTGCTGCTCAGACTGGGAATTGGCAATGGCCAGAGCCTTCCTCAGCATGAGGGTGAGTAGATAATGACTGAATTTTCATTTTTGGGTGCACTATCCCTTTAAGCGCTAGAGAAATATTAGTTGAATGTGTAGTCAACAGTCTCCAATTGAAATAAGATTAAAAATACATTGGCAATTGACATGACTGAGAAACTGGTAAAACAAACTACAACGTATCATCATAAGTTAAACATGTACAACAGGCTGTAACAAGTTGCTCTCTCTCCTCTCCATCTCTTCATCCATCCCGAACAGTCCATCTGAGCCTTCCGCGCAATGCATGATGGAATGTATTGCTAGATTAGTGACCATGGGTTGTACATTACTTTTTACAATGCATTGCGGGATACATTGAGTCCAATATATAGGAGATAATAATTTCCACTACACATTCGGACAACACAACAAAATGGTGAGCTCATTATACAATGGACTATGTAGTGAGTAGTGAGTGATCTTGGACACAGCCTCAGACTATATCCCATAATTCAAACCTTAAAAGAGCCCTCATTCTTCATTTAAGGTGAAAAAGCTGACATACATCTGTTAGTATTAGCAGCAGTAAATTAATATGTAAGTTAAAAGTCATGTAGCAGTTACAGTATACAGCATTTGAACAGTAAGTGTTATAGAATTTAAAGTGCTTTTGAGGAGTTAGGTTTTTGCCTTTGATCTAACATGATCAAATGCTTTATGTGACCGTCACAAAAAAGGAGACACCGTGTCACTGTAATGTACACTTTTTGACATTCTTTTAATAGCATTTGATCAGAATAGCCTCTAGATGATCTGTACCAAATTTGAAGTTGATTGGACGAAATCCCTAGGAGGAGTTTATTCAAACATGTCATAAATTCAAATCAAAACAGCTGCCTTCCTGTTGGGTTTACGGCAAGGGTCCAAGAGGATTTTTTGTGCGTCTGGGCATGTTCTATAAACCCAGCAATTTTCATATGTGCAGGTGAAACTCACAGGCGGGGCTAGAGGCACAAAATTTTCTAGGGGGCGCTATATCGCCATTTGGCTCCATCCACATACAACACTGCCAAAATATCAAATTGTTCGCCAGACCAAACGCATGTGTCAACTTTGGTGAGTTTTTGAATTTGGGAAAGGGGCCAAATTGGGGATTAAATGTTCGCAAGAATAATAATAATTAAAGCTGCAAGCAGCTGTGATCGGGCCCTCGCTCTCCTGCGCCACCGTGGGGGGCCAGCAGCACTCATAACTGAAGCAGTTGTATGAGTAAGACCGATATATTGCCATGCAGATGTGTTCAGGGGCAAACCATGATCACACATATCAAATTGTGGCCAATAAGAGCAATGCATGATGGAGTTACAAAGACTTGATATTCCATGACAAAGGATTGAAAGTCGCCATGGGCAGCCTGTTACATAACAGCACACTGTGTTACTGTGGAGATTCATCAACTTAACAAATATGTGGCCACAAAATGTAGTTTTGAGTATGGGGTTGGTGTTTATCAATATAAAAACTATGGCATTTCCTGTTTCCACAAGGGGGCACTATGGGTTAGAATGAGTATGAGAATAGGAGACATGCAGGGTGGGGCTCTTGTCATGTACAGAAATTTTGAAGCAGTTTGGATGAAGTATGTGGGAGAGAGAGTTGCTCAAATATGCATGGCGATGCAGCACATATGGCAACGCCATAGCAGCCACGCCCCTTGACATAGAGAAAAGCTTTTAATAACTTTTGATCAGCATGGTCTCAGGATGATCTGTACCAAATCTGAAGTTTATTGGACAAAATCTGTAGGATGACTTTGTTAAATACAAGGTGTGGAAATCACAAAATCGCTGCCAAAATGAAAAGTTTAAATCAAAATGGGCAACTTCATGTTTGGAGTAGACCACTGGTGGCAGAGACTTTTTTGGGCATCTGGGCAACTTACACATATGTACAAATTTTCATGTTCCTACTGTTCCTATTTAAAGGGGGCGCTATAGAGACATTTTCCACATGGATGCCATTAGACGTAGCTTCACAGCGTTCATAAGGTAGCTTCGCCAACTTATTCTGCATGCATTAGAAGTGGAATGAAGTTGATGGGGGTCAAGTTTGTGGCATCAGTACATGTTAAAGTAAAAACTGGTCACTTCCTGTTACCACTGGGGGGGCGCTATGAGTAAGGTGGGATATTAACATATCGGGACGTTCAGGGTGGAGCCATCATCATGTCCAGCAAGTTGAAGCTTCTAGGATCAAGTATGTGGGCGTGACAGCCATTCCAAATTTGATGGCGAGAAAACGAACAGTCGCCAAAATTCGTCATGCCCTTGCAGCCATGCCCTTTGACCTACTGACATTCTTTTGATAAATTTTGATCATAATGGCCTCTAGCTGATCTGTACCAAATTTGAAGTGAGTCGGACAAAATCCCTAGGAGGAGTTTGTTCAAACATGTCAAAAATTCAAAACAAAATGGCTGACTTCCTGTTGGGTTTACGGCATGGGTCCAAGAGGATTTTTTGTGCGTCTTGGCATGTTCTATGTGCCCCTCAATTTTCATGCATGTACGTGAAACTCACAGGTGGGGCTCGAGGCACGAAATTTTCTAGGGGTTTCTATGTCGCCATTTGACCCCGTCCACATACAGTACAGGCCAAAAGTTTGGACACAACTTCTCATTCAATGCGTTTTCTTTATTTTCATGACTATTTACATTGTAGATTCTCACTGAAGGCATCAAAACTATGAATGAACACATGTGGAGTTATGTACTTAACAAAAAAAGGTGAAATAGCTGAAAACATGTTTTATATTCTAGTTTCTTCAAAATAGCCACCCTTTGCTCTGATTACTGCTTTGCACACTCTTGGCATTCTCTCCATGAGCTTCAAGAGGTAGTCACCTGAAATGGTTTTCCAACAGTCTTGAAGGAGTTCCCAGAGGTGTTTAGCACTTGTTGGCCCCTTTGCCTTCACTCTGCGGTCCAGCTCACCCCAAACCATCTCGATTGGGTTCAGGTCCGGTGACTGTGGAGGCCAGGTCATCTGCCGCAGCACTCCATCACTCTCCTTCTTGGTCAAATAGCCCTTACACAGCCTGGAGGTGTGTTTGGGGTCATTGTCCTGTTGAAAAATAAATGATCGTCCAACTAAACGCAAACCGGATGGGATGGCATGTCGCTGCAGGATGCTGTGGTAGCCATGCTGGTTCAGTGTGCCTTCAATTTTGAATAAATCCCCAACAGTGTCACCAGCAAAACACCCCCACACCATCGCACCTCCTCCTCCATGCTTCACAGTGGGAACCAGGCATGTGGAATCCATCCCTTCACCTTTTCTGCGTCTCACAAAGACACGGCGGTTGGAACCAAAGATCTCAAATTTGGACTCATCAGACCAAAGCACAGATTTCCACTGGTCTAATGTCCATTCCTTGTGTTTCTTGGCCCAAACAAATCTCTTCTGCTTGTTGCCTCTCCTTAGCAGTGGTTTCCTAGCAGCTATTTGACCATGAAGGACTGATTCGCCAGTCTCCTCTTAACAGTTGTTCTAGAGATGGGTCTGCTGCTAGAACTCTGTGTGGCATTCATCTGGTCTCTGATCTGAGCTGCTGTTAACTTGCGATTTCTGAGGCTGGTGACTCGGATGAACTTATCCTCAGAAGCAGAGGTGACTCTTGGTCTTCCTTTCCTGGGTCGGTCCTCATGTGTGCCAGTTTCATTGTAGCGCTTGATGGTTTTTGCGACTCCACTTGGGGACACATTTAAAGTTTTTGCAATTTTCCGGACTGACTGACCTTCATTTCTTAAAGTAATGATGGCCACTCGTTTTTCTTTAGTTAGCTGATTGGTTCTTGCCATAATATGAATTTTAACAGTTGTCCAATAGGGCTGTCGGCTGTGTATTAACCTGACTTCTGCACAACACAACTGATGGTCCCAACCCCATTGATAAAGCAAGAAATTCCACTAATTAACCCTGATAAGGCACACCTGTGAAGTGGAAACCATTTCAGGTGACTACCTCTTGAAGCTCATGGAGAGAATGCCAAGAGTGTGCAAAGCAGTAATCAGAGCAAAGGGTGGCTATTTTGAAGAAACTAGAATATAAAACATGTTTTCAGTTATTTCACCTTTTTTTGTTAAGTACATAACTCCACATGTGTTCATTCATAGTTTTGATGCCTTCAGTGAGAATCTACAATGTAAATAGTCATGAAAATAAAGAAAACGCATTGAATGAGAAGGTGTGTCCAAACTTTTGGCCCGTACTGTACAACACTGCCAAAATATCACATTTTTCGCCAGACCAAACGCATGTGCCAAATTTGGTGAGTTTCTACATTTGGGAAAGGTGCCAAATTGGAGATTACATGTTCGTAATGACAATAATAACTAGAACTGCAAGCAGTTATGAACAGGCTCCCAGCCTCCGCGCAACTCGGCCTCCGCACTCCATGGAGCCCACGATAGTCGGCCCAAAAGGACAACGGGCTCGGGGCGAGCATCAGGACACAGGCCAACATCTGAGCTGCAGTATTTACCGTAATGGGAAGTGCACTGGATGTACTAAAGGCTGAATGTGTTAGTTGCAATAAGTCACACCCACTTTGACCAATCATTTGTGGCTGGCCTCAGGATTGTCCCCCCATCATGCTCACCAATTTCAGTACAAATCCAATCAACTTTTATGAAATGTGATATTTCTGGGTTTACAGTGTCCACTAGTGGCCAATTTGGGCCAAATTTGGCACCCAGCCTCTGAAAGACCTCTGGAACAAGTGTATTAGATGTCATGTTGATATAATTTAGTCTGACAAAAATATGCAACAATATGTGTATTTTAGCTAGCAAAATTATTTTGTTGTTAATAATTCGCACATTTTTTGATTGGGCAAAATTCTTTTGATAACTTTAGATCAGGTCCATCTTGAGAGTCTACGTGCCAGGTTTCATGCAGTTTGGACAAAATCTGTAGGAAGAGTTTGAAAAAGTAGGTTTTGGATGTGTAGCAACATAGCGAAGGAAATGTGCAGGGCAAGTGGGCCGGGCCTATGTCAGCAAATCCAGCTCTTTTTAGGGAATATGGGTATATAAAGTTAATAGATATGTGATTTGAAGTGTGAAAGTAACAGGAAAAAATGCGTTTGCATGTGTTATAGCGCCATATATATGGCGTATCTGAGCAATTTTTAGTAATGTAGGTCTGTGTCCTATTCTACATGTACTCTATAAATTCCACAGCCCTCAGTACAATAGTTCAGCTGTAATAAATAACCAGTCATGACCACCTTCAATATATGGCCTCAAGAATGGCTCTACATCATACCCACAAAATTTCATAAAAATTGGTGTAGCCATTTAGGAAATATACACTTCCCATGTTTATTGCGCCCCCTAGTGGCCAATGTTCACCAACTTCACATCACACCCTCACCCAATTTTTGCCATTTTTGGCAGGAAAAAAGTGAGGCGGAAGTGGGCGGGGCCATGCACACGTGATGTAGCTCCACTCAGGGAATCCATGGATATAAGGCGTTTGAATGTGCAACATACGGTGTGGGAGTTAAATGCCAAAAGGTGTTGGCCTTAGTGGTAATGCCCCCTGCAGGTGAACATATGTACATTTTTGCGTCTGAGATCCCTGCAGCTGTCTGGACCAACCCTCGAAATTGCACCACCCTCCCTTGTACGGTGTAGCCTGCAGCAATACTTTTACTTACGGAAAAATAATAACTAGAACTGCAAGCAGTTATGAACGGGGGCCAAGCCCCCCCGTGCGACTCGGTCCCCACGTCCTGCGGAGCCCATGGAAGTTGTCCCCAAAGGACGACGGGCTCTGGGCGAGCGCATGTTTATGAATGTGTCATTTAAAATGTGGAAGTTACAGGCAAAACTGCCTTTGCATCCGTTATAGCGCCACCTATAGACTGTTTTGCGACAAATTTGGCACAAAGCCTCTGGATGACCTCGGGAACGAGTGACTTAAGTTTGATGTTGAAAGCATCTACTTTGAGCGAAATATGAAACAATGTGTGTTTTTTAGCTAGCAAAAAAGATTGTTTGGTTGTAACAAGGGCAATTTTTGGAGTGCCAAAATTCTTTTGATAACTTTTCATCAGACACATCTGGAGATTCTATGTGCAAAGTTTCAGGCAGGTGGCACTTAAAATGTAGGAGGAGTTTGAAAAAGTAGGTTTTGGACATGTGACGAATTAGCAAAGAGAATGTGCAGCAGAAGTGGGCGGGGCCTGTGTCAGAAAACCCAGCTCTATCCAGGGAACACGTGGATATAATGTTTGTGAAAGTGTCATTTAAAATGTGTAAGTTACAGGCAAAAACGCGTTTGCATCCGTTATAGCGCCACCTAGTGGAGTACATGTGCA
Source organism: Epinephelus fuscoguttatus (assembly GCF_011397635.1). Lineage (NCBI taxonomy): Eukaryota > Metazoa > Chordata > Actinopteri > Perciformes > Serranidae > Epinephelus > Epinephelus fuscoguttatus. Next base: position 39,880,991 of record NC_064765.1, on the reverse strand, counting down.
ATTTTTGGTATGGAAGATCTGTGTCCTATTCTATATGTACCCTTAAAATTTCAAAGCCCTCAGCATAATAGTTTGGCTGAAATTAATGTTTATTGTTTATCTTGTAATAAGCCACGCCCACATTGACCAGTCACGACCACCTTCAAGATATGACCTCAGAATTGGCCCTACATCATACCAATCGGATTTCGTAGAAATTGGTGCAGCCGTTCAAGAGATATAAACTTACTATATTTGTAGCGCCCCCTAGTTGCCAAAATTCGCCAAATTCGGCTCATACCCTCACAGTCTTATGCCAACCAAGGATTTCAAATTTGGTGTTAATAGCATTTAGTTTGACCAAGATATCCAACAGTTTGCATTTTTATAGCTAGCTATAGAAGTTTGTTTGTTAATAATTTGCGCATTTTTTGACCGAATAAAATTCTTTTGATAACTTTAGGTGAGGTCCAGTAGAAGAGTGTATATGTCAAGTTTCACACAGATTGGACAAAATCCCAAGGAGGAGTTCGAAAAAGTAGGTCTTCCAGTTATCGCGATTTTGCGAAACAACTTCCCGGGCGCAAGTGGGCATGGCCTCTGGCAAAGTGATTCAGCTCTATTCAGGGAAGCTGAGGATACAAGATTTTTGAATGTGCGACATATGGTGTGGGAGCTATAGGCAAAAACGCATTGGCCTAGGTTATAGCGCCCCCTGCAGGCAGATGTATATAGTTTTTTGCGTCTGAGGTACGTGCAGGGGTCTGGACCACCCCTCCATATTGCACACCCCTCCCTTGCACGGTTTAGCCTGCAGCACCACTTTTACCTATGGAAGAATAAAAATAAAAATCTTTTTTTTTTTTTTTTTTTTTTTTTTTTATTGTGCAATATGACATTACAGTGACAATACAGGACAAACAGAAAACAGGTGTGAACAACAAACAACAACAGATTTTGTGTGTGTGTGTGTGTGTGTGTGTGTGTGTGTGTGTGTGTGTGTGTGTGTGATTTGAGAGTAAGAAAGACAGTAATATATAATATAATAGTATTAATAGTAATAAATATTATAATCGTCAGACATGGAGATGGAGTATACAGAAGGAAAAAATAAATACATAAAGAAAATAACATAAATAAGTAAGTAACAACAGCAACAACAACAACAACAATAATAATAATAATAATAATAATAATAGTAATAATAATAATAATAATATGGAGGGTGGAGGAGAAGGGAGGGGGAGGGGGGGTCTTTATGAGATGTTTAATGTGATGCCTCATAAAATAAAAATCTAAATAAAAATCTTTACAAAAACAATAGGGTTCCTAGCACCGCTGGTCCTAGGAAACGCACCTGCTTGCATATGCGTTTCCTCCGCCCCTCGGGCTTGGCCCCCTAATAATAAACAGCGCAATTACAATAGGGTCATACACGGACAACTTCTTCCTCACCCGGGCCCTAACAATAATAAAAATCCGAACAAATACAATAGGGTTCCCAGCACCGCCAAAGATGCATACAGCTGCTCCCCCCTCCCCCCTCTGGGTAGGTCAGACCACAACCTGGTGCACCTCAACCCCTGCTATGTACCACTAGTCAAGAGCCAGCCAGCGACCATGAGGACAGTGAGGAGATGGTCGGAGGAGGCTTATGAGACACTGCAGGGCTGTTTTGGTGTGACAGACTGGCAGGCACTCTGTGAGCCACATGGGGAGGACATCGACGGGCTCACAGAATGCATCACGGACTACATCAGCTTCTGTGTGGACTCCACTGTCCCAGCCAGGACTGTCCATTGTTACCCAAATAACAAACCGTGGGTAACAAAGAACATCAAAGCCATCCTAAATGCAAAGAAGAGGGCCTTCAGAACTGGTAACAGGGAGGAGGTGAGAACAATACAGGGGGAGCTGAAGATGAAGATAAGGGAGGCTAAGGAAAGGTACAGGAGGAAGCTGGAGAGGAAACTCCAGCAGAACAACATGAGAGAGGTCTGGAGTGGAATGAGGACCATCACTGGCTTCAGGACCAACAACCACAGAGGAGTTGAAGGCAGCGTGGACAGGGCCAATGAACTGAATCTGTTTTTTAACAGATTTGACACTGCTGGACCTGCCCTAGTGCGTTCAACACCATACGTCCAGCTCTACTGGGTGACAAGCTGACAGCAATGCAGGTGGATGCCCCCCTGGTGTCCTGGATTGTAGACTACTTGACTGTCTGACACACAGCGTTGCAAGTGCTCATACTGTGGTCTGCCAGAGTGGTCAGTAATACTGGGGCCCCGCAGGGGACTGTCCTCTCTCCCTTCCTCTTCACCCTCTACACCACGGACTTCAGCTATCGCACTGAGACCTGCCATCTTCAGAAGTTTTCTGATGACTCTGCTATAGTTGGATGTATCACCAAGGGTGATGAGGATGAGTACAGGGCTGTTGTAGATAACTTTGTCACATGGTGTGAGCAGAACCATCTGCAGCTCAACGTGGCAAAGACAAAGGAACTGGCGGTGGATCTGAGGAGGACCAAGACACCATTGACCCCTGTTTCCATCCAGGGGGTCAGTGTGGACATTGTGGAGAGCTATAAGTACCTGGGGGTACACATTGACAATAAACTGGACTGGGTTAAGAACACTAACGCTCTCTACAGGAAGGGCCAGAGCCGTCTCTATTTTCTGAGGCGACTGAGGTCCTTCAACATCTGCCGGACTATGCTCAGGATTTTCTATGAGTCTGTGGTGGCCAGTGCTATCCTCTATGCTGTTGTGTGCTGGGGCAGCAGGCTGAGGGTGGCGGACGCCAACATACTCAACAAACTGATCCGCAAGGCCAATGACATCGTGGGAATGGAGTGTGACTCTCTGATGGTGGTGTCAGAGAGGAGGATGCTGTCTAAGCTACGAACTATCTTAGACAATGTCTCACACCCACTCCACCATGTACTGGTCAGGCACAAGAGTACTTTCAGTGGGAGACTCATACCACCAAGATGTACCACTGAGCGCCACAGGAAATCATTCTTGCCTGTGGCCATCAAACTGTACAACTCCTCCCTCTGAGTGGCCCTGTGACTATTTCACCCACTGCAATAATTTAATCTAACTTGTGCAATAACCCCATTCACCCTGACTGTATATATTTTGTTTGTGTAAATAATCTTGTTCAGTTTACAATATATATATGTATATATTTATATTTATTTAAGTTTATGTTTGTTAATAATTCCTGTTTATTTAACTCTATATTTGTTAATACTATTGTTTAAATTTCTTATATTTTCACGTATCTTTCCTCTCTTGCAAGGAGCACCTGTAACATAAACAATTTCCCCACGGGGATCAATAAAGTATTTCTGATTCTGATTCTGATTCTGATTCAATAGGGTCCTATGGACAACTTTGTCGTCACTTGGACCCTAAGTCGCTCTGACCCTAATAATACTAATAATAATAATAATAATATTAATAAATAGCGTGGGCGGCACGGTGGTGTGGTGGTTAGCACTCTCGCCTCACAGCAAGAGGGTTGCCGGTTCGATCCCGCGCGTGGGAGCCCTTCTGTGTGGAGTTTGCATGTTCTCCCCGTGTCAGCGTGGGTTCTCTCCGGGCACTCCGGCTTCCTCCCACAGTCCAAAGACATGCAGACTGGGGACCAGGTTAACTGATAACTCTAAATTGTCCATAGGTGTGAATGTGAGCGTGAATGGTTGTTTGTCTCTATGTGTCAGCCCTGCGATAGTCTGGCGACCTGTCCAGGGTGTACCCTGCCTCTCGCTCGATGTCAGCTGGGATAGGCTCCAGCCCCCCCGCGACCCTCAAGAGGATGAAGCGGTTAGAAGATGAATGAATGAATGAATAAATAGCGCAATTTCAATAGGGACCCACGCGGACGACTTCGTTGTCGCTAGGGTCCTAATAATAATAATAAATGCACCAAAAACCTTAAGTGTCTTACACAGACGCTGATGACATCAGCATGCTGGCTGATTCTGTCGTCTGTGGACATTCCCATAGGAAAGTCATAATACAACTAGCGCTGGCACCCAGCGGCAGTGATGTGATTGGATCCAAGTGGTTCACTTCTGGATGCCAGCTGTCTAGAAATGTGTGTGTGTGTGTGTGTGTGTGTGTGTGTGTGTGTGTGCGTGTGTGTGTGTGTTTTAATCCTTCCTTAACCACACCCATTTTAGGGCAAGTGATGTATGAGAACCTGATTGAGAGCACAGGATAGGCATCTCCTGATCAGCACAGATAGAAAATGATTAATAGCCTTACTGATCAGCCAATCACCAGCCAACACAAGGAACAATCAGTTAATTGATCGAGAAGAAGAGTTGGCTGCCATAGTGTGTGTGTGTTTTAATGCTTTATGCATGTGTGTGGCATGTGGAGCTTCCATTTGTTTAGCAGTGAGGGTATCAGTAAGACAGGGGGGTCAGTGGTCCACCGTCGGTGGAAGGGTTCAGGACAACAACAACTGTACTGCCCCATAGAAAGCCAATATGCAGTAACTACATATTTGGTTAAAATGTGTTGTCCATAACGTAACACAAAATATATATGACTTTAATTAAAACACTACCTTGGGGGGCGGGGGCAGGGCAGGGGATACATGACTCTCCCTTCAGTAAAGCTGTCCCCCCCTAGAATAGTTTGAGACACAATTAATAGTTTTTGAACAATGCAATAGTAGCACAATGTAAGCGGTGCTCATTATAATCGTGCAATAATGTGCTATTTAAATCTTAAAAGTTTTAGTCCCCCCCTCCCATTCCTAGTAGTGGTATATCCCACACTCTTTCCAACCGGCGGGGCTGCTTGGCAGCAGTAACGGCGTGTGGCTGGACCCGCTGCCCACATCGCGCATCGCAGGGTAAGATGTACACTCACACAGACACAGTATAACTTACACAAGTTACAACACATCCCATTTACTGTTACAACAAGCCCCAGGCCCAGGCTGATAATATAAACTGTCTGCAACATTTCTCCTGCATTGTTCAAAAGCCTACTCAGTTACTTAGTGCTGCTAAGCTAAAAGCTAATGATTAAGCTCAGAGTTTAGTGATAGAGAGGACAGGAGAGAAAGAAGAGGGAAAGGAGAGGACAAGAGCAGTCAGTGGCGGAGCAGCTCATAGCTAATGGGTACCTGTCTGTAGGCTGTCCACCTGTCAGTGAGACAAACATGAAAGATGTGCAGTCTAACCGACGAGGAGCGGTCATTACGCGCGACCATTACGCGCGGTTGTGGCGCAGCGGCTCGTAGCTGTGGTTACCTGTCTGTAGGCTCTCCACCTGTCAGTGAGACAAACATGAAAGACGTGCAGTCTAACCGACGAGGAGCAGTCATTACGCGCGACCATTACGCGCGGTTGTGGCGCAGCGACTCGTAGCTATGGATACCTGTCTGTAGGCTGTCCACCAGTCAGTGAGACAAACATGAAAGACGTGCAGTTTAACTGACGAGGAGCGGCCATTACGCGTGGCTATAACGCACAGTTGTGAGGTGCGCAGCAGCAGATCTCACAGCACACTGTTTATAAACCAGTTCACCAGTTTAATTGCAGGAAATGTTTAGTTGTTAAGCCATTTCTCATAAGTATAGACATTCACTCTGCCTGTTGGAGACATAGAGAGAAGATTAAAGCGTCAAACTGCGGTAAAAGATGCTGTATAAAAGACAGGCTACAACTTTTTTTCCTTGTCCCCCCCTGGAATTATTCTCTAAAATTTTACTGTTTATTGTCCCCCCCAACTATGAAATGGAATTTTCGCCCCTGGTTTAGCTTATGTTTGTATGTCTTTATTGGACTGAAAGAGCTCAGAGCTTTTGGTCTATCTCAGTTTCAAGAGACTTTAATGTTTTGTTCTACGACATAAAATACAGGGCTTTACAGCCTCGCTGTGGTGGCAACGTCAGTAATGCAACCATAACGTAGTTTGTTTATGGCCTAAAAACTTTTTACTTCAGGTGATTGCATTTATGCTGTATAAAAGTGGTGTTCATTTGTGAAGACTGCTGAACAAATATGTAAGTATCATAAACTTTTGTCTGCCACAGAGCTTATTTTTTGCAATAATCCAAAATCCAAAGGCTGTTTGATGAGGGAACCAGGGTAGTGCTAACTTCCGCATCGGCCTACAAAAACACATCATCCCTGCAGCACTTAATACACTACACACAGCCCTGGCAGTCTGTAGGCCCCAGAGCCTACCACTGTACTCACTGTCTGAGAAAGACACCAACCAGGCAGCTACAGCAGCTATATCAAGCTAATGCTTTAAGTAGCTAAAGCAAATTTACATACTTTTTTTTTCATAGTGAAAAAAATGTTAACCAAAAGGATAATCTAGAATACAATACATACCAACAATACCACAGAAAGGAAATAGATAAATTAATAAATACATTTATTATACTCTAAATCAGTTATTTTTCATTTTAATCATTTTAGATTATAATCCATTGTTATTTTTTATTTGAAGGCTTTTTTAAAACTCAACAGAGAGTCACACAGTTCCAACTCGGCACTGAGTCCATTCCATAGTTTGACTCCCAAAACTGAAACACATCTGTTTTTTACACTGGTTCTCATTTCCCATGTTTCATTAATAAACACTGTTCTTAAATTATAATTTCCTACCCTTGATTAAAAAAAAATAAAAAAAAATGAATACAGACAGGAAGGCTTTTTTTCACAACTCGAAAAAGTATTTCCAATGTTTTAAAATACACAATGTCTTGAAATTTTAAGGTGTAGGATGCTAATAGTTGATTAGTAGATTCACCATAACCGGTTTTATTTATTATTCTAAGTTTAATGATAAGGTCTATATTCTTTTGAATGCATTTTCCCAAATTTAAGCTTAGTAGGACATATATGGCATTACAAGTAAACAGTACATACAAACATTTCTTATTCATTCTTATTTATCTTGTTTTCTCACTTTGTAAATAAGCCTTGGGTACCTTAAAAGGTGCTACATAAATCCAAGTTATTGTTATTGTTATTATTATTAGTATTATCATTATTATTACTGTTATTATCATTATCATCATTATTATTATGCTATCATAATGCCATGACAGATGCCACCAGGCAGACTGGTGTTGTATCATAACACTGCAGAAGGTTAGGTCTGGTCAGGTTTAGAAGCTTATGCCGACTGGTGGTCTATTATAGTGCCACAAAAGGTGGCTTTTAGTGTCGGTGTCTGATAATTAAGTCACTGACAAAGTGGCAGTATTTGATAACTTTAGAATGAGAACGGGCTGCAACCTCTGACACTGACAAATCATGATATTCACATGATCTGATTTAATTAAAGCACCAATGAAAGAGGTAAAAATACAGTTTCTTCAAGGTTTCTGTGCCAGCGTTACAGATAATTAGGCTCTCAAACCCAAAAACCAAAGTTTTTGTGTTGACTTTAGTTATTTCCCTCTGAACGTTTGTGCAAATTCGCATGCATGACATGTTTTAACCAATGAGTGACAGTTGTGACCAAATGTTGCACGACAAATATTAGCCTAATTGGCCCAACGGGGGCTCTATAATTACAGCTGTAGAGGAACACCCCCTTTTTGAACTTCCTCAGAACCAGTATTATCAATGAACAGACCAAAGACAGACCATCGGAGGGTCAAATGTTTAGGACTCTGCCCCAGGTATCACCCCCAGTCTTGACAAATGCTCCTTTCAGCCATCCCTGTGCCAAGAAGAGGTAAAAAGGTCACTTGAGACCCCTCCATGTCCCAGATGTTTGTTTTGTTTGTTTGTTTGTTTGAAGCTTTTATTTTGAACATGTTGAAGTAAATAAAAAGGAAGAAAAAAATGTAAGCAATACTGTAAGTCAAACAGATGAGGAAAAGAAATATATACTTGACATGTTTGAAAAGGGGTGGGAAGAAGCAAAGCTTATTAAATCCTACCCCTTCTCCACTCAACAATTCATATTGTTATTCCCTGTGTGCGTTTTTTTCCCCTTTTTTTTTTTTTTTTTTTTTACATACTCACAGGCGTGAATAAACATTCCACGAATATGGCATGTATCAGTAATAGAAGATAAATAAATAAATAAACAAGTAACAATTAACAAAATGTGAGAACACGTAGTGTTCATTACATCCTTTTCCCCTATACCTTGTGAGCACCATGTGTTTTTACCGCTGTTTAAATTTGCTCATGCTTGGACATTGCCTCAGGTCCCCTGACAGTCTGTTCCACAATTTCACTCCACATATGGAAATACAAAAAGGTTTTAATGTTGTGCAAGCACAAGGATGTTTGAAGTTGAGTTTTCCCCTTAAACGATATGCCCCCTCTCTTTGAAAAAACAGTTTTTGGATGTTTCCTGGAAGTAGGTTGTTTGTTGCTTTGTACATAATTTGTGTTGTTTGAAAATGGGCCAGATCAGTGAATTTCAATGCTTTTGATTTTAAGAATAGTGGATTTGTGTGTTCTATGTAGCCAGTCTTATGTATTATCCTCATTGCCCTTTTATGTAGTGTAGACAGTGGTTGAAATGTACATTCATAGGTATTGCCCCAAATCTCTGCACAGTAACATAAGTATGGTAATATGAGTGAGCAGTAGAGAATGTAGAGGGAATTGTGGCACAGAAAGTGTTTTGTATTACTGAGTACTGAAATGCTTCGTGACAGTTTGTTTTGTATGTGTTTTATGTGAGGTTTCCAATTGATTTTGTCGTCCACTATTATACCCAGAAATTTATTTTCATGTACCCTGAAAATATCAACGCCATCTACCTGAGGTGCAAGTACCTGTACTTGCACCTCCCTTTTACAGTTTCCAAATAACATGAGTTTGGTTTTGTTAAGATTTCATGATAATTTGTTTCTGTCAAACCATTTCTTCAATTTAAAATCCCCGAGCAAAAAATATTCGAGTCATCTGCAAATAAAACCAGTTTTAATATATCAGACACTTTACAAATGTCATACAAATGAATAAACAGTTTTGGACCCAGTATTGACCCCTGGGGGACACCACAAGCAATGTCCAAGCATGAGGAAGTATAGTCTCCCAACTTCACAAATTGCCTCCTGTCCCTTAAATAACTACTCACCCAGTGCAAAACTCCCTATCCCCCTAATCCCATACCGTTCCAGTTTATTGATTAAGATATCATGATTGATTGTGTCAAAAGCTTTCTTGAGGTCGATAAATATTCCAATTGTATACTGTTTTTGATCTAAAGCGCTAGTGATGTCTTAAATTGATTCCATTAATGCCAATGATGTTGACTGTCAGAGAGTAATTTGTGTTTATCTATGAATCTGTTACTGAAAAGTTTTTCCAGAATTTTTGAGAACTGTGGTAGTAGAGAAACAGGCCTATAATTTGTAAAGTGGTGTCTATCCCCAGTTTTATACAGCGGTACAACTTTTGCTTTTCTCATTTTGTTTGGAAATTTACCAGTTTGGAATGATAAATTACAGATAAAAGTTAATGGTTTTGAAATGTCCTCAATGACCCTTTTTTACAATTTTCAAATCTATGTTGTTACAATCAGTGGATGCTTTATGTTTACATTTATTTACAATATCAACAATTTCTTTTTCATCCACAGTAGTGAGGAACATTGAGCTCTGACTTCTATCTATAGAATTATCATTCCAAACCTCAGATGGCAATGGATCAGGGATTTTTTCTGCCAGGTTTGGTCCAACACTTACAAAAAATGATTAAAACTATTAACTATATCATCCATGTTATCATTTTTAATTTTGTTATCTATAAAATATTGAAGGTAATACTGTCTAGAGCTATTTTTAATAATATTATTTAATATATCCCATATTCCTTTAATATTGTTTTTATTATTATTTAATACTTCACTGTAGTATTCCCTTCTGCTATCCCTTATAATATTGGTTATATTTATTTTCTGCCTCTTTGGTTCTCTGTTGTATGAATTCTCTATAGAGTGTATTTTTCTTTTTACAGGCATATTGTAATCCCTTTGTGATCCATGGTCTATCTTTGTATTTGTTTCCTATTATATTTTTTAATTGGACAGTTTTTATCATATAGTGATGTAAATATACTTAAGAATGTGTCATATGCATTGTCAATATCATTTTCCTTGTACACGACATCCCAATTTTGTGCTAACAAGTCATTTCTAAGTGCATTCATAGTTACGTCTGTCTTTACTCGTCTATAAGTTGGTCTTGCATTTGGATGATATTGTTTGACGTTGCCGTTATAAACTGTAAAACCTGGTAGGTGGTCACTGATGTCATTGATTAATAATCCACTCACAGTATTGTTTTCAGTGTCACTGGTGAATATGTTGTCAATTAATGTGGAAGAGTGGGATGTGATTCTGCTGGGTCTGGTGATTTTTGGATCAAGGCTCAAACTGTACATTGTGTTAATGAATTCCTCTGTTAATTTGTGCTTATTTGGATTTAGAAGATCAATGTTAACAGATGAAAACAACTTTTTGATTCATCCTTGCAAAAGATGCCTCAATCCAGTCCCTGAATAAATCAGTACTAGAGCCTGGAGCTCTATATATGCAACTGATTATTAGATTTTTGTTTTTTTCTTTACAGATTTCAATTGTTATACATTCAAACCAATTGTCAATTGTAGTTGACATATCTTGCACTACCCTGTAATTCAAACTAATGTCCACATATACAGCCACACCTCCCCCACTTTTGTTCTTTCTGTTTATATAGCTGAGTTCATATCCATCCAGCTCAAAATCAACGTTAATCCAAGTTTCTGATATGGCAATAATATTGATTGGTTTTATGAACTGACTTAAGTAGTCCTTTATGTTATTTAAGTTTACATGCTTCGGCAGTTGAAGTGGATTATGGATAGTTTGTTATCAGTGTTGATTGTCTGATTGTACTGTTCGTCTCTGTATTAACAGCAGTTGTCTTTAAAGGTGGAAAAGAAATTCTAGTCCGGATCTATATCGTTTTCAGTGTCCAGTGTGTTGTGATCTGTATATTGAAAAGTTTTCAGCTCCATATCATGATCAAGAATCCCTAGAGTTGTATCATCACTGCAGGCGAGTGAGTTTTTTCAGATGGTGTCATGATTGTGTGTTGGGTATGAGTCATACCTTACAGTCCTGTTTATGATGATCACTGATACTTGTCCAGTTCCTTCATGTTCCGGATGACCACAACTCTCGCTTGCTCTGGTGACCCGTTGAGTTTGATGAATATTTTGCAGTTGTTGGTCCATGTGTTTTGAATTTCCCCGTTTCTCCAAACTACGTGCTTTTCTTGCAATGTTGGAGTTTTGTTTTGTGAGATGATCATTCATAAAGACCTTTGTTCCTTTCAGTTTGCTTCCCTGTTTCAACAGTGCAGTCTTGTGCTTTCGATTAACAAATCTCATGATTATGGCTGGTATACTGTCATTTCTCCTTGGCAGAGGGTGGCAGGCCTCGATGGTGTTTATATCCACTTCAATCCCCTTTGAGTGGAGAAAGGCAGCCACCTGTTGCTCTGCCGATCCGTTGTCCTGCTCACCGGGCTCCCCCATTGTCAGTGGTCACCGCCCGGGGGTATGACCGGGGTTTGATACGGAGCCCGGTAACTATATCATTGATCCTGGAATACTGCTCCAGCTCTGCCGCTCGGCTCTCCAGGACCGCCAGACGCTGGTCCTTCTCGGCGTGGTGGATCCAAAGAGCCTTCACCTCCTCCACCAGCTCCAGGATGCCTTTCTGCTGCTGTTTAACTGCAGAAATCTCCTCTGCCAAAAACTCCAGGGTCTTTTTAAGTTCCTCTCGCTCCTTGGCTGTCAGCACCCTTTTCAGCGGCATGCTGTCTTAGGTAACCCGTCAGCTGTTGACAATAACATCTTAAAAGAATTCATCTTGGGGTGACACAAATTGACTTAATGGCCCGACCAGGAGTCGACCCTGGTTCTAAGAGCCACATCCTACTCCTCTCTTACCAAGTGTTTCTTGGTTCTTGTTGTAACAAATAAAAATGTCTCTTGGAAGTAAAACTATATATTTTATCCATGTTATAACATTTTAAATCTACATAATCCTTGTTTGTTAGCTGAATGATGTTTTTTTTAATCTCGTAAACCAAAATATCAGGAAATTATGAGTTTAGATTTTTAATCCCTCATTTAACATGGAGCCATACTGCCATCTGGTGACGGTAGTTAAGGAGGGTTCCCTTAAGGAGCCCCATATTATATTTAGAGTTAGAATATAGTTGGATTGATTAATCAAGTTGTTATCGTGAATATGTGCCTTCTCATTTTGTTTTATTGCAACTGTAGGTTAGTCTAGAGTGTGTGTATACGAAACAGTTATACTTGTGTTCCGCTGATATGTGGTATAATAATCATACTAAATTTAATTTGATGTTAAGAGCTGATTTTGACCATAATGGGAAGAGTATGTGTCTATCGCGCGTAACATGCTAAAGTATATAATCTCACAAATTAAAGTTTTATTAAAAGTTCATTAAATTTCCTCGAAAATAAAGTAATGTCTAGACTAAGAGGACCACCCTGCTTCAGACACGCCCCCTCAAGGGTGGGATAAAACAAGCTTGGCGCATCTACTCACTCTTTTTTTCCTTCTTTTTGTATCTTTTACTCTTTTCTGTCACTTCACTTACTCTTTTTTTAACTTACTTTCTTCTTTCTTTTTTCCTTTTTGAACTCCTTATGCTCTTAAACTTCTTTCCCGTGTAACTCTTTCTTGCTCAGGATCAAAGTTATTTTAAACTTTTAAGTTTTACTTATCCAGTTTTTCTTTTGTTTCCAGTGCTTCAGTAACATTATATCTGAAGTGACGAAGCCAGCTGATTGCAACATTTTTTCTACGCGTTGATAATAACCTTGATGATAATATTGAATGGCCGACGAGATTGTTTTCGACTTTATTATAAGCGAGTAGCCACAGCTAAATAGAAATTGCTTTTTGACCTGTCACTCCATCAAAAGTTCACTGGAGCCAGCGGCTGCCAACCACTTGTCACAGTGGTTCTTTTGCCAAACCCAGAGACTTTCTGCAGCTTAAAGGAATACCCTGCTCGGTAAAAGTGAACAAATAAATGTTACAGAAACCTTGAAGCTGGCATTTCTGCACGTGCATTGAAAATAAACATGTTTAAACATTAATTCTAAAAACAAGAGTCCTTTTTAGTCATTTTAGAAGAAGTTTGATACACGGAAGTATAATGCGTTTACACCCTGCGCGGAGGGATACACCGGTGAGGAACAGCTGCAGCTGGCTCTGGAACAGGTACGCTAGGTCACTCCATAAAAGCAAACAAAGAGATGAAAATGTGCATTATAAAGTGATATTACTCACTCGACTGAAAGCTGTCCATCAGCTCCTGCAGGTCTTTATCTTAGGAACATGAAAAAATGTTTCAATCACTCCAGGATTAGTGATTGCTGCAAAGTTTTCACTCCTTGTGATGCACTCTCTGCGGCGGTTTTCCTCCTGATGATATACCTCCCCAACGATGGTAGCACCGAATCCCATTCTGTGTAGCAAAATGATTCCACCTCCATAGGCATAGGTTGGCAAGCCCTGCAGCTACACCACCAATCCTCCCCTGACCTCCGTCTCCCCTCGGCCCCTTGCTGTTGCGCCGCTTTGGAGGATTCAGCCTTTCTTCTCGCCCGCTCAGCATCCAACGCCTGGAGTTCCTCATCAATACTCCGGCTCAAACAAGTATGGCTCTGGATCTGTGTCCGCTACAAGAAACTCTTCAAAATTGCGTTCAAAGTCGTCCATTGCAGCTACTATAGTCCGGAGATATCATTAGGCTAAATAAACAACTTAGTTTTGTTTACAGGCTACGTCTGTGCCTGTGCCTGCTTACTGGTGTATCCCGTTTCCGTGTATCAAACTTATTCTAAAACGACTAAAAAGGACTCTCGTTTTTCGAATTAATGTTTAAACATGTTTATTTTAAATGCACATGCAGAAGTGCCAGCTTCAAGGTTTCTGTAATGTTTATTTGTTCACTTTTACCAAGCAGGCTACTGACCTCCTATAGACTTCAATTGTATTCACTAAGCTAAGCCACAATGCTAACCACTGAGACCCAGCCACTGGACGTACAGACACAAAAAAGATATCGATCATGTTGTCTCACTATGAAAATGATAGAGGAAGGGCATAACTCCCAAATCGTCGGAGTATTCTTTTAAGAGAACGTTTGAGGGCCACTTGAAGGACGTCGCAGCCAGGCTCATCTGCTCCTCGACCACTGTGTTCCAGCTGGTTTCATTCTGCTGAGAAGTCAGGAGCTGCAAGGTGACAGTCTGGGGTTCCTCAGGAGAATCAGGAGAATGATCCAATGCTGCTATGAAAGTAGGCAAAGAATTTCCCTCACCTGATGTAGCCGCTGTGCAGTGATAAAAGTGATATCGAATATGAGATTTAATTACCTTCATCTCAATTTAGGTTTCCTTAGGTAAATGGTTTTGCGCATTCCTGAGTTCCCAATTTATCTATAGCCACATACACTGTCACTATCGCCAAACTAAATAACTTACACAAGTGTTACTTCCTGTTTTAATCCATTTATACATCCTGTTAATTTTGTGGTATTTCATATCATCCTCATTCATTTACTTATTTGTTACATATTTAGCCTAAATAAATCTTCATTTATCACCAAGTCGTTGTCTGTGTATATCTCTTTTGAGCAGGAATTAAGATCACTGTATAGAGAATTCATACCCCAGATATTGAGATTGATTAATTATTGATAAGCGTGCTGACGAATTAATAATGGGTTTACGGAGTTATTCATTTGATTAGCTGCTTTCCTCATTAGGAGGGTGGTGCCCCAAACTTTATTAAGAGTGCAAATATTATATTACTCATACACAGCCCAATGCAACAATTTCAATTGTCTTGAAATTCAACACACACCTTCATCTCAATAAGCTCTACAAAAAAAAAAAAGCTTCAAAAACTGTCTGTCTGACTGACATTTTCTGCAATTTTGCATTTTTTGTAAAACCCATTCTTCAACATCTACTCCGGAACCATAGGTCCAATTCACGCCAAATTTGTGTGAATCATTATAAAGGGGTGTGGACACTTTATTATTCCATACAGTATAGATGCTTTCTCCAGCTTCTGACATCATTATTTTTACTGTGACTGTTGAGATTATAGAGGAGCATTAAAATATGAAAATATCTACAGTAAACTGGGGTGATCTATATAAATCACACACATGTGTATATATATATATATATATATATATATATGTATATACATATAAACCCTCCTCTTATTCACACACACACACACACACACACACACACACACACACAGTCACACACACACTTCTTCCTATCTGTATCTGTGTATGATGGCATGCCGCTGTTCCTGTTGTGCACAAAGTTGTATTCTCAGTGTAGACACAAACACACACACACACACACACACACACACACACACACACACACACACACACACACAGAGTCTTTACATATTCTTGACTGTTAAAGAGAAACCAACTTTGTCAAGGTGGCCACCCTCCCAGGCCTTTTGTACTTCAGCAGCACCTATGGGAATCAAATATGAACAAAGGAAAGTGGGCAAGAGACATACCGGCATATAGAGAAGAGAGAGAGGGAAAGCATCAGAGGGAAGAAGAAGACGACAGGACGAGGGAGTCACTGACACCTCCACATCAAATGGTGCAGAGGTTCCACATACACAACAACACACTCTTTCCTTTGGTCACTTCATTATTATGTGGACTGTGAACTGAGCAGTGAGTGACAGTGTATGACTGTGTGTGACTGTGTGTGTGTGTATGTGTGTGTGTGTCTTCTTTTAACATTTATTTACCCAGGAAAGTTGACAGAAACACTTTCCCAAAAACAGTTCTCACACTGATACTGGAAGCTGCCCAGTATAACCACAGCCTGCTACTGGTGACTGAACAGCAAGGCTGTTGGTGGTTTAAGGTCTTGCTCATAGGCACTGTGACCGTTACTTGTTTAATGAGGTGAGGGTTAATCATTCACTTTCCCTCAAACCACCTGAGAACAATCACTAACATTTATTTTCTGACATTAAATAGGTATTTTCCCCCTCCGTTTAAAAAAAAAAATCCATCCATGTGACCTGGTTTTACAAAATATCTGCATTTACACAAACGCTCACATGTGCAGTGTTAACATTGACAGCGCCGCTGCTGCAGCGCTGCCTGCTGCTGTAACTACTCTATTTCCACAACTGAAAGTTGGTGATCCACATATTTTGGGAGCTGCGCAGCCACTGCATTATCAACAACATGGTCCTGAAAATATTTCACAATAAAAGCTTTGTGTTAACAAATAAAAGGATTCTGTCCACTGAAATGTTGCCAGGGAAGTTTTATTTTGAAACAGTAAGTGTTGAGTCAAAAATAAATACTTTTTTTCATGTTTGTGACAGATATAAACATTGAAACAGTAGCAAAAGATGGTTCAGTGTCAATATGATTAACAAAAAAAACAACACTTTCCCTGGTGATTTGCTGCTGAAAACATGGGAAAAGTGACACTCTTTTTCTCTAGATGTTACGCAGCCAAGTCTGCCTGTGGTCTGGGCATTAACTGTCTATCTGTGAAGTGTACAGACTTAACATTACCTTTTTCAAAGCACATACTGGAGACCTCATCACTGTTGATTCCTGTTAAATTTAGAGATGAAGAAG
This sequence comes from Epinephelus fuscoguttatus, assembly GCF_011397635.1. Taxonomy (NCBI): domain Eukaryota; kingdom Metazoa; phylum Chordata; class Actinopteri; order Perciformes; family Serranidae; genus Epinephelus; species Epinephelus fuscoguttatus. The sequence goes on along the minus strand of NC_064765.1, from coordinate 39,864,305 downwards.
CTCACTTAAACATGAGTGATGCTCTTGACATGTGAGAGTTTTCCTTCCATTCCTCATCAACAACAATCCTACTCTGGAAAGTGTCCCAACATGTGCTGGTTCAAATGGTCCTGATCTAAAATCAATTCTAGTGGTCTTTAAACCATGGATGCTGAGGTGGAGCAAAAACACTGGGTGCAACAGATGTTTCTTTTCATCCCTAGCCTAGCCGAGGTGACAGCGTACAACATGGACAGGTTGCTAGACTATTACAGGACTGACACAGAGACAGACCATTCACACTTACGTTCATACCTATGGACAATTTAGAGTCACCAATCAACCTGCATGTCTTTGGACTGTGGGAGGAAGCCCGAGTACCCGGAGAAAACCTGCACTGACACAGGGAGAACATGCAAACTCGGCGCAGAAGGACTCCCCCAGCTTGGGGTTATAATCCAACACCCCAAATTCAAACCAGGAACCGTCTTGCTGTGAGGAACAATGCATTATAGTGCAGGATATTGATTCACTCAGCCCCTTCTTCATAAGCTCTCTCTCCCTCTCTGTTTATCATGAGACAGTAGCGCCCTGCTGTCCACCTGTACACACACACACACACACACACACACACACACACACACACACACAGTGACAGAGCTAACTGTTAGCATCACACAGCTAACATTACCTAACTGTTATTATTAGGTATAACAACAGAGTCTAGCCGTAATGCTGTCGGTGTTGTTTGATGGAACTGTTTAACAGCTTGGTGCTGGATGTTATCTGCTGTTGTTTTAGCTGGAGCTGGACAGGATATATTGGCAGACATCAAACTGATCGTTTGCCGGTAAGGCAGCGACTCCGGGAACGGTCCCTCAGTGCTGCATCTGAGCCCTGGCACATTCCTGTCATCCTCCTCTAAAAGTGTGAAAATTATCCACACTGGTGTTTGGCTCTCTGGTTAGCATGCTGCACTTGCTCTTTTTCTTCTTCTCTGTGTTTATTGTTGGTGTAGATGTTACACCAGTTAGGTCACGCAGCAGTTTGGCTTTTTATTATCAGTTCTATTTATCGGCTATAATTTTATTATCGGAATGATAAATAAAATAGATTTCCCATTACTGGCCATTAATCTATAGGCCCAATATGGATTGTACATCCCTAATATTGACCTAGGCTTTTAAGGTGGCTGTGGCTAAGGAGGTTTAGCTTGTTGTCCACTAATGAGAAGATCGGTGGCCCGATCCTCAGCCCAAGTATTCTTGGACAAGATTCTCAACCCCAAATTGCCCCCCATTGAAACTGCCGCAAACCCCTCTGCAGCTCTGTCATCCCTCAACACCTGTCTTGAGGAGATAAAGGCATGGATGAACAATAACTTTCTCCAATTGAACAGCAATAAAACAGAGGCACTTCTCATTGGCACCCCACACCAGGTTCAGTCTTCACCCTTATCCCAACTTACCTTCGACGGCCAGCTCATCCCTCTCTCCTCCTCAGTTACAAATCTGGGGATTCGGTTTGACCCCCTACTTGATCTTCAATGACCATATAAAACACCTGTGCAAGACCTCATTCGACCATCTTCACAACATTTGCATTTCCTGCCAAGGTTTTTCTCCCTTCCCGCTCTGCGCCACAGCCCCTGCATGCCTCAGGCCCCCGCGGTTGCATGGGGGAGCGAGGGCCCGATCACAGGTGCTTGCAGCTTTAACTATAATTATTATTATTACTACTATTATTATTTGTGAGTATGAATGGTTTACTGATGAACAGGTGGCATCTTATGTGGTAGCCTCAGCCACCAGTGTATAAATGTGTGTTTGAATAGCCCTTTGAGTGGTCGGAAGCCTAGAAAGGCACTATGTAAGTCGATTGACCATCCATTTACATTGTTCTGCTCAAAATAGGTCTGAGAACTAAAATGCAGTAAGAGTGGCTCGGTGTATGATCTGATTAAAGCAGATTTCTCAGAAAAAACAATGCCCCCAGAAATAGTTTTAAATGTGCATTACATACTGCAATTATTAATAACTAGATTCCATGATTCAAAGATCTGATACATACAAACTAGTGCTGCACGATTAATCTAATCGCACTTGTAATCGCAATGTGAGGCTGTGCGATTACATAACCACATAAAAGGCTGTGATTTAATGTAAATGAATGTCAACATGTGTGCCTGTGAACATGACTACCTCTGCTGTAGTGTGTGGAGTTTGTTGACATCACGCCCACAAGCTATCCTGGTGTGTGCAGCACATATGGTCAGGTGACCACTCGGTGTCCAGCAGCGACCAACATATGCGCTGAAGAAGAGCATGAGCGCGACCAAGAACAGGCTCAGTTGGTGGCAAAAAATAACCCAACGTCTATTGTATGGCGATGGTTTGGCTTCAGGTTTAACAGAAAGACGTGCTGTGTAAAAGTTTAAAAGTTAAAGTCGCCACGTCCCACGGCAACATGACCAATCTATATCAACACTTGAGACAGCACAGAGAAAAGTAGGAAGAATGCATGCGAGAGAAAGCCAAGCCGTATAACCTTTTTTTTTTTTAAAAAAAAGAGAAGACCAAGAGACAACTGAAAGCCACCAGAGCCTCTTAAAACACCATTCAAGCACATACATTTGTAAGTGTCACGAGGAAATCACGGACCCTATAACAAACTATATAATAACAAATTGAGCAAAATTTTGCTCGGGCTCGGCCCACTTGACATGCTGCTGTGTTGTGCTATGGCCTGTTCATGTGCTGGAATTTGTCATTTACATGACAACACCTGAACGCAACATGGGCTCTGCTCTGCTGTCTGTACAGTGCCGCGCTGCGTTGCTGTGCAAGCAGCGTGTTTGACTGTGCGTAACAGCAGTCTGTTGATGGTCATTTACATACTGTCCGTAACAATAACTATGTCAGGTCAGGCCAGTGCCCTCCTAATATAATGTAGAGGAAACACTGAATCAAGCAAGAAGAGTCATTCAATTTCAATTCAATTTTATTTATAAAGCCTTGTCTCATCTCGTCTCTCGTCGTCCTCCGCTTATCCGGGTCCGGGTCGTGGGGGCAGCAGCCTCAGCAAAGAAGCCCAGACAGTCCTCTCCCCAGCCACCTCCGTCAGCTCTTCCAAGGGAACCCCGAGGCGTTCCCAGGCCAGCCGGGTGATGTAATCCCTCCAGCGTGTCCTGGGGCGGTCCTGAGGTCTCCTCCCGGTTGGACATGCCCGAAATACCTCCCAAGGGAGGCGTCCGGGAGGCATCCTTACCAGATGCCCGAACCACCTCAGCTGGCTCCTCTCGATGTGGAGGAGCAGCGGCTCTACTCCGAGTCCCTCCCGGATGTTCGAGCTCCTCACCCTATCTCTAAGGCTGAGCCCAGCCACCCTGCGGAGGAAACTCATTTCGGCCGCTTGTACTCGTGATCTCGTTCTTTTGGTCACTACCCAGAGCTCATGACCATAGGTTGGAAGGGTTGGAACGTAGATCGACCGGTAAATCGAGAGCTTCGCTTTCTGGCTAAGCTGAGGTGAAGCTTAACCTTAACCGGTTAAGCATCTGCATCACTGCTGACGCCGCCCCAATCCGCCTGTCAATCTCCCGCTCCATCCTACCCTCACTCGTGAACAAGATCCCGAGTTACTTAAACTCCTCCACCTGAGGCAGGACCTCCCCCCCGACCCGGAGTGGGCAATCCACCCTTTTCCGGCTGAGGACCATGGCCTCAGACTTGGAGGTGCTGATTCTCATCCCAGCCACTTCACACTCGGCTGTGAACCGTCCCAGCGAGAGCTGGAGGTCACTGTTCAATGGAGCTAGGAGGGCCACGTCATCCACAAACAGCAGGGATGAGATCCTTCCGTCACCAAACCTGATACCCTCCACCACTCGGCTGCACCTAGAAATTCTGTCCATGAAAGTTATGAACAGAACCGGTGACAGGGGCAGCCCTGGTGGAGTCCAACCCTCACCGGGAACAGGTCCGACTTACTGCCAGCCACGCGAACCAGACTTGTGCTCCTTTGGTACAGGGACAGGATGGCCCTTAGCAAGGGCCACCAACCCCATACTTCTGGAGCACCCCCCACAGGAAGCCCCTGGGGACACAGTCGTAAGCCTTCTCCAAATCCACAAAACACATGTGGACTGGTGGGGCGAACTCCCATGCCCCCTCCAGCACCCTGGCAAGGGTAAAGAGCTGGTCCACGGTTCCGCGTCCGGGACGAAAACCACATTGCTCCTCCTCAATCCGAGGTTCAACTATCGACCGGACCCTCTTCTCCATCACCCTGGCGTAGACCTTACCGGGTAGGCTGAGGAGTGTCTCCTCCGAGAACCGTCACCTTATCGTGGTGGAGGAGTTTGAGTGCCCTAATGACCCTAGGAGCTGTGCTGTCGGGGTCATTTCGCCCCTGGTAGGGTTTCCCATGGCAGATTGGTTCTGGGTGAAGGGTCAGACGAAGAACGGTTCAGAAGACCCTTCATGATGGAAGATAACAAGAGTTGGTGTACCCGGCCCGGAGGGTTACCGGGGCCCCGCCCTGGAGCCAGGCCTGGGGCTGGGGCCCGTGGGCGAGCGCCTGGTGGCCGGGCCTTTGCCCATGGGGTCCGGCCGGGCCCAGCCCGAACCGGCTACATGGGCTCGTCCCCCTGCAGGCCCACCACCCGCAGAGGGATCCAGAAGGGTTCGGTGTAGTGTGGATCGGGCAGCAGACCAAGGCGGGGGCCTTGGCGGTCCGATCCTCGGTTACAGAAGTTGGCTCTTGGGACATGGAATGTCACCTCTCTGGCGGGGAAGGAGCCGGAGCTTGTGGAAGAGGTTGAGCGCTACCAGCTAGATATAGTCAGTCTCACCTCGACACATAGTTCCGGCTCTGGAACCCAAGTCCTTGAGAGGGGTTGGACTCTCTCCTTTGCTGGAGTTGCTCCGGGTGAGAGGCGGACGGCCGGGGTGGGCTTTCTGATAGCCCCCAGACTCGGGTGAAGAGAGGAGCAGAGCGGTCAACTGATCACCACCTGGTGGTGAGTTGGATCAGGTGGCAGGGGAGGACGCCGCGCAGACCTGGCAGGCCCAAATGAGCAGTGAGGGTCTGCTGGGAACGCCTGGCGGAAGAACCTGTCAAGATGATCTTCAACTCCCACCTCCGGGAGAGCTTCGACCGCGTCCCGAGGGCGGAGGGGGACATTGAGTCCGAATGGGCCTTGTTCCGCTCTGCCATTGTCGAGGCGGCTGTTGCGAGCTATGGCTGCAAGGCCGTGGGGGCCAGTTGCGGCGGTAACCCCTGAACCCGCTGGTGGACACCAGAGGTGAGGGGAGCCGTCAGGCTGAATAAGGAGGCCTACAGGGCATGGTTGGTCTGTGGGTCTCCAGAGGCAGCTGCTGGGTACTGACGGGCCAAGCGGAGCGCAGCAGCGGCAGTCACGGAGGCAAAAACTCGGGCGTGGGAGGAGTTCGGTGAAGCCATGGAGAAAGACTATTTATAAAGCCCAATATCACAAATCACAATTTGCCTCACAGTGCTTTACAGCATACGACATCCCTCTGTCTGGACTCTCGCAGTGGATAAGGAAAAACTCCCCAAAAAACCCTTTAACAGGAGCAAAAGTGATAGAAATGTCAGGAAGAGCAACTGAGGAGGGATCCCTCTTCCAGGACGGACAGACGTGCAATAGATGTCGTACAGAACAGATCAACATAATACATTAACAGTAATCTGTATGTCACAATGAGACAGAAAGAGAGACAGAGACAGAGAGAGAGACAGAGACAGAGAGAGATGCAGGACAGACGGTATGATAATAGCTTCCAACAAATGAAAGTAATAATATTATAATTATAATTCCGGCTATTGTGGTACAATATGTTGAAAGTATATATTAATATCTGATAGTATACATATGTGACAATAATCATATGTGTATAATAACAGTAGAAGTATGACTAATGATAACAGCAGCAGCAGGAGGCATCTGGCAGGACCACGGCAGCAGCACAACCACACACGTCACACTATCCAGGCACCGCTGCGATATAAGTTAACCTGCAAGACAGTGAAACACAAAGGCTCCGAAGAAGAAGTTAGTGACATGCAGTACGGTTGAGTTAGCAAGATGCAGTAACAGGACATGAGAGAGAGAGAGAGAGAGAGAGAGAGAGAGAGAGAGAGAGAGAGAGAGAGAGAAGGAGAGAAGGTGCCAAGTGTATTATAGGAGGTCTCTAGGCTCCGGAAGACTAGGCCTATGTCAGCCTAACTAGGGACTGGTCCAAGGCAAGCCTGAGCCGGCCCTAACTATAAGCATTATCAAAGAGGAAAGTCTTAAGTCTAGTCTTAAATGTGGAGACGGTGTCTGTCTCCCGGACCTCAACAGGAAGATGATTCCACAGGAGAGGAGCCTGATAGCTGAAGGCTCTGGCTCCTGATCTACTTTTAGAGACTTTAGGGACCACGAGTAACCCTGCGTTCTCAGAGCACAGTGTTCTGGTGGGATAATAAGGCACTATGAGCTCTCTAAGATATGACGGAGCCTGACCATTTAGAGCTTTATAAGTTAACAGTAGGATTTTAAATTCAATTCTGGATTTTACAGGGAGCCAGTGCAGAGAAGCTAAAACAGGAGAAATATGATCGCTTTTCTTAGTTCCTGTTAGTACACATGCTGCTGCATTCTGAATTAGCTGGAGAGTTTTTAAGGACTTACTAGAGCTACCTGATAATAGAGAGTTACAGTAATCCAGCCTTGAGGTAACAAAAGCGTGGACCAATTTTTCTGCATCTTTTCGGGTCAGGATGGGCCTAATTTTCGCAATATTACGCAGATGAAAAAATGCAGTCTGTGAGGGTTTTTTTTAAATGAGAATTAAAAGACAAATCTTGATCAAATGTCACTCTGACGTTTCTTACGGTAGCGCTAGAGGCCAGAGCAATGCCATCTAGAGAAACTATGTCATCAGATAAAGAGTCTCTGAGTTGTTTGGGGCCAAGAACAATAACTTCAGTTTTGTCTGAATTTAACATCAGGATAAGATCAGATAAACTTTATTGTCCTGCAAGGGAAATTCATCTTGGGCAGTGTAGTGCAAACAGCTGCAATATTCACGTACATACATACATACATACATAAAATCAACACAGACAAATTGCCAACATAGTGCACTGAGTGTGTTACAGTTACAGACTACTGGTGCAGGGGTAGTGCAACCATTTGCCTTGTATGTAAGGTTACAATCAAAGGGAACTACAGGTATTGCACTGGCCTATCTCAAAGTGCAAGTGAGTGCAGATAAAAACAAATAAATACAGAGGTCAAATAAAACACCAGTAAAAACATTTAAAATGATATTAAATCAGTTGTGGGACCATAGTGCAAATAAAAACAATACTAGATAAGAATAACAATGACTAGACCACTTAGGCATAAAATAGCCCTGCGCACATATGGCTAACCAGGGGGGCATTGCAGGTCCAGCAGGTGAGCAGGCAACCACCTATTAGCGTAATTGAGGAGAATTCAGTAATAAGCAATGGTAAACAGGGATTAATGGTGAATTGACAGTGAATTTGACGGGCAGGGGATCAGCAGCCATAAGCCTCCCCCCTGCTCACATGTTAAATGTTCCATATAAAATTACCAGAATGGAGGTGGGTCCACAACAGTGAGCCCTCCACCCCCTCCACCCCAACACCCGACCGAGGTCAGGTGGTGGGGTGGAGGGGGGCTAGGGTAGTGGATCCGCAGCAGTAGGCTTCCCCACTACCCTAGTGGGGGGAGGGAGGGGCTCTGCCACGAGAGGTGTTTGTTTGTTTGTTTGTTTGTTTGTTTAATAATAAAATGGAAGTGGGAATAAAGGACAATTTGAACCGGTTGCTCCTACACCTGCTGGCTCTGTAGCGCCTCCACGACAGCAACAGCTCATACTCCTGAAAGAGAACATGAGAAGGGTCACTCAGGATCTTATTTGCTCCCTTGACAACTGCTCCCTCATATATTGTCTGGAGGGACTGGAAATGATCATGTTTCCCCACTATCTTCATAGCTGTAGTCACCATTCTCTGAAGTCTGGCCTTACACTAGACTGTGAGGGAGCCGAACCATGCTGCCATGCCATATCTTATAGTACTTGCTAACACAGCGTTATAGAATTTTATCATGATCTCGGTTCGGACCCCAAACAGCCACAGCCTTTTGAGAAAGTGTAGCCTCTGAGCTAGTCTGTTACAGAGGAAATCCACATGATCACTCCAGCTTAGGTTATTAGACATCATCAGGCCCAGGTATTTAAACGAGGACACCTGGCAAATAGGTCATGAGCTGCAATTTCTTTAGGATCAAAAATCATCTCTTTTGTCTTTTTGGTATTTAACACCAGGAAGTTATTGTCACACCAGATTTTGAAGGTGGCTATCTCACTGAAGTACACAGAGGGGCAGGCATTCGCATCCAACAGACTTAAGATGATAGTATCATCTGAAAATTTGATGACATGGTTGTTAGGATGTGAACTCCTGCATTCACAGTGTGACACTGACGAATGCTGGAGTTCACATCCTAACCCGGAACTTCCCCGGTGGCCTGGCCCGCAATTGGTCTGCTCTGGCCTGCCTGTCTTTTTTGTTTTTTTAAGGCGCGCTCTGCAGCGCAGGTGGACATGCCAGCTGGCAGAGAGCCCGCCCGCTGTCAGAAATGATAGGTGCTTGTCAGCATTTGTCACAACCATTGGTCAAAAAGGTTTTTTTTGTAGATTCAAGACGAGATTAGTTTGTTTCGCTTACCCCCCCCCCCCCCCCCCCAAAAAGCGCACCAGTAAACTGAAAGCAGTTTGGTTGTGGAGAGTCAGGTGGAGCAGAGAGCAGAGGGTGTGTATGTGTGCCTGTGTGTGCAGACTGTGCAGTGGGAGCTCTGCAGCTCAGCAGCGCCATTACAATGGAACGCAAAAAGAGGAAAGCTGGAGCTGAACGGGAGAGAGATAAAAAAAAAGGGCCATTGTTCACCTTTGTTTTTACATGGTAGTGAGAACATTGCTGCATTGCTTATTTTACTGCACAAAATATTTAGTAGGTCTTCTTGGGTCAAAAATACCTCCACAGGTGGGTTGCAGCGCAGGCTGAAACAGTTTGGGGACCCCTCTTAAGGATAGGCTCTTATCTGTCTAAGTTCAAAAGTTTTCAATATCTATCTAATGTTACTGAAATAAGATCAGATAAGTTGAAGTTGCTGCTGACTTATATTTTTACTTGTTTTACTGTTTCATTGAATATGGGTGTTGCCATACTGATTATGATAAGCTGACATCAAAATGATTTGCTGACAAAATAATACAATCATGTTGTTTAGTTCAGCATAATATCCATTCATATCGGAGTCCTGGTTTATTGAGGGGCACATTTGGTGAGGGTAGGGAAGAGAAAAGCACTGGCCTGGAGGACTATGAGTAGGGTCGCTGTTACAGTTGTGTTTAATAGAGTTGTGTGACTGTCAGTCTGGAATAATGAGCTTTGGTGATTACTTAGCCCATATGTGTGTCCGTGTGCACATGCATGTGTGTGAGCATGTAATGTGTGGATTGGGTGGCCTGGGTGGATGTATGACTCCTGGCCTGAATTTTGGTCCCAGTCCGGCCCTGGGTTGAGCCACTTGTCAGTTGTCAAAAGACAAGACGTGATTGGTTTATTTTGATTTACACCCGCCCCAACAGTCCAATGTTGTAAACACAGCCAGCATGGTGAGGAGGGGGTTTGTCAACTCGCATCGCGTGTGTATAGGAGCCTGAATGAATACTCCATGAAGTATCGGATGACATGGTTTCATCAATGTTATCATAGGTTTTTGGTACACAGCGGCTACGGTTGTTGCAATACGCATTTGAAACAGTGAGGCGCTAGAGTGCGCTATCTGTTTGAGTGCAATATATGATTTCAGTGTTAGATGGGAGAAATTCCTACACACTGTGGCTTTAATAATACAATGTAGGGCAGGAAATAATTATTTTACTATGAAAATAAGAAGTTGTAAAGACAGTGCATACTGTTCTTTGAAACACTGTCTCATCACTAACTGCTAGCCAAACTAGGCTACAGGGCTATCTGTATTCTGGATGAGGAATGCTGATGCTTGTTGACATCAGCTCTTTGTTGACGAATATAATTTTCAATAAATCATCACAAATCAAAATAATAATCACTATCCTTTGAGCCTGAGTGTGACCTTTGACCCCACTGAGGGCAAAGAGCAAATAGTCTGAAACTGCCAGCAGCAGAAGAAAATAAGACAAACAAAAATAGCAACAACTACAATACCCCTGTACAATAAAGAACACACAGACAGAGAGGGGGAAAGGCACCATACTCTTCTCTACAGCCTCCTAACGGTTTTCAGCAGCCGGAAAGAAGTTCAAACAAACCTCACTGGTGCAAATTTAATGTTTATTTGCCAATATACAAGGCTAAACATACTACTTTATGGTTCCATTTGCTCTCTAAATGACCCACAATGTTAAAGACTGGTGAGAACCCGAAGGAACCCAAGTAGCAGGAGACAGGCGGAGTAAATATTACAATAACTTATTACAAAAACAGCAGCAAGAACACATGGAGAAGCGAGCTGCCTGGTGGTGGCAGGAGATGAGAGCTCTGGAGGACAAAAACATGAGTTAGTGGAGCTGGCCAAAAAAAGAAGCAGGCAAAATACTCACTAGGTGAAAAAACTCAGGTAAGAGTAGCGCTACCGAACAAGACGGAATTATCTGGCACCAAAGTGAAGTCAGAGCCGGCTTTATAGTGAGGTAGATGAGGTGAAATGGAAACCAGGCGTGCCTCACCGCCTGTGGTGGAAAAGTAGGTGAGCCCCGCCTCCGCCACACACCAGCCCTGCAGGTCATGGAAGGACAGGAGAACAAAAAAAAAGAAAACACAACGCAAGAGCAGCCACAAAACATGCATGAAAAACTCAAACCATAACATACAAGCCTCTACAAACCTGACCAGGCAATGTCATCTTTAAGAAAATTAATTTTCTCTTCCCCTCCTCTCTGTAATCACCAGCCTCCCTCTCCAATATAAGCAGCATTTTATGTCCATAAATACAAAAAAGGAGAATCTCTTTTTACTAACCACTAAACTCAGCCCACAAAGACAACATAATGTTTTTTTTTTTTTTTTACAGGTGATCCTTGCTGTCTGCACTTCATTCACATTCCAGATTTAAGGCAGCAGCAATAACAATCACTTCTCTCTGTCATATTGTGGACAGGAAGATGATTCCACAGGAGAGGAGCCTGATAGCTGAAGGCGCTGGCTCCTGATCTACTTTTGGTAACTTTAGGGACCACGAGTAACCCTACATTCTCAGAGTGCAGTGTTCTGGTGGGATAATATGGCACTATGAGCTCTCTAAGATATGATGGAGCTTGACCATTTAGAACTTTATAAATTAAAATTAGGATTTTAAATTCAATTCTGGATTTTACAGGGAGCCAATGCAAAACAGGAGAAATATGATCTCGTTTCTTAGTTCCTGTTAGTACACATACTGCATCTTCATTTCTTTTATATAAACTTTTGCATGACAGTCAGTGTTCCCTCTATTGATTTTTACTATTGTGTATTCTCATTAAAGATGACATTTTTTCATTTATGCTTATCTTGTGTGTGTTTGTGACTCCATTCATGAATGCTTATTAAAACTCAAGAAAGACAGCTGACGTGTGAAGACATTTTCTTTAAACTGTTCATTAAATAGTTGTTTTGCCATCACAATTCTGAATTAGCTGGAGAGTTTTTAAAGACATACTAGAGCTACCTGATAATAGGGAATTACAGTAATCCAGCCTAGAGGTAACAAAAGCGTGGACCAATTTTTCTGCATCTTTTCGGGTCAGGATAGGCCTAATTTTCGCAATATTACGCAGATGAAAAAATGCAGTCCGTGAGGTTTCCTGGAAACATAGGGATGACCCCGGTCCGGGTCCGAGCACAGAAACTTGTGGAACTCCAAATCAAACTTTAGTACGTAAGGATGATTCATTGTGAACATGAACAAACTGAAAATGATCAGATAAAGAAGATTTAAACCAGCTCAGTGCAGAACCTTTTAAACCAATTAAATGTTCTAGTCTCTGTAGCAGAATTTGATCGTCAATAGTGTCAAATGCTGCACTAAGATCTAATAAAACAAGTACAGAGATGAGTCCTTTGTCTGAAGCAATCAAAAGACCATTTGTAATTTTAACTAGTGCTGTCTTAGTGCTATGATGCACTCTAAATCCTGACTGAAATTCTTCAAAAAGTTATTATCATGGAGAAAATCACACAGCTGGTTTGTGGCTACTTTGTCAAGGATTTTTGAAAGAAAGAGAAGATTAGATATTGGCCGACATAACACGGTTGGTTACTGTGTAACCTTGGTTCTCTGAGTGAAGAGACTATCTCTCCACTCCGTTACATATTCCATATGTACGGGATATGACCCCCGCTGCTTGTCAGGGTACTTGGATAATTCTTTAAGACACACCGGCTTGCCCGGCCACGCCCTATTGCGTAGCTATAAAGCGCCAGCGCAGGCGTGCGATCACTGATAGTTTGATCGAAATGTGTCTCCGAGCGGCCTAAGGACTGGAGAGATAGTCTCTTCACTCAGAGAACCAAGGTTACACAGTAACCAACCGTTCTCTATCGTCTCGAGACTATCTCTCCACTCCGTTACATATTCCATATGTACGGGGTAGACCTTTAAGACACCCCGAGAGGAGACGGTGCAGCCCACAATCCCACACCACAACGTGCAACAAACGAACTATGTACAAATATACAATATATACAAGACACAGGAGTAGGCCCCGCCAGGCGCTAGGGCCCATCCTGAGAGGGAAAGGGGAGCCATGGAAGCCTGCAAGACGCAAGGCAACCAAAGCGAACCAGCCAGGGAGCCCATGAGCGCAGGGGCCAGGCTGGCCACAGGAAGCCGCTCACTCGGCCCGCAAGACGCAAGGCCGAGGAGACAACGTGTCTACCGTTGGGCCGAGCCCAGCACCCGCTCCCAAGGGAGGGCTGGCAGCGGCGTTAAGGCGGTAGAACCTGGTAATGGTCGACGGGATGACCACGTGGCGGCAGAGCAAATGGAGGCAAGGAGGCCCCCGCCACAAGGCCCAGGAGGCAGCCACACCGAGTGGAGTGCGCCCTGACCCCTGATGGAACAGACACACCTGACAGGATGTAAGCCTGACGGATAGCGTCCACCACCCAGTGTGACAGTCTGGACTTAGACAAAGGTCTTCCCAGACATCCAGGGTCGTAACAGACAAAGAGCTGATCGGACCTCCGGATAGCCTGAGTCCGCCGAATGTACTCTGTCAAGGCCCTCACTGGGCACAGAGCGGACCGACCCTGCTCAGCGTCCTCACCAGCATCAGGAGAGGAGAGACCTAAGCTCAACCGATTGAGACAGGTGGAACTCAGTCAGGACCTTAGGCAGGAAGGCTGGGTTGGGTCTCAGAACGACACTAGAACCATCCGAGGAGAACCGGCAGCAGTCGCCATGCACCGACAATGCATGAAGTTCACTCACCCTCCTGGCTGAGGTAATAGCAAGCAGAAAGGCGGTCTTAATGGAAAGCCACTTCAAATCAGCACCCCCAAGGGGTTCAAAGGGGACTCTGAAGAGCCCCAAGGCGACATCCAAGTCCCACGAGGAACTGCGGGACCAGCAGCTCGCACCGTAAGCCTCTGGGCCCCGGAGAAACCGAGAAATGAGGGCACAGTCCTCATCATCCAGTGCAACCTCACGATTCGCACTGCTTTGATTGCCGCCACCAATCCTCGCAGTGTTACCGCAGCCTTCCGGGCCTCCAGCTGAGACTGCAAAACTGCAGGATCTGCTGAGCTGAGGCTAAGTAGGGGTCCACCTGGTTAGACCCACACCAGGCAGCAAACAATTGCCAACGCAAATAAGCCGCCCTTGTGGATGGAGCCCGGGCCTGCTGAATCGTAGCCACGACAGGCCCTGGTAACCCTAAGGCCAGGAGCCTGTCCCTCTCAGGGGCCAAGCCACCAACCTGAGCCCCGCTGGAAAGGGGTGGAACAGGGCTCCGTTCGCCTGGGAGAGAAGGTCCCTCCGGCGCGGGAGCTCCCATGGTGGCCCATCCAGCAGAGGCGGAATGGCTGAGAACCACGCCATGTGGGGCCACAGAGGCGCCACCAATATCACCCGCACATGCTCCACCAGAACTCTTCGAAGAAGAGGCTGGAGAAGAGCGAAGGGGGGAAAGGCGTAGAGCAGAACCCTGGGCCATGGATGAGCCAGAGCATCCCAGCCCAAGGGGATCGTCGTTCATGCAGGGAGAAAAGAGCGGGCAATGGGACGACTCCCTTGACGCGAACAGGTCGACCTCTGCCCTGCCGAGGCGAAGCCATATCTCGGAAACCACTTCCGGATGGAGCCTCCATTCCCCCGGCTGGGGGCCCCCTCTTGACATGATGTCCGCCGCGGAGTTCAGTACCCCCGGCACATGCACGGCTCTGAGTGAGAGGAAGAGGGGGTGAGCCCACTGCCAGAGAACTGTAGCCAGCTTGCACAGGACCGGGGAGCCCAGCCCCCCCTGCCTGTTGATGTAAGCGGCCGCCACTGTGCTGTCGGTGCGGACAATCACATGGTGACCCCTCAGTCTCGGCAAGAAATGACGCAGAGCGAGAAGAGCCGCCCTCAGCTCCAGAACATTTATGTGCTGACCGTGCCACCGGCCGGTCCAGACACCGTTGACCCCACAGCCTTCGTGTACCGCGCCCCACCCTGCCGGGGATGCGTCGGTGTACACCAGCTGGCGATAGATCACTGGACCCAGATCGCGGCCCGCCCTGATGTTCGCGGGGACCTTCCACCACCGTAGGGCTCTGTGGAGCCTCCGAGAGACCAGTACTTTGGTCTTGTGGGACCTCTGAGGGCACAGACCCAAGCTCAGCAGACACCTCTGTACAGGCCGCATGTGCAAGAGAGCGAGAGGGACTACCTGCACCATGGCTGCCATTAGGCCCATGAGGCGAAGGCAGAGACCCCAGTCGACCAGAGCGCGCAGCCGGAACAGGGCAACACAGGACCTGAAGACCAGCTGCCTCTCCTGGGTCAAAGCAACTGTACCGCTCTTCGAGTCCAGGACCATACCCAAGAAGGAGGTCACCTGGGCCGGTTCGAGCCTTCTCTTCTTGTAGTTTAGGTGCAGGCCTAAACTCCCAACGTGGTCCAACAGCAGGGCTACGTGTTGGCGGCATTGCTCCTCTGAGACTGCGCAAACCAGCCAGTCGTCGAGGTAGTTCAAAATTCTGATGCCCTTGCGCCTCAGGGGGGAGAGAACCGCATCCATACATCGAGTGAAGGTGCGTGGTGCCAGAGAAATACCGAACGGCAGCACCTGAAACTCGTATACCCTGCCGGCAAAGCCGAACCGCAGGAAGCGCCAGTGACCCCTCCAGATGGGTATCTGGAAGTAGGCATCCTTCAGGTCTATAGTGGCGAACCAATCTCCTGCAGAGATTGCCTGTCTCACCCTGGGGACCGTCAATATCCGGCATCGCAGGGGCCGGAGATACTGATTCAGCCCCCTGAGGTCCAGAATTGGGCGAAGCCCTCCGTCCCTCTTCGGGGCCAGAAAGTAGCGGGAGAAAAACCCAGCCCGCTGATCCCCTGAGGCCACCTCCCTTATGGCCCCTTTTTCCAGGAGAGCGGACAGCTCTGCCTGCAGAACCGCCTCCTGGTGAGGATCGGCCACTGTTGTAAACATGGGTGTTCTTGTAACTGGCGGTCGGCGCAAAAACTGAATGCGGTACCCGTGGGTCATGGTAGAAACCACCCACGGGTCGGCCTCCAGGGCCAACCAGGCCCTCCTGTGAGCAGCAGACGGGGGAACCTGGCCCGAGTCCGGTGATTGTCAGGAGGGTTGAGGCGCTTAGAGGACCCCTCTGCCTTAGCAGTCAGTCCTCTGCCCCTGCCCTGGCGGCGGCGCTTATGCTGCCGGGAGGCCTCTAGCTGGAGTCTGAGGTCCCCTTGACCCCATGACGAGGCCTCAGGAGTTGGTGCTGGCCGAGAGCGAGGCTGTCTAGGCCCGGAGCCTGCGACACGCTTGACAAGGTCCACCGAAACCTCCTTAGCACAGCGGCGGCTCTCCTGCGCCTGCTGCAATAAGGCAGCGGCGTGAGGGCCAAACATGGCTGTGGGTTCCACCGGCACTTTAAGCAGGCAGTCTCTATCACCCTGTTGCAGCTGGGATTGAGACAGCCACAAGTGGCGCCTAGCTACCCAAAAGGAAGCTAAGGCACTGCCTGCCGCCTCAGCCTGCTCCCTCATCACAGAGGAGAGGCATGAGGAGGCCATCTGCAGCTCCTCACCGACGCTGGTGTCAACCTGAACCTGCCGAGACAAGTCACAGAGGTAAAGGGACAATATAGCGCCTGTATTTGCCAGCCGAGTCTGCACCGACATGGCTTTATGTAGCCTGGCGAGCAGGCTATCCATGACCCTGCAATTCTTACTAGAGCAGGTGGCATTGCCAAGTATGGAGCTGGAGGGGGACACCAATGGAGTGAGGGCCCGGTCCACTGGGGGAAGTGTCCCACAAGCAATCTGGTCCCTGTCGTGCATGTTGGAAAACCGGCGACACGCTGCAGACCACTTGTGGGCAGTGGCTGGAGTGTGGAACTGCTGGCATAGCAGCTCCTTGAAATCAGGTAGGAGCGGCACCTGGGTAGAGGCAGGGCGCACCTCCGTACCCTCTTCAAACCGAGAGGATGTAGCCCTGGGGTTCTCGGGAAGGGCAACACCCAGAGCCCTAGAGGCCCTGCTAATTACCTCCTCAAAACGATGGGCTACCTCTCCCCTAGTTACCTCACTCACAGACGGCTGTGCGCAAGAGAGAACATTATCCTCGGAGGAAGAGATGGTCTCCACATCTACATCCTCCTCCTCCGCCCCCTCTTCCTCCTCCCCCAAGGGAGGAAAAGAGCTCAGCGGAGGCCGAACCATGATAGGCTGAAGAGGAGGTAATGGAGCCTGCCAGGCACCAGAACACTCCCCCCTCCCCTCCGAAGCCACAACCACTCTCCTAGTTTTAAGCTGTGGTCCCTCATAAACCTGAGCACCCATACGCTTTGGAGCAAAAAATCGGCAACGGGCCTCTCTGGTACGTGCAGGCAGAATAAAACAATCCATGCACGACTGAGGGTTCTCTCTTGAAACTAAAGCATGTTCATGCCCTAAACATAAAACGCAGCTATCATGCCCATCCTCTAGGGGCATCGCCACCCCACAGCCCACACAACAATGTCCCTCCTGAGCTGCCATACTGACCCGGAAGTACTCAATCACTTCCTGTTAGCCGTAGCACCGAAGCTAACTACTTATTTTTTCCTTTTTTTGTGTGTGTGTTTGTTTCTTGTAATGAACTGTGCGTGCCGGCCGCCGTGGGAGCCGTACGCTATGGTGGGGTGGACAAGGGAGTGCTTGAACTATTGGAGGGGGAGACTGTTGGAGAGGGAAGACCGGCGTTTGCCGCCAAGCGCGTTAGCCCGCGAGCCGCAAGCAATACGCCGGCAGAGGACACCGCCAGAGCCGGGAGCCGGAGCTTCAGCTCTGGCCCGCCCCTCAGACGACCAACACTGCAGCTGACCCAGTCAGTACCTAACCACCGAACGCGTCAGCTCACGAGCCGTGAACAATACGTTGGGGAGAGAGCACCGTACCAACACAGTCAGCACCAGGCGTGTATCCACCAAGCGCGTTAGCTCACGAGCCGCGAGCAATACGCTAGGAGGAACACAGCCACCACCGCCGGGAGCCGGAGGACCTCCGGCTCAACCAGACAGGATGACTTCGCTACAGAAAACAGACAGGAAGAGCACCAAGATACAGTAATCCAGGGAGGCTGCCAAAGACAGACGCCCCGACTTACAACAGGTAAGCGGATTCAACAACTGCACCCTAGCTCCTTCTCTTACGTGGATTGAGAGACACTGCACCCTGACGCACACGTGGAGATCAAACAATCAGTGATCGCACGCCTGCGCTGGCGCTTTATAGCTACGCAATAGGGCGTGGCCGGGCAAGCCGGTGTGTCTTAAAGAATTATCCAAGTACCCTGACAAGCAGCGGGGGTCATATCCCGTACATATGGAATATGTAACGGAGTGGAGAGATAGTCTCGAGACGATAGAGAACCTCTGGATCCAGGGTGGGCTTTTTTAGGAGAGGTTTAATTACAGCTACCTTAAAAGACTGTGGTACATAGCCTGTTAATACATAGCCTGATAATAAAGATATATTGATCATGTCTAATAAGTGAGTGTTAACTAAAGGAAAGACCTCCTTAAGTAGCCTAGTTGGGATGGGGTCTAAGAGACACGTTGATGATTTAGATGAAGAAATCACTGCGGTAATTTGTTGAGGAGAAATCGGGGAGAAGCAATCTAAATATATATTAGGTCTTACAGCTGTGTTTGAGGTTAGATAGATACTATCTGAGGACAGGAGGTCATGAATTTTGCCTCTAATAGTTAGAATTTTGTCACTAAAAAAGCTCATAAAATCATGACTGCTAAGGGCTAAAAGAATACAAGGCTCAATAGAGTTTTGACTCTCAGTCAGCCTGGCTACAGTGCTGAAAAGAAACCTGGGGTTGTTCTTATTTTCTTCTATTAAAGCTGAGTAATACTTTGTTCTGGCATTGCGGAGGCCCCTCTTACACGTTTTGAGACTGTCTGCCCAGGTTAAACGAGATTCTTCCAGTTTGGTTAATCACCAGTTCCTTTCAAATTTTCGCGCTATTTGTTTTAACTTACGGGTTTGAGAGTTATACCAAGGAGCGAAATTTCTTTGCTTTGTTAACTTCTTTTTAAGAGGTGTGTAGTATAAAAGTCAAAAACCCTCATCTAGTGTTAGACTATATAGGTTGGATAAGATACAAATAGCTATATAACCATGTTTGTGTGTAGTCTGTTACAAAAAACTAATACTGCATTTATGTAATATGTAATATAACGGTATGAACTCTTGGTGACACCTCAGTTGTGAACTCTTATTGACATATTTCACCCATCACGCTCTGTGTAATGAAAAGCACATGCACTCACATGACATGCACTCACATGATATTATGAACTTACAGGGAACTTCCTATAATTCACCATACACTGTGTAGTGATATAATGCAGTAACCTACACTCACATGATGTTGTGAACTTACGGTGACACTTGTTGGGAAGAGGAGGAGCTAAATATGATCATTGGCAATAATTCATAATTATTAATATTAATTATGGATTATCAAAATATTTGATTAATTAATTAATAACTAATTAATTATTACATAAGCATAATAATCAAATTAGCTTACAGCGGGGCACCACCGGGAAAACCTGGACCAATGATCAGACGTAAATTCAGTCTCAAGAGTGTTCACTTAGGAAGCTAATTCTAGGGAGATATCAGCAACTATAAGATGAACAGGAAGGAGTGGAGCTCAGACACTGACTTTGTCAACCAGCTTCATCACAGTATACAATGAGAAACCAAAGCAACTTCTCTTTGCAGTATAACAGGGTTTATTCACACTGATGACATTAATTTACAACCAACATCAACATTGCTCTATAAACCCTATCAACTATAAAACATTACCGAATCAACCAGCAAGCATCAAGAAGGGTGTGTGTGTGTGCGTGTGTGTGTGTGTGTGTGTGTGTGTGTGTGTGTGTGTGGGAGAAAATGGGTGAGTGCGCGAGAATGTGTGTGTGTGTGTATGTGTATGAATGTCTGAGCGAGTGGGTGTGTGAGAGAGAGAGGCGTGTGAGCGTAGCAAGATGGCGGCTGTGACGCTGCAAGCTACATCACGCAATGGCGGCTCGCCAAGAAAGCACGCGACTTTAGGAGGGGAGCCGGTAGAGAGGGAAGTTCGAATTGCTCGGCTCCAAGTGTAGGTTAGTGGAAGAGAGGAAGAGAGAAAGGGAAGCACTCAGAAGTGTGGTCACGCAGGCGGTATTGAGATGCAGTAACCCGTCTGGGTTACGCAGAGACGCACTCGGCTCAGCTGGTGAGCGGCATGAATCTGGACATTGGACCAACACAGCCGAAGTACTGATCAATCCCGTGTGCGGGGCGACACAATAGCGGTCCGACGAGGTCGGATCACCGCGTATTACAAGCAGACACAAACGGGCAGGAGAATAACAGACAGCAGCAACACAGGCAATATTTTTACAACATCAATGCAGCCAAAATCGGACACGGCGGTCCGTATCAACAAGCCCTTACAAAACTTAAAAAGAAAACACACACTAACTACTATCTGCCCAGAGCTAAAGCCTCTTACTGTTGCAGAAGGTGGAGTGATGTGTCGGTCGTTCCTCGCGCGTCCTTTGTTACGGCAGAGGTGAAGTGGTTAGCGGCTCACAGCGGCTAACGGGTCCTCGGCGAGGGGGCAAGTCTCTGGCGAGGCGAGTTAATTCAGGCTCGTAGCGGGGAATCACTCGGGGAAAGAAGGGGGTCCTTGTCCTTCTTCTTGAAGCAGGCAGTCCTTGTTATCTACCAGACTTCGCATCCGCGGGCATCCGGGTGAGAGGGTCAATCCGTGGTCTCGTACTGGGCTATTCTGTGTTCCTCGGCGCACAGAGTGAGGGAGAGGAGAGGAGATCAGCTCGACCAGCGAGGGAAATCCGTAGGCCTAAACGCGTCTAACTGTGCACAGTAATAACTCTTTCTAAAGCGTTCGCCACGTGGGACGAGTTGCTAAGCTTTAGGAACAGTTGCGGGTACTTCTATTAGCTATGAGGATCACAGCCAGAAGCGTTTCCCTCAGGTACACTTTGTGATGATATACCCTGGCGTGACATCATCGGTGCAGGGTTGGCCATGGCGGATTTCACCCAGTGGGAGCTATGTATTTCAAGGGACCTCTGCTGGTCAGCTGGGGTGCTGTGTTGGGGTTTGAATCAGCTGATTCACACAGAGAAAGGGGGTTGACTGATTCCTTTGTTCTTTTGGGCGCCAACATGTGGTCTCAGGCTTTGATTGTTACATGTAGGCCCAAAAGTTTATGGATAAAGTGTAGGCCTTTGTTAGAAATCCTTGTACGGCACAACACACTCATACAAGTTACCACGTGCTGTGTGATGAAGATAGCACACTCACTTGATTGTACTGCCTAAAGCACTTAAGAGTTTATATTACACGGGAAAGGACACACACACACACTCAAATGACTGTATGGCTTAATGTGTACGTAATTGTTCATATTACAAAACCCAAAACCAGTGAAGTTGGCATGTTATGTAAATCGTAAATAAAAACAGAATACAATGATTTGCAAATCCTTTTCAACTTATATTCAATTGAATACACTGCAAAGACAAGATGTTTAATGTTCAAACTGAGAAACTTTTTTTTTTTTTTGCAAATAATCATTAACTTAGAATTTAAAGGCAGCAACACATTGCAAAAAAGTTGGCACAGGGGCCTTTTTACCACTGTGTTACATCGCCTTTCCTTTTAACGACACTCAGTAAACGTTTGGGAACTGAGGAGACCAATTTTTGAAGCTTTTCAGGTGGAACTCTTTCCCATTCTTGCTTGATGTACAGCTTAAGTTGTTCAACAGTCCGGGGTCTCCGTTGTCGTATTTTACGCTTCATAATGCGCCACACATTTTCAATGGGAGACAGGTCTGGACTACAGGCAGGCCAGTCTAGTACCTGCACTCTTTTACTATGGAGCCATGCTGTTGTAACACGTGCAGAATGTGGCTTGGCATTGTCTTGCTGAAATAAGCAGGGGCGTCCATGAAAAAGACGTTTCTTGGATGGCAACATATGTTGCTCCAAAACCTGTATGTACCTTTCAGCATTAATGGTGCCTTCACATATGTGTAAGTTGCCCATGCCTTGGGCACTAATACACCCCCATACCATCACAGATGCTGGCTTTTGAACTTTGCGCCTATAACAGTCCGGATGGTTCTTTGCCTCTTTGGTCTGGAGGACACGACGTCCACAGTTTCCAAAAACAATTTGAAATGTGGACTCGTCAGACCACAGAACACTTTTCCACTTTGCATCAGTCCATCTTAGATGAGCTCGGGCCCAGCGAAGCTGGCGGCGTTTCTGGGTGCTGTTGATAAATGGCGCTTTGCATTGTAGAGTTTTAACTTGCACTTGCAGATGTAGCGACGAACTGTAGTTACTGACAGTGGTTTTCTGAAGTGTTCCTGAGCCCATGTGGTGATGTCCTTTACATACTGATGTCGGTTTTGATGCAGTACCGCCTGAGGATCGAAGGTCACGGGCATTCAATGTTGGTTTTCGGCCTTGTCGCTACGTGCAGTAATTTCTCCAGATTCTCTGAACCTTTGACGATATTACGGACCGTAGATGATGAAATCCTAAATTTCTTGCAATAGCTCGTTGAGGAATGTTGTTCTTAAACTGTTCGACAATCAGCTCACGCATTTGTACACTAAGTGGTGACCCTCGCCCCATCCTTGTTTGTGAATGACTGAGCATTTCAGGGAAGCTGCTTTTATACCCAATCATGGCACCCACCTGTTCCCAATTAGCCCGTTCACCAGTGGGATGTTCCAAATAAGTGTTTGATGAGCATTCCTCAACTTTCTCAGTCTTTTTTGCCACTTGTGCCAGCTTTTTTGAAACGTGTTGCAGGCCTCAAATTCCAAATGAGCTAATATTTGCAAAAAATTACAAAGTTTACCTGTTCGAACATTAAGTAACTTGTCTTTGCAGTGTATTCAATTGAATATAGGTTGAAAAGGATTTGCAAATCATTGTATTCTGTTTTTATTTACGGTTTACACAACGTGCCAACTTCACTGGTTTTGGGTTTTGTACATGGGAGCACGAGGGACTGTAGCATGTGAGTCCCCAGAGATCACATGTTTTTTTAAAAAATAGAGTGGGAGTGGGTCCGGAAATACTGGTGGCAGATTCCAGTTTGAGCCAGAAACAAAGGCAGAGTCTGCTACCAGTAAAAACGGACCGAGATGGGAAGGACTACAGAAATGGGTGGAGATCTCTTCGACCTCCACCAGCATATAAGCCAGAGCACTGAAAGCAGGTTTTCAGTCATCCTCCGGAGGCTGGCTCATGAGTTTGTCTGTGTTGTTGCCTGTGAACACAATAAACTCGATTGCACCAGATTCTGCCTATCTCCAGTGTTTTTCTAAGTACCTGCCAGCTGAACCTAAGATATTTAATTGACAACAGAAGACATTTTTTAAAGAAGCAAGGAGGACAGGGTCGGGAGCCGTCAGGCCCAATTCCAGGCCCCGATTTTTGTCACTTCAGGTGCTACAGAGTCGAGTGTTATTTGCAGTGAGCCTACGGCGCTATTGACAAGATGATCAATTCGGAAGAGTTTAAAGTCAGTACGGGAAACCTCTGTTACTGAAGGACATGGTATTGAATTTAAGGACGAATCATTTCCTTAAATTTTGCGACAGCACTATCTGATAAACATCTAGTATAGTAACTGTTGCTGAGTGGTGTGTAATCGAGTAAAAAAAAATCAAAAGTAATCAAATAATGATCCGATAGTGAGGGATTCTGTGGAAAGACTGTTAGGTTATCAATTTCAATTCCATACGTCAGAACTAGATCGAGGGTATTGTTAAAACATTGAGTGGGTTTATGTACTGAAGCCAATGGAGTCTAATAATGAGATACAGATACAAATACAGAATACGGGCCAGGAGCACGGTACACTATAACAAATAAAAGTTGCAACGAGGTTTTCCAAAAGACTAAGAACAAGGCTTTCAAATTAATTATAATCTAGTTTAGGTTTAGGGCTGATTAACAGACTAGAGTTAAAAATAGCTGCAACTCCCCCTCCTTGGCCGCTACCTTGAGGAATGTGGATATTATTATGACTGGGAGGAGTGGATTCATTTAGACTGACATATTCATCTTGACACAGCCAGGTTTCAGTGAGGGTGAGTAAATCAATATGATTATCTAATATTAATTTGTTTACTAACACTGCTTTAGACGATAAAGACCTGATATTTAACATTCCTCATTTAATTCTCCTGTTTTGTCTCTCTGTCACAGAAGAGGTGTTAATTTTTATGAGGTTGTTATGCACAACTCCTCTTTGTTTAATTTTAGATTTAGATAATTTAGGTGGTAGGGGGACAGACACTATTTGTAAATCCATGGGTAGGTAACTGCACTAGAAGCTCAGAGAAGCGTGTAAGATTTCGACTCTGAGTCCTGATCTCAACTCTGGGTTGTCAGGGATTTGAATTACTAATAAACTTGGCCAGGTCCCTAGATATGAGAGCAGCTCCATCCAAAGTGGGATGAATGCTGTCTCTCCTAATCAGACCAGGTTTTCCCCAGAAAGTTTGCCACGACTCATGATACCATTTATGTATTATATTGTAATCGCAATCGCAAATTGCGATATTGTCCACTCAAATTGCAATCGCACATTTTTATCAAATCGTGCAGCACTAATACAAACACATACTTCTCAGGCATAAAAAATACTAGACTTTGTTGCAACTCATACAAATGATTTTTAATAAAATGAGTGGCAAAATGTGTGTCCCAATTACTCAGGACAATCCACAGAGGGGTTAAGATTGACACTTAATTTTTATGCCTCTGCGCCAGCAATAGCTGTGGCTGGAGACTTTATGCTTTTGGGTTGTCCATCCGTCCTTCTGTCTGTATGTCCGTCCTGTTCTTGTGAACGCAGTATCTCAAGAACTTCGGGGAAGTAGACAATGACCCTCATTTATCAACCAAACATACGCAAGAATAGTGGGTGTACGCTCATTTCCACGCCAACTTTGGCATTCATCAACTTGGACGTGAGCGTAGGGTACGATCACATCTCATGCCAGGTCTCAGCTCATGTATGCAAGTTTTAAATCCGTGTGGACTTGCAGTGCAGTGTGTGGCTGTGTCAGAAAATTGTTATTAGATCATACTAATGCAGTGTTGTTGTTAATAATAATAATCGGTTAGGCTTTAAATTAATTAAATTGCTTGTAATTATGTCACCCGTAGTCTGGTCTGACAAGTAGGCTGTCTCAAAATGTAAGGGAAATTAATCTTACAACATAGGTACCCATTTAAAGCAATGGGTAGCCAAACCGATTTGCATTTGAACATAGTAGCTCGGTGGCCTGGGGGGGACGCACGACTCCTACATATTTCAAAGTAGCAGCGTGGAGACACGGCTACAGGAGGGCGCACTGCAGGGCTGGAGTTAACTCCTCGGTGAGTAACTGCATTAACACCAGGACTGCCAGGATTACAGCACCCCTCCAAGTGCCGCAACAGTCTGCCAGAACATCATATGTAAATTCATTGTCTGCCCGTGTGCTCAGAAGCACACAAAAAATGCATTTTTGAGTAATTTCTGAGAAGTTATGATAAAATAAAAAAAAATATTACAGACTATAGAATAGGACTGACAACCTCTCCAATATCTCATGTCAATTAACGCTATTTGTCGGCTTTTTATAATACCTTTTTTTTTTGCTGCTGCTGCTTCTGCTGCGCCGTGTCTCCAGTTGAAAGTTGCTAAATACATTCTACGGTAATAAATTAGAATAACTTTTGATCTATAATATTGTTGGCTATATTACGCATTTTAATAAAAAAATCTAAGAATAAAAGAAATAAACACTGAAATAATTAGTGGAAACTTTTTTTTTTATTGATACTCCTCCTCTCTGACATACTAACACACACACACACACACACACACATTGAATACGCAATTGAATGAATGAATGAACACCAGAAGCGGTTTAGCCACAGTCCCGTCGGCTGGCGCAGTCACTGTTGAGATTACATTCGTTTTTTATTATTAACAAAATGGTTTTGTATTGACCGTATGAATGGTTTTGTTTTCAAATAAATATTTGGAAACAAAACTGTATGCTTTGGTGTACTTTTACAGAGTTTTGCAATATGTATAGCCTACCTGTATGTATCAAAATGTCTAATTTTCAGCAGCGGTCTGTGTGACCGCGGCTGCAGGTATAAATGCTTAGAAGTCAAGTGTATTTCATTTTTGTAACTTAAAGGCTTCAGAAAACATACAAGACACATTTTTAGGAAAAGTCATAGGAAGAGAAGCTTGTAGGTTTTATCTAAACAGAGTTATTTGGATTATAAAAACCCAAATGGTCTGTCAGACCGTCGTGGCGGTTCTAGTGTAAAGTAATATTTTACAAGTATTCAAGTGACTAACATTTTTGTATGATTCGTTTACTAGGCGACAAAGGCTATCCCCTCACTCCACTGGCCAACCCTGCAACTCACCAGGAGCGCAGGTACAGCAGTGAGCACATACGCACACGGGCCACAGTGGAACGCTGCATCGGGCTGCTTAAGGGCAGATGGCTGTGTCTGGGAGCAGCAGGGGGGACCCTGCTGTACACACCTGAAAAGGTGTGTGACATCATTTTGGCATTTGGGATTCTTCTCAATATTGCACAGAATCACCACGTGCCATTTGAGGCCCCAGCGCAACCAGACGAGTCTATGCCCAGAGAGCCCTGTCCGGCACAGCCCCACCTGAGAGCTATAAGGAGGAGACAGGACATTATTCAGCACTTCTAAAATGTAAAGTATGAAATACTTAGGTCCAGCAGGTAAACTATTCAGTACGAGAAAAACACTGCACAACATTGAGTGATTTATTTTATTTATTTGATACTCTTTTGAGGTTTTCATTCATCTCTTTTCATGTCTCATTTATTGCTACCAGAGATTGATTTATTTCTGCCATTGACCAACAGATTTCTGCCTGTTTTTCCAGGACTTCTGTAGTCAGGATCCAGGTTCGTGGTGGTGGACCAGCGCGGGGGGACGGAGGACACAGGCGCTCTCTCACAGCTGGTGGTCTGGCTTTGTGCAGCTGGCTCCAGGCCGCTTTGTGCTGCTGAGGTCCCAGCACTGGTACCTGGCTCTTCCTCTGTGAAAAATTTAATAAAATGTGTTATTTTGTAAAATTCTACATCTCAAGGAGCTATCCTAATAAATTGAAAACGGTCAAATAAACTCTGCAGACGTGTATTTCTTATGAATGGGGCACATTTTAATATTTACCATTATCTGGCCAAGACACAGGTGGCGCATCGGTGTCTCCTCCGCCACATATGCCTGAAATCGAGGGAGACCCCATCAACGCTGCTACTTGCTCCTCAGTCTGGGTCAGGGCCAGGCTGGGGTCCGGCTGGCCTCCTCCAGTCTGGGTGCTGCTGCGCTTAAGAGCAGCAACTCATCTTTTAGTGGCGATTTTCAGATCTGACCACTTTTTCTTGACCTAATTGTAAAGGTAAAATTGCGATAAGCTTTTATATATTTTATGACTTGTGCAATATCACGGATGTATAAATGAAATATTCAAACCTCAGCTGGAGTTCTCTTGTCAACGCCAACGCTGTTGACTGCAGCAGTGATTTCTTTCCACACTGCTGCCTTCTGACTTCCTTTGAAGCCACTTTTTAGGCTTCCAAACAGAACTAATTTGTTTCTCTGATCACAAGGAGTCTCTGGTTTGTCCCATCACACAGTTGTTAAATATATCTATTAGGCACTCTGCTGTCCCAACCAATTGGAAGGTGAGCGTGGTAACTCCAATCTTTAAATCAGGGAGTAAATCTGAATTAAACAACTACAGACCAATCAGTATTCTTCCGGTCTTATCTAAAATAATAGAAAAATGGGTAGCTACAAAGCTAATAGAACATCTCAATAAGGGTCCTACAACATTACACCCGATGCAGTTTGGATTCCGGGCTCATCATTCCACAGAATCGGCTATGACTATGTTTATGGAAAGAACTAAGTGCCTTCTAGATAGGAATGGCTGTGTGGGAGCTGTTTTTTTGGACCTCAAAAGGGCATTTGACACTGTTGACCACCAGTTACTGCTAACCAAGCTATCTAAATTCAATTTCTCTGCACAGGCCCTTGATTGGTTTGGATCCTATCTTGCAGATAGAAAGCAGTGTGTGTTGGTCGATGGTGTCAGGTCCCCTTGCCTGGATTGCCCAGTAGGGGTCCCTCAAGGGTCAGTACTTGGTCCTTTATTGTTCTCCATGTATATTAATGATTTTTTTGATGTCTGTGAAGGTGTCCATGCCCAGCTCTACGCAGATGACGCGGTTATTTTTACCGCAGCAAAAAGCACAACAGAGGCGGCTCAGAGTCTCACAATAGCAATGGGTAAAGTCCAAGACTGGCTCACTAAATCATGTCTTTCCTTAAACGTCAAAAAAAGTGTCTATGTATTTTGCAAAACAGCAACCAAAAATTACTCGATCTGGTGTGTTTCTGGGAGGAGAGGAGCTCTCGTTGGTAAACGAGTTTAGATATCTTGGAGTCATCCTGGACTCGACACTCTCATTCAGGAAACACATTAAAAAGGTGTCTAATTCGGTTAAACACAACCTGGCAAACTTCAGACAAATAAGAAACTCATTAACTAATACTGCAGCTCTGATGTTTTTACACTGCATGATCTTCTCACACATTGACTACTGTTTCACTAGCTGGGCATTGGCATGTTCAACAGCACTCAAACCAATAGAATCCCTTTATAAAAAAGCTTTAAAGACACTGGACAAAAAACCTTACTCGTATCACATCTGTATTATCCTCAAAAAGTATAGTTTTCTAAGTTTTGATAGCTTCAAGGTTTTTAAATTTGCCTGCGCTATGTACAAAACTCTTCACGGTCTTGCTCCTCCACCTCTGAAAGAATTTATAAAAAACAGGACTGTCAGGGGCATGAACACCAGGGCCTGCGACAGAGAGACGTTGTGATCCCTCACAGACGCACCACATTTGGCAGAAATGTGTTGTCTGTCCTAGGCGGGGACATTTGGAACAGTCTTCCCTCCACAATAAGGGAATGTCCTACATTTTATGCTTTTAAAGGAAAACTCAAAGACTGGTTAAAGAATAACCAGAAGTGTGTCCATTAAGTAGATCTCGTTAAGTCGGACTGTATTGACATGTGTGCTTGGCAATGTAAATTCGAAATGTGTATTTTGTAATTGTATTATTGTGTTATGTGTACTTCCATGTTTTTACACTTGGCAATTAACATTCTGCCCAGGGACTGCAGTTGAAAATTAGCTAATCAGCTATAAACTGGCACATTTACAGCAATGTTCATCAATGTGCACTGTCCCTGAACAAATAAACTTGAACTTGAACTTGAACTCTCTGGACTTCCGACGTTATGGTCTCGATATCAGCGTCTGAGAAGTTTCTCTACTTGCTCGATTTCTGCATCTCCATGTTGTCAACTCTAAGGGCAAGGCCTCTAAACCGTGAATATATGGGGGCGTGGTATTCAAATTACGATTGTTTTCAGCCACCACATTTATCAACATCCGTATCATTCATACGCTGTTATTGGCGCGATACAAACGTTTCATGAATCACATGTGCAACCTGCCGTAAGATGATTTCTTCACCTGGATCTGCACCTGTTTCTGCGCTCGTTTGATAAATGAGGGCCAATGAGTGGAGACTTTTTTTTAAATCTTCCAAAAGTTTTTATTGGGGCGGCACAGTGGAGCAGTGGTTAGCATTGTCACCTCACAGCAAGAGAGTTCCTGGTTTGAATCCCAGGGTGTGAGAGCCCTTCTCTGTGGAGTTTGCATGTTCTCCCTGTGTCAGCGTGGGTTTTCTCTGGGCTTCCTCCCACAGTCCAAAGACATGCATGCTAATTGGTAAGTCTAAATTGGCCATAGGTGTGAATGTGAGCATGGACTGTTGTCTGTCTCCATGGCCCTTTTTACACTGCCAGATTTTCGGCGAACGTTGGGTCATTTTGCCGGCAAACTACAAGCATTTAGACACACACACACACACACACTGTGAGGTGACAATGCTAACCACTGCTCCACCGTGCCGCCACACATTGACTAGTTGATCCGAGGTGCCCAATTTCCCACCTTGTAGGGTAGACATATTGGCAAAACCTTTTTGGTTTAAAAAGAACAAGGCGCCCTTCCACCACGGGAGGGGCTGTTGAAGACTTGTGGGAGGAGCTGTTGATGACGCCGCACGTGCGACCCACTGGCGGTTGATAAACAGGAAATGAGTAGCTAGTAGCAAGAGGTAAACACAAATCTGAAAGACACTGTAAAGCAACTGGGGAGACAAGGAATTGCATGCCCTCCTTGTCCTTGTAAACAAAGAGGCCATTAACCCCACAAGTAACAGGAATGGTGAAGGACAGGCCGACTTATAAGAGAATCGCTGAAGGACTGACCAGCTGTGGCTTCCCTCGGAGTACGTCACATGCTGAGCTACACTCTTTGTTACTTCCTCACGCCCCCCATTGCCCCAAAAAAGGCACATTCTGTAGGAACAAAAGTAGGCAGGCATATATATTATATATATATATATACATATAGGCTTACTGACTGTGACGTCCATGATATATTTACATGATACAGTTGAACCTCAGGTGAATGAAAGCTGGACAAAGTTTGGTGGGTTCAGCCTTCATCCCTGATGTTCAGCGTGCTGTATAGTTTGTATAGAGAGGAGACTTGATAATGTGGCAGAGCCATCCACCGTGGGATTTGTCAAGGAACTTTCTTTGATTGTCGCTTTTTTACTTCCTTTCTTCTTTCTCTTTATGTCTTCTTCTTCTTCCTCCTCTTCTTTCCTCTGTCTTCGCTCTCCTCCTCTTCACCTTCAAGCATGCTGTAACCCCCCCCTCCTTGTCCCTCATCAGCAATACCACCCCCCCTCCCCCAGCTCCCATGACGGGGATGGGGGCTGGGTTTGTGTTGCGGTCGCCCTGTTTATGCAATCCCCCTTGTTTTGAAGTGACAGGCCAGGGATAGATATGCAATATTAAAGAGAGGCCTTATGAATTTTTGACATCTAATTAGTTGCTTCCCCGTTCACATATCGTGGCTTGCGGGGGCATGGAGCGTTCCGCCGGGGCCCCTCTGAAGTGCAGGGCAGAAAAAAGGGGCCCGCTGCCACCTCTAATGTATTCCCCTCTAATGTAAGTAGTAATCGTAGCACTAAGGTTAATTAATGGCCCTCCGAAGCCCTGCTTTCCACGGAATATCAGACCTGTGGTATCACTGGAGCACCAATTAGAAGCTTTTTTCTGCTCCTGCTTCAAATGTTAATGGCCACTGTTTCAGGGCCGCAGAGCGACAGGGAGGAGGTAAAGCGCTGAGGTGATTGTCGTAACACTTTATGGATATTACACAGACCAGCAGAATGTGTTTGCACTGTGGCACGTAGCTATGCAAAGACACAGATAGTCACACTACTCAGTTACCCAGGTGGCTTTGAAACTACATTATCAAAAGGAAGTTAAAGGGCTCAGTCAAATGTTGTGTTTCAGAGGTCTTATTGTGTTTTAAAGGCACACTCAGTACACCTTTATCACACAAAATGAGGATAATTTGTTTGTAGGGGGTTAGGGTTTTTGATCGGTACTACTGATTTAGCAACTGTGTGTCCAGCTGCTGGTCCTGTGGGATCCAAATGTGATACCTCATGTATTTGGGAACCCTTTTTTTAATCAGTCAATCAAACGTAACATCACAAAGCTAACAATATCCACACTGCCATACATTGATTGATAACTGTAGAAAACACAAAGCAGTCTTAAAAAAATAAATGTTTAGAATACAAGCAGCAGTTTAAAGGGAGGGTGCCCACTGGAACTCCACACAAAAATTATTCTATTGTGTGACATAACTTTACTGTGAAATGTAAACCATTGCATGGACTCAGTTTCCCATAATCCTGCATTGTTCACAGTTACAAGTGAAACTTCTTTCATGGACCCTGTTTTGAAACCTGTGACAACTAAATTCAACACTACAACCCTGGCTTACATTGTTGATCACTCTTTTTTCTCCTCTCTGTGCTCCCCTGATGGCTCTCTGACCTCCACCATCTGCTTGGACCAGATGCACTAGACTGACGTGAGAGCCTGCCTGAGATTCCTAATTAGTTGAGTAGAAACAGCTAACTGAAAGCAATAAGTAAGTACTATCAGCTACAACACAAAGCCTGCTGTCTAACTGAACTTAAGCCATTCACGCACACGTGGTTGAGGCTACCTTACAAGGTGCCACCTGCTACTCAGTAACCATTCACTCGCACTTACACACTGATGGAACAGCAATCGGGAGGAATTTAAGGGTTCGGTATCTTGCCCAAGGATACTTTGACATGTAGACTGGAGGAGCTGGGGATCAAACCGTAATTGAGTTAGATATATATCAAATGAAAGGTCTTGATGAGCTCTTTATACTGCCAAAATCAAATAATCCAAAAATAAAAGGATAAACCACTGAACTATTTGAGGCCAAAACGGTGTAAGTGCACTGAAAAAAGCAAATCTAGATTTTAAATGGCTATCAAAATATTGTTTATAAAGGATTCCCAGCCAATAATTGTAAGTAGGGCCCATGTGGGTAGTAAATAGGCTGAAAAATGTGCCCTATATGGGGTTATCCACAGGTTCCATATGGGTTCCCATGCCAATTGCCCACATGGGTGGATTTACTTAAGTGAGCCCCACATGGGTGATGCTAGCCTGAGCACCAAGTGGGTATAGGCCCAAAATGGGCATCTCCTCTGGAGCCTACTTAGGTAAACCCACTCATGTGGGCAGTTGGCTTGAGGCCAATATGGAACACATGGACAGTCCCATTTAGGGCCCATTTTAAGCCCATTTACTACCCACATGGGCCCCACATACAAATGCTGGCTGGGATTAGGGGCGTCTATGGGCAAAAATAATATTTAATATTTAATAATATATATTTAAGTTTCATTAATTTTAAATCACCTGAGAATAATAGTAATAATACCTAAGAATAATTGTGTTTTCATTATCTTAGAATCAGCTGGTTGTATGTCTCTATGAGCCCTGTAATAGTCTGGCAACCTGTCCAGGGGGTATCCCCCCCTCTCGCCCAATGTCAGCTGGGATAGGCTCCAGCCCCCTCATGACCCCTTATAGGATAAGCAATTACAGAGAATGAATGATCGAGTGCGGGATAATGACTCATTTTACTGGGATGATAGTCATATTCATAAAAAGTACGTTATCTTTCAGGGCACCCAGTAGCTCACCTGGTAGAATTCGGTTTGGTTCGTTGAAAACCGGCAACAAATTTCCAGTGCAGGACTGACCAATGTGTAAGAGTTCCTCTCTGGTGAAGGTGTCCAGAGACGGGGAGCAGGAAGCTAAAAAAGCCAGACAAAACCAGGAGAAGTATTAGAGAGCGAAGTCCCAAGGTGGCCATTCCCGGCACCATCTTAGCAGGATTCACAGCAGTATTAAATAGATATTAGATAGGGAATTTTGAGCAGCAGCAGCATTTCTTTTAAGTTAAGGGGTTTTTTTTTTTTATGTTTTGCGTGAAAGGTTATATTAAAGGTAAATTTGTATGGCTGTATTTGTGTTCATTTAAAGGGGTTGTTTAATCAAGGGCTTAATTACTTCAACTAGTTCAATATATATACATACATATAGCCTATAATAGATAATAAATAACAACAATATAAAAACATCTGGCTATCTGCATGTGTGTGTAATGTTTAAAATAACAATTTGGCAAAGAGCTTTTTTTAAAGGGACATTGTGTAACATTTTCAGTTTATTTATTGGCAAAAATCGATGTCTGCATGTCTGGTGTCTGGTGTACTATTACCTCCACCAATAATCTGACTTATTCTCGTAAAAGGAGAATTTCAGATTTGTTTGTACATTGTGCGGGTAAGTCGTCTGGGGGTTTCCATAACGTTTCGCCATCTTGAGAATACATCCACCAGCAAGGGACATACAGCACCGCCTTCAGCATTTTCACTGAGAGCCTGGCCAGTGCTGCGTGACTAAGAAGCCAAAGGAGAGGAGTAAGAGGCGCTTCGCTACTACCCCAGCATGACTGCAGCATAACAAAGTCCCTCTCTTTGAGCATAATGCAGCATCAAGGGAGACGGAATCCTCGTCGCCAAGACAACACAAAGGGAATCAAAAAGGCAACCGGCAAATTCAAAAAACGAGGGTCAACGTCAGGGTAGCCTTTCCCAGGTGGAGAGAGCTGCTGAAGGAGAAAGGAAATGCAATCACAGGCCAGTGCCACTGTTAGCTAACAGCAGCTAGTGGCTAACAGCTAACAGTGACAAGTGGCTCAACCTCACACATCTCATACCTCTCTTTGCATCACTGCGCCGCTGTTAGCTGTTAGCCACTGTTAGCTGCTGTTAGCAGCTAACAGCGGCTAACAGTGGCTAACAGCTAATAGCGGCACTGGTCTGTGATTGCATTACCTTTCTCCTTCAGCAGCTCTCTCCACCTGGGAAAGGTTACCTAGATGTTGACCCTTGTTTTTTGAATTCGCCAGTCACGTTGCTCCTTTGATTCCCTTTTGTGCTTTCTTGGTGACGAGGAGGAAAGAGAGAGAGAGAGAGAGAGAGATGTAGGACAGACGGTAATGACAGTAGCTTACAACAACATTATTGAAAGTAATAATATTATAGTTATAGTTCTGACTACTGTGGTACAATATTTTGAAAGTATATATTAATATCTGGCAGTATACATGTGTGACAATAATCATATCTCTATAATAACAGTAGAAGTATGACTAATGATCACAGCAGCAGCAGGAGGCATCTGGCAGGACCACGGCAGCAGCACAACCACACACGTCATGCTATCCAGGCACCGCTGCGATATGAGTTAATCTGAGAGACAGTGGAGCACAAAGGCTCCGGAGAAGAAGCCGAGTTAGTGACATCCAGAATGGCCAAGTTAGCAAGATGCAGTAATAGAATACGAGAGAGAGAGAGAGATAGAGAGAGAGAGAGAGAGAGAGAGAGAGAGAGAGAAGGAGAGAAGGTGCCCGGTGTATTATAGGGGGTCCTCTGGCAGACTAGGCCTAAGTCAGCCGAACTAGGGGCTGGTACAAAGCAAGCCTGAGCCAGCCCTAACTATAAGCTTTATCAAAGAGGAAAGTCTTAAGTCTAGTCTTAAATGTGGAGATGGTGTCTGCCTCCCGGACCATAACAGGAAGATGATTCCACAGGAGAGAAGCCTGATAGCTGAAGGCTCTGGCTCCTGATCTACTTTTGGAGACTTTAGGGACCACGAGTAACCCTGCGTTCTCAGAGCACAGTGTTCTGGTGGGATAATAAGGCACTATGAGCTCTCTAAGATATGACGGAGCCTGACCATTTAGAGCTTTATAAGTTAACAGTAGGATTTTAAATTCAATTCTGGATTTTACAGGGAGCCAGTGCAGAGAAGCTAAAACAGGAGAAATATGATCGCGTTTCTTAGTTCCTGTTAGTACACATGCTGCTGCATTCTGAATTAGCTGGAGAGTTTTTAAGGACTTACTAGAGCTACCTGATAATAGAGAGTTACAGTAATCCAGCCTTGAGGTAACAAAAGCGTGGACCAATTTTTCTGCATCTTTTCGGGTCAGGATGGGCCTAATTTTCGCAATATTACGCAGATGAAAAAATGCAGTCTGTGAGGGTTTTTTTTAAATGAGAACTAAAAGACAAATCTTGATCAAATGTCACTCTGAAGTTTCTTACGGTAGCGCTAGAGGCCAGAGCAATGCCATCTAGAGAAACTATGTCATCAGATAAAGAGTCTCTGAGTTGTTTGGGGCCAAGAACAATAACTTCAGTTTTGTCTGAATTTAACATCAGGATAAGATCAGATAAACTTTATTGTCCCGCAAGGGAAATTCATCTTGGGCAGTGTAGTGCAAACAGCTGCAATATTCACGTACATACATACATACATACATACATACATACATAAAATCAACACAGACAAATTGCCAACATAGTGCACTGAGTGTGTTACAGTTACAGACTACTGGTGCAGGGGTAGTGCAACCATTTGCCTTGTATGTAAGGTTACAATCAAAGGGAACTACAGGTATTGCACTGGCCTATCTCAAAGTGCAAGTGAGTGCAGATAAAAACAAATAAATACAGAGGTCAAATAAAACACCAGTAAAAACATTTAAAATGATATTAAATCAGTTGTGGGACCATAGTGCAAATAAAAACAATACTAGATAAGAATAACAATGACTAGACCACTTAGGCATAAAATAGCCCTGCGCACATATGGCTAACCAGGGGGGCATTGCAGGTCCAGCAGGTGAGCAGGCAACCACCTATTAGCGTAATTGAGGAGAATTCAGTAATAAGCAATGGTAAACAGGGATTAATGGTGAATTGACAGTGAATTTGACGGGCAGGGGATCAGCAGCCATAAGCCTCCCCCCTGCTCACATGTTAAATGTTCCATATAAAATTACCAGAATGGAGGTGGGTCCACAACAGTGAGCCCTCCACCCCCTCCACTCCAACACGCGACCAAGGTCAGGTAGTGGGGTGGAGGGGGGCTAGGGTAGTGGATCCGCAGCAGTAGGCTTCCCCACTACCCTAGTGGGGGGAGGGAGGGGCTCTGCCACGAGAGGTGTTTGTTTGTTTGTTTGTTTGTTTGTTTGTTTGTTTAATAATAAAATGGAAGTGGGAATAAAGGACAATTTGAACTGG
The DNA here is from genome assembly GCF_011397635.1 of Epinephelus fuscoguttatus. Lineage (NCBI taxonomy): Eukaryota > Metazoa > Chordata > Actinopteri > Perciformes > Serranidae > Epinephelus > Epinephelus fuscoguttatus. Next base: position 39,827,726 of record NC_064765.1, on the reverse strand, counting down.
TTGCTCCTACACCTGCTGGCTCTGTAGCGCCTCCACGACAGCAACAGCTCATACTCCTGAAAGAGAACATGAGAAGGGTCTCTCAGGATCTTATTTGCTCCCTTGACAACTGCTCCCTCATATATTGCCTGGAGGGACTGGAAATGATCATGTTTCCCCACTATCTTCATAGCTGTAGTCACCATTCTCTGAAGTCTGGCCTTACACTAGACTGTGAGGGAGCCGAACCATGCTGCCATGCCATATCTTATAGTACTTGCTAACACAGCGTTATAGAATTTTATCATGATCTCGGTTCGGACCCCAAACAGCCACAGCCTTCTGAGAAAGTGTAGCCTCTGAGCTAGTCTGTTACAGAGGAAATCCACATGATCACTCCAGCTTAGGTTATTAGACATCATCAGGCCCAGGTATTTAAACGAGGACACCTGGCAAATAGGTCATGAGCTGCAATTTCTTTAGGATCAAAAATCATCTCTTTTGTCTTTTTTATTTAACACCAGGAAGTTATTGTCACACCAGATTTTGAAGGTGGCTATCTCACTGAAGTACACAGAGGGGCAGGCATTCGCATCCAACAGACTTAAGATGATAGTATCATCTGAAAATTTGATGACATGGTTGTTAGGATGTGAACTCCTGCATTCATCAGTGTACAGTGTGACACTGACGAATGCTGGAGTTCACATCCTAACCTGGAACTTCCCCGGTGGCCTGGCCCGCAATTGGTCTGCTCTGGCCTGCCTGTCTTTTTTGTTTTTTTAAGGCGCGCTCTGCAGCGCAGGTGGACATGCCAGCTGGCAGAGAGCCCGCCCGCTGTCAGAAATGATAGGTGCTTGTCAGCATTTGTCACAACCATTGGTCAAAAAGGTTTTTTTTGTAGATTCAAGACGAGATTAGTTTGTTTCGCTTCCCGCCCGCGCCCGCCCCCAAATCAGCGCACCAGTAAACTGAAAGCAGTTTGGTTGTGGAGAGTCAGGTGGAGCAGAGAGCAGAGGGTGTGTATGTGTGCCTGTGTGTGCAGACTGTGCAGTGGGAGCTCTGCAGCTCAGCAGCGCCATTACAATGGAACGCAAAAAGAGGAAAGCTGGAGCTGAACGGGAGAGAGATAAAAAAAAAAGGGCCATTGTTCACCTTTGTTTTTACATGGTAGTGAGAACATTGCTGCATTGCTTATTTTACAGCACAAAATATTTAGTAGGTCTTCTTGGGTCAAAAATACCTCCACAGGTGGGTTGCAGCGCAGGCTGAAACAGTTTGGGGACCCCTCTTGGGATAGGCTCTTATCTGTCTAAGTTCAAAAGTTTTCAATATCTATCTAATGTTACTGAAATAAGATCAGATAAGTTGAAGTTGCTGCTGACTTATATTTTTACTTGTTTTACTGTTTCATTGAATATGGGTGTTGCCATATTGATTATGATAAGCTGACATCAAAATGATTTGCTGACAAAATAATACAATCATGTTGTTTAGTTCAGCATAATATCCATTCATATCGGAGTCCTGGTTTATTGAGGGGCACATTTGGTGAGGGTAGGGAAGAGAAAAGCACTGGCCTGGAGGACTATGAGTAGGGTCGCTGTTACAGTTGTGTTTAATAGAGTTGTGTGACTGTCAGTCTGGAATAATGAGCTTTGGTGATTACTTAGCCCATATGTGTGTCCGTGTGCACATGCATGTGTGTGAGCATGTAATGTGTGGATTGGGTGGCCTGGGTGGATGTATGACTCCTGGCCTGAATTTTGGTCCCAGTCCGGCCCTGGGTTGAGCCACTTGTCAGTTGTCAAAAGACAAGACGTGATTGGTTTATTTTGATTTACACCCGCCCCAACAGTCGTAATGTTGTAAACACAGCCAGCATGGTGAGGAGGGGGTTTGTCAACTCGCATCGCGTGTGTATAGGAGCCGCAGCAGCAATAACAATCACTTCTCTCGGTCATATTGTGGGCTGTTGGCATGCACCCAGATAATTCAGCCATTCATGGGTGAAGTCTGATTGTTACATTGCACCCAGCGGAGACACACCAGTGTGTTACTGCGAAGACACATATTTCAGTAAAGTCTAGAGTCATTGGTCTAAGTGAATTCCCTCCATTCTCTGTGTTGGCTCACATGAAGTATCAGCACTCATGTTCTGTGTGGCTGTATGGAGATAAGTCACAGTCAAACTGAATGTAATGGTGGAAATAAGGAAGAGGGAGTGCTGCAAGATCAAAAGCTGTTTGATTTTCAGAGTGATTTGATGGGATTCAGCTGTATTCAGGATTCTTCTAAAAGCTGTATTGCAACATTAAGGCCGATTTGTCCACAGTGAATACCAGTTGAACAACTATGCAAAAACATAAAAAGCTGACTTGAATAGCAAGTTTTAAAAGTTTACTCTCATTAGCAGAACAAGGTTTTCATGGCAGTGTCTCTACACAGTCTCTCCTGGATGTTGTAATGTCTCCACCAAATTCTGCCAATCCCTGTGAATTCTGTGTGACCTTACAATTTTGTCCAGACACCTTAACTTTACTGCAAATTTGACCATTTAAAATGGGTACAAGCCCTTTCTAATTCCACAGTTGTCATATACCGCCACTTTGTCAGCAATTTCAGCGTCAGATACCTGATGCCAAAAGCCACCTGTTGTGATGATATGATATGCCCACAAGCAGCGTCACTTTGTATTGCTGGCAGATGTAACCGGATGGCACCTGTCGTGGTGGTGAATGTGGACATATGGCGTCAGGTTGAAACCAGTGTTAATTTCATTGATGAAAACTATGATGACAATTTTTTATCAACGACCTTTTTCCACTACGAAAATTAGACGATGGTGAGCTAAAAATAGATCTTGATAATAAAATGTTGATGAGACAAGACAAAAATGTTAGCAGTGGACTATCAGACACTGAAAGCTGAGAACAGCTATGCTTGTAATTATCTTCAAATGCCACATGAGTGACAGGCTGGCAAACTCCAGTAAATAGTCTGTGCCAGAATGTTCCGCTTAACAGCAGCAGAGTGAGCACCCACCAGCCGGCGGACTTCACAGCTGATCCCCGCAGGAATACACTCAGTCCCAACTGTCTCGAGAAGGTTTATGATTTGATGCTGTTTGACAGGCAGGTAGGAGGCTCAATTATCTGTGATTGTAACTGTTCTGTAAGTAAAAAGTCTGATCTCAGATCAGTTTCCTCTGAGAGAGATGAAAGTTTAGTTTTTATCACCAACTCTGTGAGGGGACATGAGTTTAAACCTCCAGACTAACATTTCGCAGATTAAGAAAGAATTCAGGCTTTAATTAAGTTGTTTCTCTGCTTCTTAACAGTGAGATTGATGCGTCAGAGTTTACAATGAACCTGGGTACAAATCCCAGTTGTCTCAGATTAGTTATTTGTGGTGTCAAAGTTTTTCAGACCATAAACAGAAAGATGTTGAGCTGTCCAAATGATGATCAGTAAATGTGCACTTGTGAATCACCCGTTAAACTTGTAAAACACTGCTGGAGAAATGACAGTAATAGTGTACAAATGATTTGTAGTTGTAGAAAAAAAAAATATCTATATGAATTTGATTTACAACCTGTCACCTTGATTCTAATTTCTGATACTTTAATTAGGCTAACTGGATATGTTTAACGATGCAGCATACGACATCCCTCTGTCCTTTGGACCCTCACAACCAATAAGGAAAAACTCACCCCAAAAAAACCCTTTAACGGGGAAAAAAAAGAGGCAGAGACAGAGAGACAGAGAGAGATGCAGTATGACAATGACAGTAGCTTACAGCAACATTCATTTAAGTAGTAATATTGTGGTACAATATGTTGTAAGTGTATATCAATATATGATAGTATATGTATGTGACAATAATAATCATATGTGTATAATAACAGTAGAAGTATGACTAATGATAACAGCAGCAGTAAGAGACATCAGGCAGGACCATGGAAGTAGCACAACCACGTCACACGATCCAGCTGCGATACAAGGTAACCTGCCAGACAGTGGAGCACAAAGGCTCCGGAGAGGAAGCCGAGTTAGTGACATGCAATACGGCTGAGTTAGCGAGATGCAGTCACAGGACATGAATGTTAGCAAAGGAGAGGGAGAGAAGGAGAGAAGGTGCTTGATGTATTATAGGAGGTCGTCCAGCAGACTCAGCCTATGTCTGCCTAACTAGGGGCTGGTCAAAACAAGCCTGAGCCAGCCCTAACTATAAGCTTTATCAAAAATGAAAGTCTTAAGTTGATTCCACAGAAGAGGTGCTTGATAGCTGAAGGCTCTGGCTCCTGATCTACTTTTGGAGACTTTAGGGACCACGAGTAACCCTGCATTCTCAGGGCGCAGTGTTCTGGTGGGATAATAGGGCACTATGAGCTCTCTAAGATATGACAGAGCTTGACCATTTAGAGCCTTGAAAGTTCAACTGGGGATTTTACAGGGAGCTGGTGCAGAGAAGCTAAAACCGGAGAAATGTGATCTCATTTCTTAGTTCCTGTCAGTTCATGTGCCGCTGCATTCTGGATGAGCTAGAGAGTTTTAGAGTTTTAAGAGTTTACTGGTCAAAGACTTATTAGAGCTACCTGATAATAGGGAATTACAGTAATCCAGCCTTGAGGTAACAAAAGCGTGGACCAATTTTTCTGTATCTTTTTGGGACAGGATAGGCCTAATTTTTGCAGTGTTACGCAGATGAAAAACGCAGTCCGTGACTTTTTTTTTAAATGGGAGTTAAAAGACAAATGTTGATCAACTGTTACTCTGAGGTTTCTTACAGCAGTGCTAGAGGCCAGAGCAATGCCATCAGGAGAAGCTATATCATCAGATAAAGTTTGTGAGTTGTTTGGGGCCGAGAACAACGAGTCCATGTCATTGGTCCGACAGCCCATTGGTTCGACATGCCATTAGTCCGACTGTCCGCGGTGCTTAACGGCTCCCAGCAGGCGTATTTCTATCTTGATGGTGCGCCACGACCGGTTCTGGGTCAGCTGGGAAAGGCTTGAGGCGGAGCAGGCTCACGGCTTATGTGTTTGTCACTTTCTTTTTCATTTTAACCCACACTATGATCTTTTCCTGACCCTAACCAAGTGTTTTTTGTGCCTCGGAACAATGGGTTTAATATGGTCGGAACAATGGGATATAGGACCAATGGGCTGTCGGACCAATGGGCAGTTCCCGAGAACAACAACTTCAGTTTTGTCTGAATTTAAAATCAGCAAATTGGAGCTCATCCAGGATTTTATGTCTTTAAGGTATTTCTGAAGTTTAATTAATTGATCTGTTGCTTCTGGCTTTATCAGTAAATACAATTGTGTATCATCTGCATAACAATGGAAATTTACAGAGTGATTTCTAATGATGTTACCTAAGGGAAGTGAGCAGAATTGGTCCGAGCACAGAACTTTGTGGAAGTCCAAAACAAACTTTAGTATGTAAAGATGATTCATCGTGAATGTGAACAAACTGAAATCGATCAGATAAATAAGATTTAAACCAGCTTAATGCAAAACCTTTAAGGCCAACTGGCCAACTTTAAGGTCATCTGTGTCAAATGCAGCACTAAGATCTAATAAAACAAGTACAGAGATGAGTCCTTTGTCTGAGGCACTCAAGATCATTTCATAATCTTTACTAGTGCTGTCTCAGAAAGTCACACAGCTGGTCTGCGACTACTTTTTTGAGGATTTTTGAAAGAAAGGGAAGATTAGATATTGGTCTATAGTTGGCTAACACCTCTGGATTCAGGGTGGGCTTTTTAGGAGAGGTTAAATTACAGCTACCTTAAAAGACTGTGGTACATAGCCTGGTAATAACGACATATTGATCAAGTGTAATGTGTTAACTAAAGCTAAGACTTCCTTAAGTAGCCTAGTTGGGATGGGGTATAAGAGACACATTGTTGACTTGGATGAAGAAATCATTGAGGTCAATTGTTGAAGAGAAATCGGGGAGAAGCAATCTAAATATATATTACTATTCTTACAGCTGTGTTTGAGGGTAGATAGGTACTATTTGAGGACAAGAGGTCATGAATTTTGCCTCTGATAGTTAGAACTGTGTAATTTAAAAAGCTCATAAAATCATTGCTGCTAAAGGCTAAAGGAATACAAGGCTCAATAGAGCTGTGACTTTCTGTCAGCCTGGCTACAGTGCTGAAAAGAAACCTGGGGTTGTTCTTATTTTCTTCTGTTAAAGCTGAGTAATAGGTTGCTCTGGCATTACAGAGGGCCCTCTTATACATTTTGAGACTGCCTTCCCAGACTAAACGAGATTCTTCCAGTTTGATAAATCGCCAATTCCTCTCAAATTTTCGCGATATTTGTTTTAATTTTCGAGTTTGGGAGTTGTACCAAGGAGCGAACTTTCTTTGCTTTATTAACTTCTTTTTAAGAGGTGCTACCGAGCCAAGTGTTGATCGCAGCGAGCCTGCAGTGCTATCGACAAGATAATCAGTTTGGGAGAGTTTAAAGTCAATGCAGGAAACCTCTGTTACAGAGGGACATGGTATTAAATTCAAAGCCGATGGAATGAATCATCGAATAGTAACTTTTGCTGAGTGGTGCGTAATCAAATAGAAAGAAATCAAAAGTTATTAACCCTTTGGGCCCTGGGCCTTTTTGGGGGTATTTTTCCTGCCTTTACTTTTAAGCTGATATCACAGTCATTATAAAGGCCATGTCTTGTTTTTTCAGAACAATCTGGGATATCTAGATTTGCCATCATTACATGTCCTTCTATGTGCCTGTATTTTATATTAATTTTTATATCAATGAAAAAAAACAATCTGTGTTACTAAATTCTTACATTTTTACATGTATCTCACCATAGCAAGTTGGAAAATGACATATTTTGCCATGTATGAAGAGGGGAGACTCTCTGGAATCTGGCAATATAAGAACCATGATGCTGGGACATTCTGTCACTTCACAGCTGTCCAAAACATGTGGTTTGTGCCAGGCTGACATGATTGCCAGTATTTCTTCATTATTGCAAGAAATTCCATTGACTCATTCACAAGTCCAAAATGTGTTTTATTTTTAAGAAACATGCAATATTTACATCTAAGATAATAGAAAAATAGTAATAATATTATTCCTCACTATATGAATGACTGATAAGATCTGTATAATGGATTGTAAAGAAATTTGTCAGGTTTTTATTTTGTAGATAATTGATCTGTATTTAAAGCATAATGGGATGACAGCACAGTGTGTTTGGTATCATCGGAAAGCTCCGGTCCTGTGCTTTCATGTGATATGCGTAGCATTTCTGTGCAACCCTGCATTCGCGAGTAATCCATCCAAGAGTAATGTGTGTGCAAAGCTGAATGAAAGCTTTGTTACACATAATTTTAGTGTAACTTTATCATTGTTTTTCCTTGTGAAAACATTGGACTGGCGGTTCTGCTGTTTCACGTGATATGAGTAGCTTTTCTCTATGACGAACGGTTGCGGAGAAAATCCATAGAGAAGAACAGGTGTGAATTTGGACGCACTTTGCGTTGTTAGGGCCCATAGGGTTAAGTAGTTATCTGATAGAGAGGGATTCTGTGGAAAGACTGGTAGGTTTCAATTTCAATTCCATACATCAGGACTAGATCGAGGGTGTGATTAAAACAATGAGTGGGTTTATGTACACTCTGACTGAAGCCAATGGAGTCTAATAATCTGATAAACGCAGTAGCGAGGGAGTCATCATCAAGGTCAATATGAATATTGAAATTGCCTACAATAATAACTTTATCTGATTTAAGAACTGAACTGGATAAAAACTCTGAGAATTCAGAAACAAATTCAGAATACGGGCCAGGAGCACGGTACACTATAACAAATAAAAGTGGCTGCGAGGTTTTCCAGGTCGGATGTAAAAGACTAAGAACAAGACTTTCAAATGAATTATAGTCTAGTTTAGGTTTAGGGCTGATTAACAGACTAGAGTTAAAAATGGCTGCAACTCCCCCTCCTCGGCCGCTGCCTCGAGGAATGTGGGTATTATTATGACTGGGAGGAGTGGATTCATTTAGACTGATATATTCATCTGGACACAGCCAGGTTTCAGTGAGACTGAGTAAATCAATATGATTATATGATTAATTCGTTTACTAACACTGCTTTAGATAGATAGAGACCTGATATTTAACAGTCTGCATTTAATTCTCCCGTTTTGTCTTTCTGTCACAGAAGAGGTTTTAATTTTTATGAGGTTGTTATGCACAACTCCTCTTTGTTTAATTTTAGATTTAAATAATTTAGGTAGTCGGGGGACAGACACCGTTTGTATAAAACTATGAAAACTATGGGTGGGTAACTGCACTAGAAGCTCAGAGAGGCGTATAGGACTGCGACTCTGAGTCCTGATCTTAACTCTGGGTTGTCAGGGATTTGAATTACTAATAAAATTTGCCAGGTTCCTAGATATGAGAGCAGCTCCATCCAAAGTGGGATGGATGCCGTCTCTCCTAATAAGACCAGGTTTTCCCCAGAAAGTTTGCCAATTATTAACGAAACCCACATCGTTTGCTGGACACCACCTGGACAGCCAGCGATTAAATGATGACATGCGGCTAAACCATAGACTGTATAAAATAATGGACGTAGTCACCGTGACATCACCCATCCGTTTCTGAAGAGTGGATTTGAAGCTCAAAATACTCGCTCTGGACATCACCATCTTGGCAGTGCCTGACTTCGCCCAACTCCCGCACAATCAAAAATGGGCAAAGAGGCGGGCCGAAGGAAGCTTGGTTGCTTAAACACCTCACTTGGCGCTGCTAAGTTAGCTAAGGCTAACAAGCTAGGCTAAGAAGCTACGAGGCTTAGAGGCTAAGAAGCTAAGAAGCTACGCTACTTTGGCTAGTCCTGTGGTGTTGGCTGCTCCCACTTGGTGCCAGCTCCCTCACGAAACTTGAGGTAAGTTGAGTTTAGCTGAAACTAATGTTATACAACAACATACAACACTGCAGAAACCTTGGGAAGCACCCTCAGCATGCCGGGTATCCGTGTCTGCTGGTTTGGCTGGGGTGGACTGCAGTGGAGAGGCCTTCGCTCCTTCTTTTCCCACTCCCTGCAAGGAAGAGCAGCACCAGATGTCCTCATCCTCCACTGTGGCAGCAATGACATGGGGAAGGTCAGCACTGTCAAGCTGGTCAGCATGATGAAGGAGGACCTGCACCAGCTTCACCTCCAGCATCCTGGCGTTAAGATAATATTTTCTTCATTGGCCCAAAGGTGCAGGTGGGAGGCTGGTGGCAATCCAGCAAAGATTGATAAGGCCAGGAAATGTGTTTACAGTGTTATGGCTACATTTGTTCATAGTTTAAATGGTGCCATAATTGAGCACCATCACATCAGACACATTCATCTCACACCTAGGAGAAATTATATGTTTTTAATATAAAAGCATAACTATAAGGCTATGAAAACCACACAAATTTTATTTTATAGCAATTATACACTTGTATAAACATATTAATGGGTAGAATATTCAGATTCAGATTCAGATTGACAATAAACCATGCCAAATATTACACACTGGCCCTTTAATGTTACGTTGACGTTACACTGCTCATATGACAGTAACATTTCATCATGTTAGCTAACTAATGTGGTGGACCTTTATTTTCAAACCTTACACAGCCTCAGCCTTTTGTTCAAAATATTCTCTCCCTAACATTTCTCTGTCAGGCTCTGATTTTGATGAATCCCCGGACTGGCGTCTTGCTCGAAGGCTAACCGTTAGCTAGCTGGTTAGCTAGTTAACGAGCTAAGCTTGTGTTGTATCGTATTGTCTGTGGCTCTGTAACTTGATGTGGATGTTACTGCTGTGATACAGGTCACACTTGAAAATGAGACCTCTGGTATCAACGTGATTTTACATGTCCTAAATAAAGGCTTAATAATATAATAATAAGCTGACAAGCTAGGTGGTGACCGCAGACACCGATACATGCTGCTGACAAGCTAGGTGGTAATTAGTGCTAACTAATAAACATAAATAAAATACTAGAATTTCCAGATTTCACTTACCGAAAAACCTGGAGCACAGACTTCTTGGACGGTCTGTTGGTATAATTAATCGAACAGCAAGCCATATTACTCCAATATTTGCCTGAAAAAATATCCGAAAGGCACAAACGTGGCTTAGAGGACAGGTTCAATGCCTTGAACATAGACACGAATTGGCTGAGATGATGCCGAGCAGACGGCCGAGTCTGAGCTCAGCTCCGCAGCGGAGCGGGCAGCTAGTTAGCATGCTAGTTAGCCACCCATGATCGTGCCACCTGTCACTCAAAGTGACCACGACCTTAATTAAGCGCAATTTCAAACCTTAATAACATATAAACGGAAGAGTTAGAAAAAAATTCACCCCCCCACAGTTGTCATGAAAGGGGAAATTAACTATAGAGACCAAAACCATTTTTTGTACCAGGCTGTAAACATGTTTATTTCTGCTCTAAACTTGGTCATTTTAACATGGGGGTCTATGGGAACTGACTCACTTCTGGAGCCAGCCTCAAGTGGACAGTCAGTGAACTGCAGTTTTTGCCACTTCCGCATTGGTCTCACTCGTCTCCTCCGGAGGTTGGGGCTTGGGCTAAACATGTCATCAGTGGTCAGATTTGGGAGGGGTCCGGAGAAAACTTCAGAGTCCGACATCATTTTTGCATATTCACACACCGAGGCAATATTAATTTTAGTAACCTCTGATTGGCGTAATCAGGTGTCATTGCCGCCCACGTGAATAACAATTTTACTCAATCTACGTTTAGCCTTAGCGAGCAGTTTTAAATTTGACTCAGTGTCGCCCACTCTGGCCCCAGGGATACATTTGACTATGGCCGCTGGTGTTGCTAACTTCACGTTCCTCAGAATAGAGCTGCCAATAACCAGAGTTTTATCCTCAGCGGGTGTGTTGCTGAGTGGGGAAAAGCGGTTGGAAACGTGAACAGGTTGGTGGTGAGCCGTGGGCTTCAGCTTGGAGCTGCGCCTCTCACAAACAGTTACCCAGCCTCCCGGCTGAATGGGTGTTACCGGAGGACCGCTAGCAGAGGCCATCACTAACTGTTAAGCTAACGTAGCTACCAAGGCTAATAACTTGCAAAGAACAGCTAAGAGATTAGCAAGGAAGTCGTAAAAAGGAGGAGAGCTATAAGTGCTTAAACAGAACTAGTGTGGGTTAAGACTTGAAGTAGATGTTAAAGCAACTGAAGTGAGAAAGCAGAAAGCAGGCTAGTAGAATTCACTAGAGCAGTACAGAGACGCTGTCACAGAAACACCGGAAATGACAAAACTCGCTTACCGCAATACGTCAGCATGTCAGCACCAGACCAGATGTTAATCAACATCTGTTCAAGAAAAAATCTCCTTTCAATATACAGAATCATATCACAGTCAGATGAAACTCTATCCATACTATCAACAAAATGGGAAAACAACCTGGGGGAAGGGGAAGAGAAGGGAGGGAAGGGGAAGAAGGGAAAGAGAAGGGCGGGAAGGGGAAGAAGGGAAAAAAGGGGAAGAAAGGAAAAAAGAAAACAAAAGGCTGACTCTTCTCCATGAACATTTACTATTATTGTTTTTGTTGTTGTTTATCCTATTTTATTTTTATTTAATTTTGCTATTTATTTATTTATTTATTTACTTTTTTCTTTTTTTTCCAGCACCCATTTAAGTTTGAAGGTGATGATGGTGAATGGGGAAGGGAAAGAAAAAAGTAAAATGGAGCATTCTCTTCTTTCCCTCCCACTTTTTTTTCTTTCTTTCTTTCTTTCTTTCTTTCTTATTTATGACCGGTAATGATATTATTAGTATTATTATTACTATTATTATTATTATTACTGTCACTATTATTATTTGTTGTGCTGCCTTGGGTCCCCGGTGGGCTGGGGCAGGATGGACCCCGCCCGATGCAGGGTTGGTCAGTTATGGGGGGGGGACGGTGTGGGCTCGGGGGCTCATGTCTTCCTGCCTCCTCCCCGCCCTCACTCCACCCTGATCTTCTGCTCCGCGCCTCCTATGCATGCCTCATTGTTTTGAATGCACCGCATATTAGAGTCACACACACATCGAATACAAAAAAAAATACAAACAAAAAAAAACAAACAAAAAAAAACAAACAAAAAATAAACTATAAAAGAATAGGGTAAATGGGGTGTGCATGTGGTGGCCTAAGGCGGAGGATGCCCTGGGTGGTGGGGGGCTGGGGGGTGGTTTAGCGGGTCATGGGTCCGCGTGCCTTGCGGCATCTTCCCCGACAACCCATCATGTTATACATGGGCGGGGGCCATTGTAGCACTGTCCTTGCTACACCCAGACAGACATACATGCACCCATACCCACAGGCACACACACACACACACACACACACACACACACACACATACTCAGAGTTAAACACAGGACACAAGTATTTAAGTGCCCCCCTTTTGTTTTGTTTTGCTTTTTTGTTTTTGTTTGTTTCCTTAGTTTATGTTCTTGTCTGTTGTTAGTGTCTGTCTACAGGTTGTTGTTCATTGTCTCTTTTTGGTACTCCATTTCTGTCACTTGTAAATAATGTCACATTTTTGTGTTTGCACAATAAAAAAAAAAAAAAAAAAAACACCACCTGGAGAGCCAGCGATTGAATGATGACATGCAGGTAAACATCTCATCACTGGTTGAATTTTGGGAGGGGTCCAGAGAAAACTATGGAGTCCGACATAGTTTTTGCATATTCGCACATCGAGGCAGCATTAATTTTCGTGACCTCCGATTGGCGTAACCGGGTGTCATTACTGCCACCGTGAATAACAATTTTACTAAATCTACGTTTAGCCTTAGCCAGCAGTTTTAAATTTGACTCAGTGTCACCGGCTCTGGCCCCAGGGATACATTACTCTCCACTCCACCAGGGGAGAGCAGACCCCCAGCCAGCGCCACAGAACTGAGCTGTAATAACTAAACTATGATAAATGACACAAAATATTAAGATGTAGGCCTAACATAAAATAAATTTGTTATTAAATAAATTAAAACATATAGCCTACAGTAGATAAAAGTAGCTAGAACATGCTAAAAGTAAATACAATAATAGGCTAAATAGTATCTAAGCAATAATAAATAGTATCTAAGTTATCTATTAGGCTACCATTCCACTCTGTAAATATATTTTAAAATTTCAATATAATTTTAATATTACTTTTTGCTTATTTCATTATTGTCATTATTGGTTTACTTTTTAGTAGTATTGTATTCTCTGAGGATGACTCATGTTAGTAACTATCTACAGTAAAAAAAGAAAAAAAAAAGAAGCAAATAAACAAATAAAAATCATTCTATACACTGGGCCTTCAAAGTGCTCTCTGAAACTACACATGGCATGGCTTGTATCCAAAAAATGAAAAAATAAAAACTTTGTCATAGAGCTAAACCAAATACATCATTGGAAAGGTCTCAACCTGGAGAGTAACATATGTCAGTATGAAGATTCTGCATGACTCCTGCTTTCAGCCATTGACCTTTGAACCTTGACCTCAGTGTATGTTTGAGGGCTTATAACTCAGCAACAAAAGGGGGTACAGACATGGGACCAGCTGTTATAGAGAGCTCTTGACCTCAGCTATCATGTGAGTATAGTCAACAACTGGGGTTGCTGTCAGATATGGGTAAAATATGGATAAAATAAATTTTCACCCATTTAGAAATAAGATATTTAAAATCTGATTACACAAATGTGTTCACCATCCCCTTAATGTCCACAGTGTACTCTCAATTCAGTATTTACAATTTCCAAATCTAGGAAAAACACTTATATTTTTTTAAAATTACAATTCCCTCGGACCGCGCCATGCAGTTTGATACATATCAGCAACATAGTTGTAGTTCTTCTGATTTGCAAAGTAGGGTCCTAAATAGGGTTGTAAAAAGATATACCCAATATATCTAATATCTCGTAAAGCCGAACTAGTAATGACACTGTATCTAGATGAACTATGTTAAGAAAAAAAAAAGCAAGGATGTCAGCTAATTTCAGATATTTTAGATAGTACTCTAAAAACGGCATTTTTAGGACGGTAGGTTTGTTTGCGGCTTGTAAAATAGAGTTGTAAAATAGAGTGATAAAAAGATACATCTACTGAATATATCAAATGTCTAGTAAAGTCGATCTAGTAATGACACTGCACCTAGATGAACTATGTTAAGAAAAAGTAAGGATGATGGTTAATTTTAGATCATTTAGCTAGTACTGTAGAAACGGCATTTTTGGGACTGAATATTTGAATAGGCCTATATCAAATATCTATTACAGCTGAACTATCATGTTATTATTATTATTATTATTGGTGGGAAATGATAACAGAGGAATATATGTGCTGTTTTAATATCAAGAAAACTTTCGTGTTTTTGTGTGTATACAGGACGTTGTTGAATCAGGGAATCCGTGTATACACAAAGAATCCTAAATGACTTTACATTGGCATTGTTTCCGTGGTACCGGCACATAATTTCAACCCATTACGTGCCGGTACCACGGAATGCATTGTTAAAAGGTCTTGGTCATTTCACATATTTCTGTGAGATCAGGTTGGCTCAGTGGAGGCTTGGTCTCACCATAAAATGGTACAGCAAAGTTCATCCACACGTCCCAGCAAATTTTCCATGATGGCGCCTTAGATGGCTGTCTTGATGCGTAAGTGCACTCAGTATTGTTTTTGTGTTTGTTTTGTTTGTTAATTCAGTGTTTTGCCACAGTACCCAGAGCTCTCCCACCAGAGATGACCTCATGCACAATAGGCAGATTTATTTCCCTGTTTTACACCTCTTCAGTGGATTCACTGGACTTTCTGGTCCAAGGTGTTCTCACCGTTACTAAAGCAGTGAAACACTGAATGAGAAGGAGACGAGTCGTTCTTACTTTGAGTCGTTAAGTAAAGTATTGTGATACTTTTTTTTTTTTAACAACAAGTAAGTTAAGTGTAATTATTTACTCTTTTTGAGTAACAGCCCCAATACAAGGTATCACATGAGAAGTTTTAAACAAACAAATAAATGATATTTTGGTACTGTTAAAATACTGTTTTTTTATCGCATTAAATATCCATATGCATGCTGTTAGGGTTGTTGATGAAAAGCGGACTCAGCATTTACTTAATGGGTGCTGCGTTTAACTTTTCAGCCATGTTGTTTTCAGACCCAGCTGGCCTTGTCAAAGTTGGTTGTACGTTGATTTACATTCAGTTCAGAAAATCAACTACATACTATATGCTGGTGTTTCCAAACATTAAAAAAGTGTATAGTGTAGCTTTATTTTCTTACAGTAAAATGTATCATGTCCTTTTCCATGTCTGAGACTGTGCAGAAAATTAAATCAGCCCCTCCCATTTCTCCCCATATGCTCCTAAGATCAACCAGAGGAGAGTTCAATTCAATTGAATTGAACTCATGCTTGTGTCATGCATACCTGTATCCATTCCAGGTTGAATTAAGTGACACATCCTGACTGCCGGCCATTGAAGCAAAAAATTAGCCTGCTGGCCCAGCGGAAGGTCATCACAGAGGGGGAAGAAGTGGAGGGTCACATTTCTCTAACCATGAACTCCTGCTGAAAGCAAGTCAAGCAGCCAGGAGACTTGACAAGAGCACAGACAAGAGAAGTACGCTTGGTTATTTCAAGAGCAGATAGGCTCCCTTCATTTTCTCTAACTGAAATATACACTGTCAAATAGTTAGAGTGTCTCATGAAGTAATGCAGGAACACTTCTTACTGTTTGTGTAATCTGTTTTGTGTGCATAGTCCATCCTTTGTGCTACCTGAGGTTACTGCAGCAAACAGATAGCATCAGACTTCATGTCATTAGGTTAATTGAAAATCAACCAGCTTCTCGGAGACAAGCATTTTTCTTCCACTTGTTTATTTAACTCTCTCTGCTTATTAAAGAGATAAACTATAACAACCAATAAAGGAAACAGCTTGTAACTTTATATTTGGTTCACTAATTGGGAACATATTTGCTTCTTTTTCTTGAGTTTACACTGTAACAGTTGTTTTCCACATAGAAAGGTGAACATTGTATACCTCATTAATATGAATTTAATTATTCAATAATTGTATTCCCTTGGGTATATTAACCCAAAGTAAATGAGAATCACCTGACTTTGGAAGGAATTAAGATGACTATGACCCTGTGATCTAACTCATTTTCAAATAGCTTTTAAATGAAACAAGATGAGCTGATGCACTTTGCAATTTGACATGTCTGATTACAGAACAGTGTGTGTATTTCAAAAGGGGAATTCAATTTAAAGTTCTTTGGTTGTGCCAAACTAATTCAAACATGTACTACCTCCTCTCTCCTCATCTAATATATATCTAATATATATATATATTTATATATATATATATATATATATATGTATATATACATCAGTGGTGGAGGGAGAGGTGTTGTCATGGCTTGATAAACATGGCTGTCCATATTTGTTTATTTTGGGAGATAATCAGTCCTTCTAAGCATGAACTCTTATCTCTCCCTGTGGAGAAAAAAAAGGCTGCAGATAAGGAAAAGATGCAAAAGTTTCAATTTGCTTGCGTGATTCGCAGTCTAAAATCTCCCTCTATCACTCCCAGGTAGCTTCTCAGGCTCACGTGACCGCCTCTTATCAGCCTTGGCGTCGGGGGTCACAAGACAGCCGACAGATTGTATGCCAGACATTTTTAGCTCATCACCCGGAGGATTTTGATACTTCCATCTCCATAAACAAGTAGCAGATCCCACTGCCTCACCTGGAGTAAAGCAATTACTGTGAAGTTTTCTAAGTGACGGGCTGCCAATCACAACTCCTCGATGAGTTTAGATTCCCCACACTTAGTGCAATTATTTTGCTGCTGTTGTGTTGACACTTGCCTTTCAAAGGCTTTCACATTACATTTTAAGAGCAAAGTAGTTTAATATCAAGGCATGAAGATGTTCTTCAAAGGAAATTTATTCAGAGGGAATTTCCTTAAACAGTTGACAGTGGTGCAACACAGCTCAAAGAAATAATTTACATAACTGGCGCAGTTAATAAATTGACAAGTATCCATGCACTATCTATCTCTTGGTTAAACTGTCACCAGCACATTTGCAGTAGAGACTCTGCAAACGGAACCTCATCATTAAAAACTCAGCTGGCCGCAACCCTATTGCCGCTTCTTTCAAAGAATAACTGTCTGGACTTTGGTCTCTCCTTCCCCATTACACTGGAAAGATCAGAAACTTGCTGTCTTCTTCAGGAGGCCATATCTGCAACTGGCCCAGCGCCTTCAAATGATTCACCCCATTAAGGAGCCAATCAGGTATAATGAAGCGCAGGGCAAACTCTGTGGCTGAGCCAGATAAATAATTTACTGGACTTGTCATCCTTCTCCCAATTGAGGTGCTGCAGTCACAGAGGAGCAGCAAGACACATGAAGGAAGGCTTTCCGGGGTGGAGAGACTCCGAGACTCCGTAAAGCTGGTGACACCAATCCCCCCCCTACACACACACACACACACCACCCCACCCCCTCCACATTACTGAGGTCCACCTCTCACATCCTTTCCCCCCGCGCCTCCTCCCTCTCTTCCTCCCCTCAGTCACCCCCTCATCCTCAAATCAAAAAGCTATCCCAACCCCAACCCCACCCCTCGTTCTCCCCACCTGTCAGGCGTTGGGAGATAGAGGGATGGAGCCAGCACCACTTCGTTACCAGCCTCTCACTTGGAGGTTTCAAACAGATTTCAGCTAATGAGGGAGCATTTAGAAACTCAGGGATGCCGACATCGAGAAGAAGGGGGAGATGAACGGGGGGGGCGGGTATGATACTTTGCAGCAGTGGGCACACACATATACAGTACACACATCAACATACAAAACTGCTGCATCCTCACACCTGCTTCGTGCATGTGAAACCCACACACACGGATAGTATACCTGTACACACTCTTTCTCTCACACACAGCTCAGGGTTGTCAGTGCAGGTGAACAAAGTGAATAGGATATGTGACTGACAATAAAGATTTCTTTTAACATCACTGGAAGAAAGGTGGGCAGGGCGGTTGTGTGTGTGTGTGTGTGCGTGTGTGTGTGTGTGTGTGTGTGGGGGGGGGGGGGGTTGAGTCAAGGGAGACAGGCTGCAGAAGTTCACATTACTCTCTCTGAGGGACCCGTCGGCTGCATATGCCATCTTTAATGACGAGGCCTCGCCAAACTGGCACTCAGTCAGCCAACCAGGAGAGTGCAGTGAGGGAAGAAACCCTGCAAACCTATTATTTCAAACCTCTTTTTTTTTTTTATCTCTTTACACCACCACCACCACCACCACCACCACCACCCCCCACCACCTATGTCTTTTAAATTTGAGTTTTAATAGACACCGCTAAATTTCCACTGCCGTCTCCTTAAAGTTTAATTCGCCCACTTTTCTTTCACTCCTGCATCCCCATTATGGAGCTGCAGTGGCAGTTGCAAACAGGGCATTATTATTTCATATTATGAAAACATTCTTTTTAGATAAAGGGAAGAGGATGGAGAGGACCGACTGTGGCAATATTTTCATGGCGCAGCTGTAATGGCAGGTTGGGAAGTGAGCAAGAGAGGACCCACTTTTTATATGACACTAATATCCTCTGTATTAACTGGGTGGCAAGGCTTATTTACTGTATTCAGGAGTTTCAGGACTTTTCGGTGGTTATGTGAAAAGTTGGTTGGAAGTGAACTGAAGGTGAATGTGAGGGATTCTTGGCAAAAACAAAACAAAACAAACAAAAAAAAAAACGGATGAAGTTCTGTTTGTGTCCCCCAGCTTTGGATACAAAGTTCCAGCTTTACTTTACTTTATTTGTTTATTTGAAGAGGACCGTGCATATTAATGAACAATCGGTACAAATACATGACGTCATGTAAATATGCTGGATTTAGGTAGAAGCTAATTTCCATCCGTAGTCCTCACATTTAAAAGGCAGACAGACATACCATAAATAACAGTTAAATCTGTATCAATAGCTTTTCAAAAGTACCACCACGAATGATAAACTATAAAATGCACTTGGTTTGGCTTAAGGATGGCGATGGTGATATCAGCAAGGCTATGTTTGGGGTTTGGTTAACTTAATGCATACAATTATTTACTGAAGGCTTGGCAACATTCATGATCATGATTAAAAGAAACCAATGCCCACTGTTGGCAGAAGACAAGATGTTGACAGGGGTCCAAAGTCTGACACTTGACCTTCATGACTGTATATGTCATCATGTATCTGTCTAATACACTAGGCTACAACATCACAACACATACCGTATACCTGTGGAAGTTTTGATATATATGGTAGGTCACTTTGACATGGACTTGTGGAAAAACCTACCTAAACCCTATTTTTATAAATTGAGAGATGATCAGAATAGACCCAAATGTTGCTGACTCTTACATCAGGGACCCATTCCTGGATCCAAGTACACTTGACCCAAAGTCCAGTTTGTTTACTTAGCGCGAACAATGCATACCACTGGGTATAGTTCATCAGCTCAAGTAACAGTTTCTTGCTGGTGATTTCAAAGGATATGTATAAATTTTGGTGTGTAACTTTTCAAAGGAAAATGTACAGACAGTGCATGACCAGAGCAAGACCACTGGTCAGAAGAGTTGCAAAGCCACGTATCCTCATAAAAGGGTTCATATGATATCCTGCGCATTAGCAGCCCACAAATGATGTTATGTACTCTTGACCAATCCTATTTACTCTATATATGCTTCCTTAATTGCCTTAAAGACATAAAAACTTGGATGAGCACCAATTTCCTGATGTTAAATTCAGGCAAAACTGAAGTTATTGTTCTAGGCCCTAAATAACTCAGAGACTATTTATCTGATGACAAAGTTTTTCTGGATCGCATTGCTCTGGCCTCTAGCACTACCGTAAGAAACCTCGGAGTAACATTTGATCAAGATTTGTCTTTTAATTCTCATTTAAAACAAATCTCATGGACTGCATTTTTTCATCTGCGTAATATTGCGAAAATTAGGCCTATCCTGACCTGAAAAGATGCAGAAAAATTGGTCCACGCTTTTGTTACCTCAAGGCTGGATTACTGTAACTCTCTATTATCAGGTAGCTCTAATAAGTCTTTAAAAACTCTCCAGCTAATTCAGAATGCAGCAGCATGTGTACTAACAGGAACTAAGAAACAAGATCATATTTTTCCTGTTTTAGCTTCTCTGCACTGGCTCCCTGTAAAATCCAGAATTGAATTTAAAATCCTACTGTTAACTTATAAAGCTCTAAATGGTCAAGCTCCGTCATATCTTAGAGAGCTCATAGTGCCCTATTATCCCACCAGAACACTGCGCTCTGAGAATGCAGGGTTACTCGTGGTCCCTAAAGTCTCCAAAAGTAGATCAGGAGCCAGAGCCTTTAGCTATCAGGCTCCTTTCCTGTGGAATCATCTTCCTGTTGTGGTCCGGGAGGCAGACACCGTTTCCACATTTAAGACTAGACTTAAGACTTTCCTCTTTGATAAAGCTTATAGTTAGGGCCGGCTCAGGCTTGCCTTGTACCAGCCCCTAGTTAGGCTGACTTAGGCCTAGTCTGCCGGGGGACCTCCTATAATACACCGGGCACCTTCTCTCTCTCTCTCTCTCTCTCTCTCTCTCTCTCTCTCTCTCTCATGTCCTGTGACTGCATCTTGCTAACTCGGCTGTACTGCATGTCACTAACTCAGCTTCTTCTCCGGAGCCTTTGTCCTCCACTGTCTCACAGGTTAACTCATATCGCAGTGGTGCCTGGATAGTGTGACGTGTGTGGTTGTGCTGCTGCCGTGGTCCTGCCAGATGCCTCCTGCTGCTGCTGTGATCATTAGTCATACTTAAGCAATATCACATGAGAGGAAGTGATGTTGTACTGTGATATCGTCACGGCTGTGATTCGGTCATAGGCGCAAGGCCGCAGGCTGAGTGCCGAAGACAATCACAGCCGTGACGATATCACAGTACAACATCACGAGCTCGAGTGTGATATTGCTTTTATACAACAGTTCAACAGTTAAATAAGCAAGGCTGATTAAGAAATGTTGAAAAATGAGGACAAAATAGATAATTTAAGCATTTTATTTGTCTTCCGCCAACAAAAATAGTTCCCTCAGGACTCCGCTGTCACTGTTGCTATGTAACGCAGACATGGAGCGCCAGGCACTTACTCTTCATACACATTTATCAGCACGTTTCCATTAATTGTGCAGTCGGTGAAATAAGTCTCTGGTGACTGCATGGTGGACTGTCGCTTCAGAGGCACAGCCGACTCTGCCTTCTGATCTGACAGTATGTTGCTTTTCTCCAAGTCATTGAGCTCCGCTGATGAAACACTGACAAACCTGGATGTGTGCTCAGATGGATTCAGCTTCTCCTCTCCCTCATCTTCCTCTGATGACCATTCATAGTTCAATTCAAAACTTATTTTAGGAAATAAATCCATATTTTTGGCTGTTTGACAGTGGATGAATTAATTAGCCTACAACGCAACTGCTGACCTAACTGACACTAACTGTCAGTTTTGATTTGATTGTTGATTGCAATCAGCTGTGAGGCAGAGTGATACATACACAGTGAAATAACCATGATGTTGTACTCCAATATCATCACGGTTTTACTGTCTCTCGACCAATCAGATTGCAGGGCCGGAACTAACTGTTGTATAATTCTCCTTATATTATACACATATGATTATTGACACATATGTATACTATCAGATATTAATATTCAACATATTGTACCACAATAGCCGGAATTATAGTTTTAATATTATTACTTTCATTAATGTTGTTGTAAGCTATTATCATTACCATCTGTCCTGCATCTCTCTCTGTCTCTGTTTCTCTCTTTGTCTCTCTTTCTGTCTCATTGTGTCATACGGATTACTGTTAATTTATTATGTTGATCTGTTCTGTACGACATCTATTGCACGTCTGTCCGTCCTGGAAGAGGGATCCCTCCTCAGTTGCTCTTCCTGAGGTTTCTACCATTTTTTTCCCTGTTAAAGGGTTTTTTGGGGGAGTTTTTCCTTATCCGCTGCGAGGGTCCAAAGGACAGAGGGATGTCGTATGCTGTAAAGCCCTGTGAGGCAAATTGTGATTTGTGATATTGGGCTTTATAAATAAAATTGATTGATTGACTGACTGATTGATTGATTGATTGATTGATTGATTGATTGACGTAAATTTTCGGAGGTTAGGTTTAAGTCTTGTGTTTTGTGACCCATTCACCACCCTCAGTGGCGCCGTATAGGGGAGAAAAGTTAGGATGATTCCAAGGGCCCCATCATCATTAAGAATTTTTTTTTCAAATATAGTAATAAAATTAATGATCTCTTTGTTTTTACTTGTTTTTGGCAGTAAAAGTTAAATATCCCCATTGACCAAAAAGTAACCATCCATATTGACTGACCACCCCTCTGTATCTGCATGAAATGGTTTGGTCCTGCCTTAGCGCAGTGATGGTGACTGTGCCTAGTAGCAGTTAGCAGTTGTGCTAGAACGCTACAATCATCATCATGCTACCTAGTACTAAAAAAAAAATCCGGTTTTCAAAAAAGGAAAGAGAGAGAGGAGAGACAAAAGAAAGGATGTCAATATGTGAGCCAGTTTTTCTCCAAGAAAGGTGGGTAGCCTATAGCCTGTGAGTGGTGGAAATTAACCTGTTAGGTTAATGTCCATAGTGAAATAAGCTAGCTACAGACTAGTGTAGCTAGTGACTAGTGTAGAGCCTACATTTCACTCCTTTTTAACCTACATTTAATCAGTGCAGGTAAATGTTTAGCAAGATATTCATATTAAATCAGGTGTCCCTGCCACTTTTACCAGACTCAACAACAGATGAGTCAAAATCAGCAGCCCTCTCTCCCCATAACTTTACTCCTCCCTGTCCCAGTGAAGAAGGTTAGCAACATTGTGTTGAATGACATGCCAGTTAGCATCATTGCAGGGAGTCTGTGGGAATTTCTCTCTCTCTTACTCTTTTTTTACCATTACAAAAAAGAAAGCGAAATATTTCTTAATGACAGAAATTCAAACAAATTATTTTTCCACATAATGATTATTATGAAACAAAAACAGCCTACAACTGTCTGTACTGGATGCTGGACAGTTGGAAACATTAAGTAGCCTAACTCAGCCTGTATTAAAGTTACAGGCAATATTAAAATAATCCAGTTAGATGCTTTCTTTTAGATTGAATTATGGCCAACATCTATAGATACAGACTTGCACAGACTTGAGCAGCTTGCACACACACACACACACACACACACACACACACACACACACACAAAACAAAAACATGTATCCAATGTATGTAATCTAGTGGTGGTGATACAGAACTGTAGGTAATTTGGGTCAATGTAAATCTGTAGGATTTAGTGTCATTAATTTATTGGTATCAAAAATCTGCTGTTTTTATTATTTTGAGATGATGATCTTAATTTATTTTGATTGAAAAGTTAATGTATATTCAAGTTATTTTTTAAGTCTTTAATTGATATTAAGAGAATTTTTCATTTTGGGATTTTACAATAAAAATTACATTTAGACTGTAAAAGATGGCCTTTAGCACATTTTTTATGGCCGCTTTTAATCTTGCATCAAATACTGAATTGCATACTGTATGCAGACTGTTGCATGTACAACTCACTGGCAGTAAATATTGTACTGGTAGTATTGAGCTACAAGAAGCAAGACAGTTGCAAGCCTTCAAAGTTAGTTATGTAAAGCTTTTAATGGGTCACTTAGGTCCTAGAGATGTGGTGACAAAAGCTGCGCGGGGGGGACCCAATGTGATTTTTTTCATGGGGCCCAAAATTCCTGGCGGCGCCCCTGACCACCCAACCTCCTACCATACGAGACCGTTTCCTTCTTTATTCTTTACTACCGTCAGCACATAATACGGCTTTTCAAATTATGGAGATTATATATAAATTACTGGCTAATGATTATGTAGGATATGTACGAATTTTGGTGCATTACTTTTCGAAGGAAAACCTACAAACAGTGCACGAGAACAATCTGTTTCTCAACACCAACACCAGTGAGTAGAGTTGCAAAGCCACGTATCCTCTTACAAGGGTACATATGATATCCTACACATGAGTGCCCCACAAATGATGGTATGTACTTCATGTAAAGTTTCGGAGGTTAGGTTGAGTTACTCCAGTTACATTTAGGTAAATAAACATGGTTGGGCATCTTAAGGTTTAGGCAAGTAAAATTACTGTGGTTGGGTTTAGGAAAATAAACATGGTGAGGACAAAGTTCACATTACGTTCACATGGTGCCAAACACCAGTCTGCTTGGGAAAGTCCTGTGTTTTATGACTCATCCACCACCCCAAAGTGCTGCCTTTTGAGGATCGTTTACGTCTGTACTCTTGTCCGTGCATTGGTCACGTGATCGCAGCCTTACAAAATACATGGGTTATAAACAAGTTACTGGTGCATGATTATCTGGAATATGTACACATTTTGGTGGATTTTCCGTTCATGGGGAAAATATACAAACAGTGCAAGAAAACAGCTTGTGCAAAGGCGTTTCTCTCGGTGTGTCCTCGTGGTTTGTATGATATCGTACAATAATGCATGGACTGCAGTTTGTATGATATTCTATGAATTAGTGCCTCGCGATTCATGTCAACTACTAAAGTTATGAACTTAAGTTACTGTGATTAGGTTGAGGAAAAGAAACATGGCTGGGCATTTTTTGGTTTAGGCAAGTAAAGTTACTGTGGTTGGGTTTAGGAAAAGAACTATGGTGAGGACTTACCTTTAAATTACTTAAGTTCCAGGGTAAAGTCCTGTGTTTTGTGACCCATTCACCACCCCAGCCTCCTACCATACAAGACCGTTTCCTTCTTTATTCTTTACTCCCGTCAGCACATGAGTGATATGATCACAGCCTTTCAAATTATGT